>NC_082704.1:117119295-117441603 GCF_949987515.2 Delphinus delphis
ACACGGATATGCTCAAAGTCACAGGGCAATAAGTATTCACAAGGCACTACCACAGAAGGAAAACCAAGCACCTGTCACTTAAGTGAACTAACTCTCTGAAAACAAGGCAGCGGCTTTCGTATCTCACAATAGCAACATGTGATACTGAAAAGATTCATCTCGTTTCTTATAAGTGAAATGATCCTAAGAAATGACCAAATGAATATCCCTCTACACTGACTTCTCTCGTCAATTATTAAAAGTTAGGAGCAATGAGGAAATGGAAGAGATTCACCATTGTCAATAACTGAAAAGGACTATTAGTGGGGATTCTTTATCCTTTCTGGAACGAGGACACAACGGATAATCATCTGAAAGTTAGGAACCCTCTTCCCAGAAAAGAACCAATGTGTACAGATAGACACATTTTTGCAAACACTTTCAAGGGACTCACAGACCCACCCACTGCCACCCATCAGGTCCAACCACTACACTGACGCCCATCACACTACAGCAGGGTTTTCAAGTGGTAATCTATAGATTTGGGTCAAGTGAGAAAGTATCCAATATTTCGCAGTGGAAGAAGGAAAATGAGATCTATGCGGTGGATATATAAATAGATGAGGCTGTAAAATGTCTACAGTCCTTGCTTACAGAGGATTTCCGTTTTTCTTCTTATTTTGGTTTCCTAAACTAATTTTCGGCTCTGTAAAATTATTTCTTTTAAAAAGTGAAGATAGTACATGGTATTGGTTTTTCATTTGCTATTTCAAATATCCAACACAGAACTGGCAAAAAAATTAACCTCAAGAAATACACTTTTTAATACATTATTATTCTGTAAAATAAAAAAAAGGCACGGGGATGTCTGCTCTTAGTTTTCTAAAACTCCAGATTAAAAGCCCTATACTACATCATAGATATTTAAGGAAATATTTTATGACTAGAAATAATTTATATGTTCATTCAAGATACATTGGATTGATTCACAAGAGGGCTAAAAGAAAAATACTTTAGCAACTAAACCAATTAAAAAAGTCGAAAGCCTATTAGAGTTTAATTGTGTTGGGTCTTGTGATCCCTAATCTCACAAACAGTTTTTACATTCAATAATTAAAATCAACAAATTAAATCTTACTGAAAGCCAACTTACTTCAGTTAGCTGATTCTAAATAGGCAAACCACCCTACCAGAATGATTCGTAATCGTTGTAGTTCCTCCCAAGTATTTCGTAATTTTGCCAAATATTTCCTAAATAGAAGTTTTCCATAATTTTACTCTTTACATTTTAAATATAGGTATAGTAAATGCAACAGATAATTGTATTTAATTGAGTAGAGTGGCTTAAATGAAATAATTTGTTCAACTGTATTTAAAAATTACTTAGACACATTATTACTTTAATTTACTGTAAACTTTTATTATAGCATGGTAAGGTATAATCTGCCTGTTTTTATATGATTTAAAGGAGGAAATCTGAATTTATGAATTTAAAGGTATTTACCTTTTTAAATATAACTAATAATCAGTTATGCATAAATAATTTTATTTGGCATAAAGGCACTGAAAAGGATACCAAAATGAATAGGATACCAAAGATATAATTTTGATTTTTCTGTTCTAGGATTTCTATTTGGTTATTTTTTTAGAGTTTCCTTCACTCTCCTGAAATCCTTCATCATTTTACACATTACACCCATCTTTTCCTACAAAATTTTAAACACATTGCAGTAAGTGTTATATTTTAAAGTCTTCACCTGCTAATTCTAACACCTGGGTGACATGTGAATCTTCAGCTATTGATTATTTTCCTTCTTGATTATGGGTTACATTTTCTTGCCTCTTACATGTCCAGTAATTTGTAATTATATACTGAAATTATTTATTTATTTATTTATTTATTTATTTATTTATTTATTTAGCCATGCTGCACAGCTTGCAGGATCTCAGTTCCCTGACCAGGGATTGGACCTGGGCCACAGCAGTGAAAGCCCAGAATCCTAACCACTAGGCCACCAGGGAACTCCCGATACTGACATTATTTATGATATGTTCTATACAGTCTGGATTCTGTTATCTTCCTCTGAAGAGCACTGGCTTTTGTTGTAGCAGGCAATTATATGAGTAGAGAATCACTTCAATTCTGTGGATGCCTGGTTTTTCAGTCTTCTTAGGATGCATCTATTTCAGTTTGGTCCTTATTTCAAGGGCACAGTCCTCATTCCTGGGATATAGTCCTTACTCCTAAAGCATGTCTACTCTGGGGTTCCAAAGAAAACCACAAAGTGTTTACCAAACTCTATCACTTCACAGGATTTACACTCCAGTCTTCGTTTTCCCAGCACAGGCAGCTGGTAAAATCTCTCTTCAGGTCTTTAACTACCCAACTACTGCTTTCTGTCATGTTCCTTGGAGTCACACCTGCACATGTAGAGTGTAGGAGTCAACTGGGGATGTGTACGTAGATTTGGGGGTCCCCCATCTCCAAGATTCCTTCTCAATTTCTAGGTGTTTCGGCAGCCCTGAACTCTAACCTCTGAGTCCTCCACTTAATTAGAATGCCACTTTCTGCTTGAGCTCTACCCCTGTGTGCCACATGAGCTGGGAAGCAGGCTCGGCAGAAAAGCCAGTCAAGTGTGAATGTGCTCCTCTTCTTGGAAGGGTCCCATCTCCTGTAGTTTCTGCTTGTTTTGTTGTTCTCCAAACAGCTTTCCAACAATTGTTTATACAGTTTATAATTTTGAATTTATAATTGTCATCAGCAAAATGGTTAGCCAATGATGGTTAGTATAGTACCAGCTACACTGTCAGCCCTGGAACAAGAACCTCGGAGATTGACTTCTGACTAACTGTTGCTGTTTTTTAATTAAAGAGGTTTTTCTAATTCACAGTCTTTGTTAAAATATTGAGAAATTTCTAACTATAGCAAAGAGCTTTGGGACAGGGTTTCCCTGGTGGTGCAGTGGTTAAGAATCCACGTGCCAATGCAGGGGACACAGGTTCGAGCCCTGATCCAGGAAGATCCCACATGACGCTGAGCAAATAAGCCCGTGCACCACAACTACTGAGCCCGCATGCCACAACTACTGAACCTGCGCTCTAGAGCCCGTGCTCCACAACAAGAGAAGCCACCACAATGAGAAGTCCATGCACCACAATGAAGAGTAGCCCCTGCTCGCCGCAACTAGAGAAAGCCCACGTGCAACGAAGACCCAACACAGCCAAAAATAAATAAATAAATAAATATTTTTTAAAAGGGGGGCTTTGGGGCTTAATACTCAGGTTTTAAAACAGAATATTAATGAACAATAGTGAGGCATTTGTTTAATGCCAAAAACAGAAAGTCGGAATTGCCTTCTCTTTGCATATGGCATTATAGGTTTTGGCAGTTTTACAAGGTATATCTCCCATTCATGTAGATCTAGCATCAAAAGAATGGAAACTCTGGGACACTGTTATTTTTCTAGCAAGAAATGATGTTACAATAGAGGTGTTGGGCACAGCCATTTTGCCCTAGGAACTCTGGCCTGCAGTGCTGGGGGCAAGACCTCTCCATGGGGCACCCTGTGAGCAAATGAAACTAGACGAAGCACGAAGGAAAAGAAAAAAGCTTGCGGGATCTTGATTCGCAAGCCCAGGGTCGGGCGGAAGCTACTGCGGTGGGTGCTCTGAGTCTGAACCACTGGACTAACAGAGAACCTCAGACCCCAGGGAATATTCATCAGAGTGAGGTCTCACAGAGTTCCTCATCTCAGCTCACCCAATAGCCTACAAACTCCAGTGTTGGAAGCCTCAGGCCAAACAACCACTAAAACAGGAACACAATCCCACTCATAAAACAAACAAAAAAAAGAGATGACTAAAAAATATGTCACATATGAAGGAGCAAGGTAAAAACCTACAAGACCAAATAAATAAAGAGGAAATAGGCAATCCACCTGGAAAAGAATTCAGAGTAATGATGGTAAAGATGATCCAGAGTCTCGGAAATAGAATGGAAGCATGGATTGAGAAAATACAAGAAATGATTAACAAAGATCTAGAAGAACTAAAAAACAAACAAACAGAGATCAACAACACAATAACGGAAGTGAAAAATACACTAGAAGGAATCAGTAACAGAATAATTGAGGCAGAAGAACGAATAAGTGAGCTGGACGACAACATGGTGGAAATAATTGCCGAGGAGCAGAATAAAGAAAAAAGAATGAAAAGAATTGAAGACAATCTCAGAGACCCCTGGGACAACACTAAATGCACCAACATTCGAATTATAGGGGTCCCAGAAGAAGAAGAGAAAAAGAAAGGGCCTGAGAAAATATTTGAAGAGATTATACCGGAAAACTTCCCTAACATGGGAAAGGAAATAGTCACCCAAGTCCAGGAAGCACAGAGAGTCCCATACAGGATAAACCCTAGGAAAAACACACCAAGACACATATTAATCAAACTAACAAAAATGTAATTCAAAGAAAAAATATTAAAAGCAGCAAGGGGAAAAAAAATAACATACAAAGGAATCCCCACAAGGTTATCAGCTGATTTTTCAATGGAAACTCTGCAGGCCGGAAGGGAATGGCAGGATATACTTAGAGTGATGAAAGAGAAAAACCTACAACCAAGATTACTCTACCCGGCAAGGATCTCATTCAGATTTGATGGAGAAGTCAAAAGCTTTTCAGACAAGCAAAAGCTAAGAGAATTCAGCACCACCAGACCAGCTATACAACAAATGCTAAAGAAACTTCTCTAAGGGGGAAACACAAGACAAGAAAAAAACCCACAAAAACAAACCCAAAACAACTAACAAAATGGTAATAGGAACATACATAGCGATAATAACCTTGAATGTAAATGGATTAAATGTCCCAACAAAAAGACACAGACTGGCTGAATGGATACAAAAGCAACACTCATATATATGCTGTCTACAAGAGACCCACTTCAGACTGAAAGTGAGGGGATGGAAAAAAATATTCCATGCAAATGGAAATCAAAAGAAAGCTGGAGTAGCAATACTTGTATCAGATAAAATAGACTTTAAAATAAAGACTGTTACAAGAGATAAGGAGGGACACTACATAATGATCAAAGGATCAATCCAAGAAGAATATATAATTATAAGTGTTTATGCACCCAACATAGGAGCACCTCAATACATAGGGCAAATGCTAACAACCATGAAAGGAGAAATCGATAGTAACACAATAATAGTAGGGGACATTAACACCCCACTTACACCAATGGACAGATCATCCAAACAGAAGATAAATAAGGAAGCACAAGCTTTAAATGACACAATAGGGCAAATAGATCTAGTTGATATTTATAAAACATTCCATGCAAAAGTGGCAGAATACACTTTCTTCTCAAGTGCGCATGGAACATACTCCAGGATAAATCACATCTTGGGTCACAAATCGAGCCTCGGAAAATTTAAGAAAATTGAAATTGTCTCAAGCATCTTTTCTGACCAGAGCACTATGAGATTGGAAATCAATTACAGGAAAAAAACACTGTAAAAATACATGGAGGCTAAACAGTGCGCTACTAGATAACCAAGAGATCACTGAAGAAATCAAAGAAGAAATTAAAAAATACATAGGAACAAACAACAACGAAAACACGATGACCCAAAACCCATGGTACGCAGAAAACGCAGTTCTAAGAGGTAAGTTTATAGCAATTCAATCTCACCTCAAGAAACAAGAAAAATCTAAAATAAACAATCTAACCCTACACTTAAAACAACTAGAGAGGGGCTTCCCTGGTGGCGCAGTGGTTGAGAGTCCGCCTGCCGATGCAGGGGACATGGGTTTGTGCCCCGGTCCGGGAAGATCCCACATGCCGCGGAGCGGCTGGGCCCGTGAGCCATGGCCGCTGAGCCTGCGCGTCCAGAGCCTGTGCTCAGCAACGGGAGAGGCCACAACAGTGAGAGGCCCACGTACCGCAAACAAACAAACAAACAAACAAACAAAAAGCAACTAGAGAAACAAGAACAAAGAAAACCCAAAGTCAGTAGAAGGAAAGAAATCATAAAGATCAGAGCAGAAATAAATGAAATAGAAATGAAGAAAACAATAGCAAAGATCAATAAAACTAAAAGCTGATTCTTTGAGAAGATAAACAAAATTGATAAACCCTTAGCCAGAGTCACCAAGAAAAAAAGGAAGAAGACGCAAATCAATAAAATTAGAAACGAAAAAGGAGAAATCACAACTGACACTGAAGAAATACAAAGGATTACAAGACACTACTACAAACAACTGTATGCCAATAAAATAGACAACCACGAAGAAATGGACAAATTCTTGGAAAGGTACAATTTTCCAAGACTGAACCAGGAAGAATTAGAAAATATAAACAGACCTATCAAAAGTAATGAAATCGAAACCATAATTTAAAATCTTCCAACAAACAAAAGTCCAGGACCAGATGGCTTCACAGGCGAATTCTGTCAAACATTTAGAGAAGAGCTAACACTGATCCTTCACAAACTCTTCCAAAAGATTGCAGAGGGAGAAACACTCCCAAATTCATTCTACAAAGTTACCATCACCCTGACATCAAACCAGAAAAAGATATCACGAAAAAAGAAAATTATAGACCAATATCACTGATGAACACAGATGCAAAAATCCTGAACAAAATACTAGCAAACAGGATCCAACAGCACACTGAAAGGATCATACACACTGAAAGGATCATATCCCAATAGGGTGGGATTTATCCCAGGGAAGTAAGGATTCTTCAATATATGCAAATCAATCAATGTGATACACCACATTAACAAATTAAGGAATAAAAATCATATGATCATCTCAATAGATGCAGAAAAAGCTTTTGACAAAATTCAACCCCCATTTATGATAAAAACTCTCCAGGAAATGGGCATAGAGGGAACCTACGTCAACATAATAAAGGTCATATATGACAAACCTACAGCAAGCATCATACTCAATGGTGAAAAACTGAAAGCATATCCACTAGGATAAGGAACAAGACAAGGATGTCCACTCTCACCACTATTATTCAACATAGTTTTGGAAGTCCTAGCCACAGCGATCAGAGAAGAAAAAGAAATAAAAGGAATACAAATTGGAAAAGAAGTAAAACTGTCACTATTTGCTGATGACATGATACTATACATAGAAAATCCTAAAGATGCCACCAGAAAACTACTAGAACTAATCAATGAATTTGATAAGGTTGCAGGACACAAAATTAATGCACAGAAATCTCTGGCATTCTGATACACCAACAACAAAAAATCAGAAAGAGAAACTAAGGAAACACTCCCATTTACCACTGCAACAAAAAGAATAAAATACCTAGGAATGAACCTGCCTAAGGAGGTTTAAGACTTGTACTCAGAAAACTATAAAACACTGATGAAAGAAATCAAAGATGACATAAACAGATGGAGAAATATACCATGTTCTTGGATTGGAAGAATCAATATTGTGAAAATGACTATACTACCCAAAGCCATCTACAGATTCAATGCAATCCCTATCAAAATACCAATGGCATTCTTCACAGAATTAGAACAAAAAATCTTACACAAACAATTCGTATGGAAACACAAAAGATCCCAAATAACCAAAGCAATCTTGAGAAAGAAAAACGGAGTTGAAGGTATCAGGCTCCCTGATTTTAAACTATATCACAAAGCTACAGTAATCAAGCCAGTATGGTACTGGCAGAAAAACAGAAATATAGATCAATGGTACAGGATAGAAAGCCCAGAGATAAACCCATGCACATATGGTCACCTTATCTTTGATAAAGGAGGCAAGAATATACAATGGAGAAAGGACAGCCTCTTCAATAAGTTGTATTGGGAAAACTGGACAGCTACAAGTAAAGGAATGAAATTAGAACACTCCCTAACACCATACACAAAAATAAACTCAAAATGGATTAAAGACTTAAATGTAAGGCCAGACACTATAAAACTCTTAGAGGAAAACATAGGCAGAACACTCTATGACATAAATCACAGCAAGATTCTTTTTGACCCACCTCCTAGAGAAATGAAAATAAAAACAAAAACAAACAAATGGGACCTAATGAAACTTCAAAGCTTTTGCACAGCAAAGGAAACCATAAACAAGATGAAAAGACAACCCTCAGAATGGGAGAAAATATTTGCAAATGAAGCAACAGACAAAGGATTAATCTCCAAAATATACAAACAGCTCATGGAGCTCAATATCAAAAAAACAAACAGGGCTTCCCTGGTGGCGCAGTGGTTGAGAGTCCGCCTGCTGATGCAGGGGACACAGGTTCGTGCCCCAGTCCGGGAAGATCCCACATGCCGTGGAGCGGCTGGGCCCGTGAGCCATGGCCGTTGAGCCTGCGCGTCCGGAGCCTGTGCTCCGCAACGGGAGAGGCCACAACAGTGAGAGGCCCGCATACCACAAAAAAAAAACAAAAACAAACAATCCAGTTAAAAAAATCGGTGGAAGACCTAAACAGACATTTCACCAAGGAAGATATACAGATGGCCAAGAGGCACATGAAAAGATGCTCAACATCACTAATTATTAGAGAAATGCAAATCAAAACTACAAAGAGGTATCACCTCACACCAGTCAGAACGGCCATTATCAAAAAAGCTAGAAACAATAAATGCTGGAAAGGGTGTGGTGAAAAGGGAACCCTCCTACGCTGTTGGTGGGAATGTAAAATGATACAGCCACTATGGAGAATAGTATGGAGGTTCCTTAAAAAACTAAAAATAGAACTACCATATGGCCCAGAAATCCCACTACTGGGCATATACTCCAAGAAAACCATAATTCAAAAAGAGACACGCACCACAATGTTCATTTCAGTACTATTTACAATAGCCAGGACAGGGAAGCAACCTAAATGTCCATCGGCAGATGAATGGATAAAGAAGATGTGGCACATATATACAAGGGAATATTACTCAGCCATAAAAAGAAACGAAATTGACCTATTTGTAGTGAGGTGGATGGACCTAGAGTCTGTCATACAGAGTGAAGTAAGTCAGAAAGAGGAAAACAAATACCATATGCTAACACATATATATGGAATCTAAAAAAAAAAAAAAAAGGTTCTGATGGACCTAGTGGCAGGACAGGAATAAAGACACAGACATAGAGAACGGACTTGAGGACATGGGGTGCAGAAAGGGTAAGCTGGAATGAAGTGAGAGAGGCATGGACATATATACACTACCAAATGTAAAATAGTTGGCCGGTGGGAAGCAGCAGCATAGCACAGGGAGATCCACTAGGTGCTTTGCGATGACCTAGAGGGGTGGGATAGGGAGGATGGGAGGGAGGCTCAAGAGGGAGGGGATATGGGGACATGTGTATGCATACGGCTGATTCACTTTGTTGTGCAACAGAAAGTAACATGGTATTGTGAAGCAATTATACTCCAGTAAAGATTTCTTAAAAAAAAAAAGAAATGATGTTACAGTAAAGGTACAGTAAAGGAAGATGTAGAAAGTTTTAAAAACAAGAAATGAAAACTAATTGAGAAGGGATAATTCCAAGGGCCTATTTATGGTGAAGGGAACAGTCTCCCTGTTTGATAGCACATAAGACACCACTATATAACCAAACAAACTCATTATAATAATCATAACAATATTTTTATCAATCGAAAGTTCAAGTTGTGAACAACAGAAACAGAATGTGGATAACAAGCTAAAAAGGGACTAATGAAAGGAAAGGTGGTCGTTCATGAAGGCTGTTCGCGGAGCTCGTGAGAATCAGGGCTGGAGGCAATGCCGCCAGGGCCAACATTAGAAGTCACATTACAGACCAGCACACAAAAAATACCACCACCGCCACTGAGGACACGCACGGGAATTCGCAGGGTGGATACCACCAACGTGGACTTGAGCTGCCTCTGCTAGAACTGCAGCAATTGAGACCTCTTATGACCAGCTACAGTGGCTACGGCCGACCTGACACATCAGCAGATGGATTCTGTGTGGCCCTTCCTTCTCCAAACCACGAGCGACTGATTCAAGGACAGATTTTGGTGTGTCTGATGGGCCACATGCCCCACTGCCAGCTGCAAGGAGGGCTGGAAAGGTGGGTCTGTGGCATGTCATGACTTGGGAGAGTCCGCATATGCAGGAAGGCAATTTTGATACCAGGAGGTGACCCTCTCCCAAAGGAAAGAATAAAAGTCCTTTACAATATACTTGAATCATCAAAGAAAGAATATGGAAACAACGTTTATTAAGTACCCACCCAGTACTAGGCCTTTTAGCTTAGCCCTTTTAAAGCACATTATCTCATTTAATTTAGTTTAATTTAATCACCACAGTGATCTTTAAGGCAGGTATGATTTCTTTCCATTTGTAAGGATAGATTCTGAGGCTCAGAAAGATCGTGCAGTGATAAAGACCAGATTTGTCACCAGGTTTACCTTGGTTCAAAGTCATATGTTCTTGAAGAATGCAGAAAGCATACTTATTACAAAGTTATGCACCAAATGCTTCCCGCTATAGTTTACACACACTGCTGTCTCGGAGTCCACAGCCCTTCTCTGAACTTCCTTACGTACAAGTCGCAATTCCCTGTTGGCCTCTAAAGCCCGTGCAGGGTGAGACAGCAACGTCTTCTCTCAATCTATAATTAGCCTGCACGGTGCCTGAGCACACAAGAGAAGCTCAATCCTTACTTGCTGAATAAATTGCACAAATCTTGAAAATTCATTTCTGCGGTGAAAGGTGGAATACTGAGGTAGACAGAACTACCCTGTGAAGTTGCATGGTTTAGCAGCTGCCCTGTAGCAAGTTACGGAGGAAACAGTACAATGCACTAGTTTAATACAGAAGGAGAGAGGATGCCTTTAAGGAAATAAACACCCCAAGTATGAGTCATCTTGAGCTTTTGGCATTCTAAGTCAGCTGCGCAGTACCCGCCTGAGAATACAGACGAAGAATTAAACTATTTTTCTTACTTCATACGGTCTGCCGTCTTTTCAAGCTACTCATTTCTTCTGAATTCCAATCCCCTCGCCAAAAGCCCTACCTTGGCAATTTTTTTTTCAGATAAAAATAAAAATCCTGTTAACCTGAAGGGAAATTGTACTATATAAATTTCTTACATAGAAAGAAAATCTTAACTCACAATTCAAAATTTATTACTATAATTTTTACACAATGTTCATTCCTTAAGAGGCAGGAGATTTAGGTTAAATAGAGAAAAGGCTTTCATAACTGGGTAGCTAATAGCTGGAACAGGTTGTGAAATGTTCCTCTCTGGAAATCTTTGAAAATTGGATAGATGCTCATCTATCTTGGATGACTGAGCCTGCTTGGGTGCACAGGAACAGGCTTCGCGGGCTTCCAAAGTCCTTCCAGCCTGGATTGCCATCACCTTCATCATCAAAAAGGCTTCCTTTAGCATCTAATTACCTTCATCATCAAAGAGGCTTTCTTTAGCATCTAATTAGCCCTGCTTTGGTGTCCACACTGGCTGAAGAGTACTGCAGGGACCTTGTTTGTACCCTCTTAGAATTTCGTCTTTAGTAACCCAGAGAAGTGACTCTTCCGGCATTAAGCAAATGAACAAAATCAATACAATTAGCCCAATTCACAAACGGGGCAATTTACAACCTGTACAAATTCAGGACAAGTACCCTGAGCATGAGGGATCACACATATATAAATAAGTGGGGTGGGATTTGGGGAGTAGAACAGATTTCTGTGGCATCAGCTTTTCTCCAGCTGATGTAGAAAAGATGAGAACATTTAAAATGTCAAGACACAGACCATTTGGCAAAGGGCAGGGGTGAGGGGGAGAGTGCTAAAGGGAAGAGAAGAGAATGGGCCTTCTAGACATGTAAGGAGACTCTGAGACCCTGCAGAGGACCAGGGGCAAACTGCAGACGGGCTGTTTCCAGACTGGGAGGAAGAGGCTTTGAAAGAGAGGGGATCTCAGAATGGAACAAAACCAAAGAGCCGTGAAACAGGAGGACATGCACTGCCAACACCCTGGTTCTGAATTGGGCGGCCAGGGAGCCCTTTCGGCAGGAGACCTCAGAGGACACTGAAAGGGGTAAGGCGGTGGACAGTCTGACAACACCGGTGGCAGCAGCGTTGAAGATTACCTGAGGTTAGAAAAGGGTCACAAATAATAAAGATGTACCTCACCTCTTCCCTCTAACCACATACAGTACAAGAGGAGGGTTTCTCAGCTGTGGCATTAGTGACTTGGGGGCTGCATCATCCTTTGCTGTGGGGCTGCCCTGTGCCCTGCAGGACGTTTAGCAGCATCCTTGGCCTCAACCCACTAGATGCCAGTACCATGCCCCCACTCCAGCTGTGAAGACCAAAAATGTCTCTGGATATTACCCAATGTCCCCTAGGGAGATGGGGGGATAAAATTGCCCTGCTGAAAGTCACTAGTAACAGACAATCGAGAAGACTTTAACCATTCAACCAGAATGAATCCATCTCTCATTTACTTCCTTGTATAAAAACAAAAGAATATCAACCAAATGTCATTTCACACACAAAGAAAAAGCCCAACTGGATTAAAATCCTCAAAAGGATTTTAGATTTCCACCTAAAATTTATTTGTATCTCTGAGGACCCCTCAGGAAACAGTTTTGAGTCCTTGTCCCAACTAAATGTCAAATAAATGGATTCACTTCTTTTAATTAAATCTTTGATCTTGTGAAAGTGCAAATAGTCCTGGGAGAAAAGACATTTAAAGCTATCACTCATCCTTAGTACATTGGTGTAAATGAATAGATTATCAGAACCTTTCAGAGAAGCGAGTACTTTTGTTCTTGTTTTGAGGGAAAGGAGTTAAGATGAGTAAGCAGGACATCATCTCCTGTATTCAGTTCTGCCCCTGCCCTTCAACACTCTCTCCAGGGTCACGGGGACTGAAAGCCTGGAGACTACATTTCTCAGCATCCCTTAACAGCAAGGCTCCCGTCTACATCCTGCCACTGAAAGTCATTCACAGAGACCTGGTAGGAGAAGACAGAGAAGACATTATTCACTGGTGGCAGTGGGAGTCAGATGTGTGGGCATCAACAGATGATATATGCAGAGTTTTGTTGGGGGCTTCCAAGCAGCTTCTTAAAAATGATCCCATTAAGTGCCGAAGGCTGCTAAGATATCAGGTAGTGGTTTCTTGCTTTCCCTGCACCTCCTAAGTTCTTGATAGTACGAAGGTTTCCCTGACCTTCACTACCTAATTCCTCTAACAGTGTGTGAGCAGATCATTCTCTATATTCAATCCCTTCCCGATCGATATACCTAGAATGGTTTCTGCTTACCTTACTCAATCTTAGCTAATACATGGATAAACCCATAAGAGAAAAGCACCAAATGCCAGGGAGTGAGAGACACTAAGAAAGAAAGGGAAACATCGCCATGAAGTAGGGGACACTGTGTTAGTTCCCTAGGGCTGCCATAACAAATTACCAAAATTTGGGTGGCATAAAACAACGGAAATTTGTTCTCTCACAGTCTGGAAGCTAGAAGTCTGAAATCAAGGTGTCGGGAGGGCCATGCTCCCTCTGACGGCTCTAGGGAAGAATCCTAGATTAATAGTCCTCCTTGCCTCCTCCTGTCTTCCGGTGGAGGCCGCCAATCCTTGGCATTCCTTGCCTTGCAGCTGCATTACTTCAATCTCTGTCTCCACTGTTACACGGCGTTCTTCCCTCTGTGTATCTGTGTGTGTGTCTTCACATGTCCTTCTTACACCAGTCATTGGATTAGGCCTCCACTAATTCTATAGGACCTCACCTTAGCTTTACTACATCTGCAAAGACCCTAGTTCCAAATAGGGTCACAATCACAGGTACCAGAACATAAAGTTTAGAGGGACATTATTCCACCCAGTACAGACATCAAAGACCAAATGTGCCTCTTGTTTCTTCTCTCCCAAGGCCAGTCCTGCCTTAAGGGCTGCTGCCCTGACCAGATGTAGTGTTGCTCTTAGAACTAAACCTCCAAATCAAATGTGAACACTGGCCCCCCCCAACCCCAATGTTTCTTACAGGTGAAGTTACTCCTTCTGAAGGCAGGATGCTTACATAGTCACACACATGGCTACTCCAGAAAGGTGACACACAGCTTGATATAAATAAGCATCGTTCAGTTCATTCAGTCAACAAAAACATTTTGGCACCAACATGCCCATAGCTCTGAGGTAAACCTAAGAAGAGCAAGAGACTATTTAATTACTGCTGTGATCGTAATCATTTTCATACAACAGGTGACGAATATAACCTTCTAGGGTTATCCAACATGTTCCACGGGCACTGTCAGTAAGACACACACTGTATTGTACCTGTGGGCCAACTTCTCTGCAAATCTCTCATCAGTCAGGGTGAGGATTAGAAGAAAAACCTGGCACCCAAAAGGAGCCGCAGTTTGGCAGGCTGTAAGGAAATGAGGATTATAGCCAGAAGCACAATGGCATGAGAGGGGAAAAAAACACCCAGAGCAGAGAAAGACAAAAAAATCTCTAAGCAATGATCAATACCTAGGCAAATATTATGGAATAATGTAAGCCATCAGCGCATTTATTATCTCTTTACGACTGTAAAACTGGGGAGAGAAACAGCTCTGTTTAATTTTCAAATCAGTTCTATAAATAAATAAGCACATTAACCCGAGGGGGGTTGCATGAACTTGGAAACATCTATTCGTTAATAACTGTCATCTTCCCTTCTGACACGCCACGCTGAGCCTCTGGCCTCCTCCCCTCTTCCACCAGAGGTTGCTTGGTACTAAACAGGGCTTTTTCCTGACTCAACTTACAAAGGCACAGAAAACAGTAGCAACTGCGGGCCACTTTATTGAGTGAAAAACCAAAAGCACCTCTGATGTGCCAACGCACCTTGATTTCACCACATCTCTTGTAAATGAGGCTATTTTAGGCCTGAACACAAAGCAATCAATTAGAGGACCAACCAGAAATGGCAGGTTAGCCAGGGGACTGTTGGCCACCCGACATTCTCTGGTCCCCCTCTCCTCCTATTATCTTAATCACAGTACCCTTGCTCTTGTTGCTGTTCTTGAAGGATTTACTAAAAAACATGAGAGGATGCTTTGTAATTGTTTTTCAATAATGAAGTGGGTTTTTTTCTGGTTATAAAAAATATTACATGCTCATTTAGAAATGCTGTGAAAATGCAGAAAAATAGGAAAAAAATACAA
The DNA here is from genome assembly GCF_949987515.2 of Delphinus delphis. Lineage (NCBI taxonomy): Eukaryota > Metazoa > Chordata > Mammalia > Artiodactyla > Delphinidae > Delphinus > Delphinus delphis. Next base: position 117,134,456 of record NC_082704.1, read on the forward strand.
AAATAATAACACAAAATTGCACCATCCACAGATAATTAATTGTTTTTCTGTTCCCATTCCAGACTTTAATATACACATACATGTAGGGAAAATGCGTTTTAAGGGAAAATTATGCATTGCTTAGGCTCTGAACCGTAGAACACACCTTTCCAAGTTCAACGATTCTGATTGTATGGTGGCTCTGCACCTTTCATTGCCTTTGAACTGTTTTGCAACTCCATCAGTTGTAGATAACTGACAGCAGTGCAAAATAATACTTGTCTACAGAGAAGTAAATAAATTCTGTAAGGTGGAGGTGCAACTGACCACGTTCCCTGTTGAAGAAGCCACTTCTACTGCGGATTCATCTTAATATTCCTGATCTATACACGTTTGTTCTTTGGATTCTCCTTTAAACCCTTCTACCATCTTACCAGTCCCCTCATTGATAATGACTTAAATAAGACCTTTAACATGTGTTCATTTTATATCTGTATGAGACTCATGATTTTACTTTGCTTTGAAAATTGCACTTTAACACACACATTATTTATTATTTTGCAATAATGTGATCGCACCATAACTACTTCTTTGTAGGCTGCTTTATTCTTTTAGCAATACATCATAGCCCTTCTCCAGGATGATTAATATAAATTTGTACCGAATGCATATTATTCCACCTGCAGGCATGTTCCACATTGAAGGCTATTTAGGTCATTTCTAGTATTTGCTATGGTCAACAATACCACAATGAACATCCTTGAAAAAAATTACACACCTGTCCAATTAATGCTTTGGGCAGCTTTCTAGAAGTAGAATTGCGGGGTCGAAATGCCTGCACATCTAAATACAGAAACCTATTGTTGGCAGGCTGTACACAACTGCACTCCTTTGAACACAAGAGAGGAGCCATTTCTAGTAGGGTAGCAAGCCTAACAGCCTAGGACGCCGGCAAGGTAACAGGGATGTGTTACTCAGGCCTCCTGTAAGACCACAGAGCACTAATCTCTGATGGGAACTGAACAGTATTCACTGCTCAGTGCTTGCTCCCAAACTCTCAACACCCAAAGCATTCAAAGAAACACACACACACACACATACACACACACACACACACACACACACACACACACACACATTATCCTAAAGTTTACATTGTCTACTTTATCAAGTAAAGAAATGTTAGAGAGAACTTTGGCCTGGCGTTAGCTAGTTTAAATAAAAAGCTCACTCTGTGAGATGCCTTGCTTCTCATAATTGAGAGAAAAAGTTACCCAGCAAGCTGTATTCCTTGACAATCAAATAAGGACTCAGGGGGAGGGGAGAGGAGGCACAGCCATTATGTTAAACAAACCCCCCCAAACCTGCATCTGTATTAATATCTTCAATCAATACAAAGTATCTAGAGACAATCTAAAAAAATCATTTAGACATAGGAACCAACTTTTTAAAATGCTGTACCTTATTTTTTTTTTTTTTTTGTGGTACGCGGGCCTCTCACTGCTGTGGCCTCTCCCGTTGCGGAGCACAGGCTCCGGATGCGCAGGCTCAGCGGCCATGGCTCACGGGCCCAGCCGCTCCGCGGCATGTGGGATCTTCCCAGACCAGGGCACGAACCCGTGTCCCCTGAATTGGCAGGCGGACTCCCAACCACGGTGCCACCAGGGAAGCCCTGTACCTTATATTTATAAAACTCAAGAGAGTTCAAGTTATCACTCTGGCAACCTTATCCCCTGGTCCTTTATAATTTTTTTCTGGTGAAATATATATATATATATATATATATATTTTTTTTTTTTTTTTTTTTTTTTTTTTTTTTTTCCTGGCTGTGCTGTGTGGCATGTAGGATTCCCCAACCAGGGATGGAACCTGTGTCCCCTGCATTGGAAGCGCAGAGTCTTAAACCTTGGACCACCAGGGAAGTCCCATCCGGTGAAATATTTGTATGCAAGTATTTCAAAGCAATCGTTAAAAAAAAAAACAATCTTTTTTTCCCTTTAAATGAGTCACAGCAATTTTAATCTTCAAAGGTTCTTTTAATTTTATGACCACAGAGACACAAAGCCCTGAGAAGTCTGCAGAGCCTAATAGGGATTACATTTGAATGTCTCTTAGTCAAAGAAATGCAAAACCAATCACACTGTGAAGGAAGCTAGATATCTCCGTGGGAGAGGAAGTCATCTGCGAGCAGATGGAAGAACTAAGTAAAATGCCCCTTGAACTCAAATGTGGTCTCCGCATAGCAACTGAGGTATTACCTGGGAGCTTGTGAGAAATGCAGAATCGCAGGCCCACCCAAACCTACTGAATCAAATCCTTCATCTCAGCAAGACCCCCAGGTAACTCGAATGCACATTAAAGATGGAGAAGCACTGGTCCAGAAACAGGGATATTGACAGCGATTGGTATATTTCTCACCAGCGTCACAAGTAGGAGTACCGACCAGGCCCATGCCTCCCTGGCGGAATCAGAAACTCGGTGAATGGTGACGGAAGTCCCATCTTGCCTTGGTGAGAACGCTTTTTTTCCCTACTGGATGTCTTTTAACCCCAGAAAAGTTTAGAATCAAGTGCAGAAATGATGGAATAAATCAATCCCACGGTATTATTTTTGTATTACGTTTACAGTTAATCTGTACATATTTGATATTATAAGCACTCTATTTTATTTAAGAGAATTTGGCACAGAGAATATCCAGTAAGTTAGCCTTGGAATTCTAATTTAAAATGTGTACGTGAGAAACTGGTTTAGATTTGGGATTATATGTTAAAAGACAGTTTGTAAATGAGGCGGGAATGTTTAAGAGAACCAAACACTTGTATCTGTAAGTTTAAAACATTAGCTTTATAAGAGTAATTTAAATACTTGGCAACTTAAATACTTTGTTACACAATTGAAGGACTTTAAAAGAAATACAGAAATGCCATTCTAAATGTTTAAGGGAACTGAATTCATTAAGTCCTCATAAAAGTGTGAAGTTTTGCTAGATTTAAAAATTTTTTTAAATAAGGAAGAAACAGGATTTTGAACAGATAACTTAAATACACTAGATATCAAGTTAGTCCAAAACTTGCCCTTAAATAAAGTTTTCTGCATACAAAAGTCACCGTCAGCACACACAAGAAAATCATATTTACAGCCAGATAGTAGGGCAAGGTCTTTGGGAGAATCTAGAAGAGCCACCATCACGCTGACCCTTGTTTGTGCCTTATTTCAGCTTCCAGTCAACCTATGTGCCTGCTTCTCTTTTCCACGTTTTCCCAACTTCCCTGTTTCTATTCAGCAAGCAATCAATGGAAACCTAGCCCAAGACCAACAGCAAGCATATTTCTGGGGGTTTCAGAGGTCTCATTGCTAGTCCTATGACAACAGCAGTCATCTCGTACATTATATCAGTATTTTACCGTTTGTAAATGAGTCTCTGCCTCATTGGGTCAGTATAACGCCGTTTCATGGGTGAGGAAATGAAGTTTAAAGCATCATGACTAAGCTCATGTTGGGGTCACCCCTGGACTTCCAGCACATTTCTTTTGCTGCTTTCCAAGACCCATCTGTGCAAAGTATTACAGACATGCTCCCCACAATCAGAGAAAACCCCAATAGTAATTTTTAATTTAAAAAATACATAATGAAGTATACGCTTTTGAAAAGAGGGGATACATGTGAAACATACATGCTAACCTTTGTTAAACCATAATATGGGAGAAACTGAAAGCAGCTCTTTTCCCCTTTCCTGTTTGCCCATTTCTGTTCCCCTGTAACCTTGAAAGAGCCTAATTATAGGGATGAGATCACTAGGCAATTTTTTTTTTTTTTCCTGCACTGCACAGCTTCTGGGATCTTAGTTCCTCAACCAGGGATTGAACCCGGGACCTCGGCAGTGAAAGCGCAGAGTCCTAACCACTGGACCGCTAGAGAATTCCCCTAGGCGATTTAAACTAACTCCTGACTTATGCTCTTCTGAATGTACATCATGCCTTGCCTAACCTGTTGATTCTTTTCCTAGAGTAAAAGAAGTAAGAAGGAAGAAGTAAGTAGTTAAAGAAAGACTAACTCCCTACCCCGAGAAAACCCCCTTAGCAATCCTGCAGGCAGATCACACAGGCAAGATAACATCTGAAGAGAGAGTCAGCCAGTCTGCACGCAATGAAGAATGATGCGGAACCCGACCTCCTGCCTCAATGATTCACTGAGATTCTCCCCCAACCCTCTTTCCCTTTAAAAACTGTCCTGGCTGAGCAGAATCTTTGGAGTTGGTCTCAGGACATGAGTCCACCTTCTCCCTACATTTCTGGCTTTTCTGATTAAAGCAACTTTCCTTTCTCCTGACACTTGCCTTTTGAATTACTGGCTTTTGAGCGGCGAGCAGCCAAACCTGAGTTTGGTAACAAAACTAGTGTTACATTAATTAAATAAGGAGACCATTATATGGAGGTGGCTCTAATGCCCTGGTGGCCTATGTAAGCAAACCAAAAAAAGTCTAAGCCTGTAAAGGCCTCTGGGTTAGGAAATCAATACCTAAGGGCGACCAATCACAAACAGCCAACTAGGTGCGATGCTACAGCCAGTCAATCATTTCCTTTCTTTGCCTCTGCACCTTCTCTATATAATTCTTTCCCCTGGCTTCTGTCTGTGGAGGGATCCTAACCACATCTGGTTTGGCATTGCCCGACTTAAATCGATTTTTGCTCAAAAAACTCTTAAAATTTTTAATATGCCTCAATTTACCTTTTAACACTAGACGATTCCAGTCCATAACAGTCCAGAACTTCAACTGGCCCAGATGTGGTGGATAAACAGCCATATCCTCTTCTCTTATCTCCTGTTTTCATCCCGATATCATTACTGTGACCTTCTGCCCTAAAGATAAGCTCTTCCTGGTGATAACCATTTATTCCATCCTAACCCGGAAGATGAATACAGTGGCAGTAGAGATTGGGGCAATACGGGACAGCTCTGTGTGAACCACCAACCCACCACGACCATTCTCATTCTGGGAGGTGTTTATGATCATTGTCGTACAACTGACTTGGAAGTTGGAAATTATATAAAACAGTATTTAGTAGTTATCTTGGAGAGTCTAGAAATGAGGTCATCCTAAGATTACTGTGGCCAGGCTGCCAGAATTCTGTTCAGAAAATGAGAATTTTATCATCTATAAATTATACCCACAGTTAAATGATAATCTAATTAAGTATCCAACTTTTAATTTACACACAGAACTAAAATCCCACTTTCCGTTGATGCATTCATTAATGTTTTCAGAACATTCCCAGAATGTTTCCAGAGATATTCTTTGGGCTTCCCTTCACGCAACCTGTCGTTCAGGTGCCATAGAAACATGAGTAGAGGCTAGGACTTCTGACCTCAAGGAGCTGATGATCTGACGTATTTATTCAAACAAACATACATTTATAGATGATCACATGACAGATACTACAAGAGCACTTAAAAAGTATACATCTCTGCAGGAAGGGGTTACTCTCTCAGGTCTAGCTGCTATCTTGAGAAAGATATCTTGCAGGGCTGGCCCTTAGCTGGCTTCTGGAAAGTCAGCTTCTGAGAAGTTCCCTACATTAGCAGGTTGCTTTCCCACCTGGAGCACAAAACACCTGGTTCCAGGGAATTCTGAATTTCAGTAATTGTGGCTGGTCCTTGCGATGATGTGACCAAACGTCAGTAAAAACCCTGGGCCCTGAGTCTCAGACAGGCTTGCTTAGGCGGAAACGCTGTAAGCGAGTGGCTGTGTTTCTGCACTGGGGCAGGGAGCGCTCTATGTGGCCTCATTCGGGGACCACAGGGGACGCCCGCGCATGGATTCCTCCAGACTCAGCCTGTGCCTGTTGACCTCACTGATCCAAATGTGGAATCTTGCTCTCAGCTGTAATAAGTAAATAAATAAATGAAACCAAAACCGGGGCTGTATGCTGAGTCCCGATGAGTCCTTCTAGAAAACTGTCAAATGAGTGGGTGTCTTTTCAGACCCCAAAACAATCCCATTATTTCAATAGTCTACCATTTGGCTTGGTATTTATACATCAGTGCCCTTCCAGACAACTGGTCACTGAATTTGAGTTGGGGGGAGTAAAATAAAATTTTGAAATAGATGAAATAAATTACTTTGCCAAGTTCTTTCTAACTTTGCCTCATCTATCTGTGTCATTGGCGTTTTTAAAAACCAGAAAATCTATACCGTATTTAACACACACCCACATATGTAACATACACATATATGTTGTCATGTCTTTGATTTCAAAAGTGTCAGTTGAACATCAAATGACATAAACAGAAAGGACAGAATGAAGCCAAGGGCAACATGGCTTCTCTTAACCTTTCAGCCACAATCTTTCATTCCAGTTGTTTGGCAAATTAACCGATCTTGAATAAAAGGGGCAAGCCGGCACTGGGAACTTTCATTTCGGGTTGGCATTGTTTTCAATAATTATATGCAAGGCTTGCTATCAGCACTACCCAAGTGTTGTGCTAGGAATAGAAAAGTGTGAAAAGAAACAGTCCTCCCTCTGCAAAAGATCCATCCGATTTTACCAGCATGCCTTTCCCCTCGTTAGCTCATCTGCCATAGAGAATCTAAAATCCTGGGTCTTCAAGACGGAATTAGAAAATGTCACAATCATTTTCATAACATTTTCTTAAATACTAACCTAAATCATACAGAGATATCCAATTTTATATAACAGTAAACACTAACAGTCCCCAAATTTCTTTCTCTACCCCCAACACCTGTAACTTGTACACTTGATAATGGGGAAACACTCCCCAATTTTTTCAGCCCCTCAGTGATTAACCTGTAGAATCTTATACCTCACCTCTCTTAACTGCTTTATATAACTGGAACAAAACAGTGATATATGTATGGGTCCATAAGTCAATTTTCACTCATATCCTAAAGACAATGAGGTCATATTTTAAAGGCCCCTAATCAGGAATCCACACTTCAGAGGCAGGCAAGGCAAACACTTCAAATGTGTTATCTAAATCTGCACTAGTGGGTTTGTTCATTAGCATAAGAGGTGTCAGAAATCATTTTTCGTTGAAGAAACGGGTGGTTTTCCAGAAATGTGGTAGCTAGGAAAACTACATGGGCCCTATTGCCCTTGCACGAGGAAAGAATAAGAATTGAGCCAAACCAGCAGCTGAACACCCAAGAGTAAATCCTCTGAATTCTGCCACAGCATCTGGTCTTGAGCCCTCACCCTCACCCTATCCCACTGCCCACTTGACAGAAGACTCTGTGCCCAGTCCAGCTAGACACCTGATACCATCTCTGTTTCCAAGACAGCTCTTCAGGCCAGTCCTGCCCAGGGACTCCACTGACCCCACAAGAATAGGTACTAGGTCTGTTCTGTTTCCTTTTTCATTTTTTTTTCTTTCTTTTTGCCAGCTCACTAATGAATATCCATCCAAACTCTGATCTGAGGCTTGCTTTCATGTTTGTTTACATTAGAACAGAACACCCACTAGCCAGGTCATGGAAAAAAGAGATATAGATCTCCCTTACCTCTATTTCTCAGACTTTTACCAAAGAGACAATTTTTTAAACTATCCAGTTGGCATAAATTCCCTCACAACTACTTTCACCTTATTTCACACTGACCCGGGGCCCTATTTTCTCCAAAAGACATATATGTCTGTTTCAATAACTGAATGTACAGCACCTAGATATTTTGGGTATTAAAGGAATGTTTGATAATATTTTGGAGGAAAAATAGGAGTTACCAACAATTTAAGAAGACCATCAAGCCATATTCAGAAAATGACAAAGCTTTCAAAGTTAATAGATTTCTTTTAGAAGCTTATTAGGTGTTGCATATAAGGCAGGCAGGTAGCACAAAAAAAACCATCTAACAATCCTGAGATGGACAAATAGATATAGAAACATGAGAACTGATTTGGAACCAGGCAGCAAAAGTTCCCACTTCTCATATTTGACATGGCTCTCCACCTCCAGCCGGCTCTTGTTCTTATTTCATACCATTTTTGCCCATGCCTTAAAAGGAAGTTGCACACTGTAGTTTTTTTTTTAATCTGGAACACCCACTACATTTTTTCCAAGATAAAATGGTCTGAGCTATCTATCCATTTAAAAAAAAAAGTCAGATAAACACATACTGCTTTCTGGTGTCTTTTACACCTTCCACTAAGTTCTTCCTTTGCTGCTCAGGTGGGCCTCCTTCTAGAACAGAGGTTCTTAAAATGTGGTCCCTAGATCAGCAGCATCAGAACCGGGTAAACTTGTTAAAAATGCCAACTCTCAGCCCCAACCCCAGACCTAATGAATCAGAGGCTCTGGAAGTGGGCCCTGGTAATCTGAAAAGGAAAAGCCCTCCAGGTGATTCTAATAAACACTAAAGTTTGGAATCACTGTTCAACATTTGGCACACACCTAGTTAAACTTGGAAACACTGACTACAGATGTACCCAAGCTGTCATCTTTAGAGGGAGAGGAAGCAGATGGCAAAGAGGTTCATCCTTCTGTCGTGCGTGACTGGCAAGGTGAAGAAGTGATCATGCAAAGTTCACAAAATCCTTCTTACCACCGCATGAGACCTCACTCCTATATCAATGCGGCTGCCATCTTTGCGCATGCTCTCCAGTTACCAGCCTCCCTTCTACAGCTTGCTACGGGCAAAGTTTCAAAACACCCGTTGGTGACTAAAGAATACCACCTCTTCTCTATACTACTAGGGAAATAACAAAAGCAAGCTAATTAAATCATCACAGATGTCCATGTCCCATGGTATTCAGTGGCATGGAGGCTGGTCACAGCAGTGCTACTACAGGGCTCTGGGACCCAGTTTGAGGAATGTGCCCAGAAATTTTGGTTGTGTTTCAAAATGTGACAAAGTTGCTTCAACCAGCAGAGAAGAGACAGCTCATTGAAACCAAACTCAAAGCAGAATAGCGCCTTAAGGGGAAGGCTCTCTAGAAAGAAAAGAATTTTCGTAAGAATTTTTTGGCTTAATAAATTTTTTAATAGACTTTATTTTCTAGAGCAGTTTTCAGTTAACAGCAAAACTGAACAGAAGGTACAGAGAGTTCCCATATGAATGGGTGTTGGGTTTTGTTAGATGCTTTTGGGGGCATCTATTGAAATAAAAAAGATTTTTCTTTTTTAGCCTGTTGATGTGATGGATTGCATTAATTTTCAAATGTTGAACCAGCCTTGCTTACCTGGGAGAAATTCCACTTGGTCATGGTGTATAATTCTTTTTATACACTGTTGGATTCAATTTGCTAATATTTTGTTGAGGATTTTTGCATCTATGTTCATGAGAGATAATTGATCTCTAGTTTTTTTTTTTGTAATGTCTTCGGTTTTGGTATTAGGGGAATGCTGGCCTCATAGAATGAATTAAGAAGTATTCCTTCTGCTGCTACTTTCTGGAAGAGATTGTAGAGAATTGGTATAATTTCTTCCGTAAATGTTCAGGATTCTTCCTTAAGGATTCGCCAGTGAACTCATCTGGGCCTGCTGTTTCCTGTTCTGGAAGGTTATTAATTATTGATTTGATGTCTTTAATACTTATAGGCCTATTCACATTGTCTTGTTTCTTCTTGTGTGAGATTTGGCAGTGTGTCCTTCAAGAAATTGGTCCATTTCATCTAGGTTGTCAAATCTGTGAGCACAGAATTTCTCATATTTCTTTATTATCCTTTTAATGTGCATGGGATCTGTAGTGATGCGCCCTCTTTCATTTCTAATATTAGTAATTTGTGTCTTCTCTCTTTTTTACTTAGCATCACTAGAGGCTTATTAATTTTATTGATGTTTTCAAAGAAACAGCTTTTGGTTTTGTTGTGGAAGCAAAAATAAATTTAATCCGGTTCTACTCAAAAGCAGCTCGTACTTCTTTAGGGAAGACTGACTTGGAAACAACTAAACTATAATGCAATATGGTTGATAATGTAAAACATTTATGAAGGGCTATTGTAAAATATATGGGAGTGGGGAGGAGTCAGGGAAGGCCCCTCAAAAAACAAAGTGACACTGGAATCTAGTTGAGAAGGATCTGCGCGAATGGGATGGACGAACAAGTGTATTCAAGGTGGAAGGACCTAGGTATACTTCTCTTTTACTCTCAGGTGGTCAGTGTCTTCTAAAACAGTCCCTTCAAAAATCATATTTACTTACATCATTACCACCTTTTCCACTCTGATATTTTCTTTCAACAACTAGAGGAGAGAAAACTATGCTGCATTGCCACATATGGGCAAGATAAATTCAGGTTTTCTAGATGCCCTCCAAATACTCTTCATGTATTTGGAAGAGTATTTGGAAGTATTTGGTGTAGCTCGCTATGCCCTCTGCTGTAAACGGACTTCGAGGAGATACAAAGGGAAGGTTACAGGGAAAATATGAAGATGTGTCAACACATTAGTGGATATACTCTTCTCCCAAAAGTTGAAGAAAAAATATTGTGCAATGGTGCAAGTGGACAGAGAGCGAGGAAATCACATTAAAAGGACAGTCACGGGGCTTCCTTGGTGGCGCAGTGGTTAAGAATCCACCTGCCAATGCAGGGGACACAAGTTCGAGGCCTGGTCTGGGAAGATCCCACATGCCGCGGAGCAGCTAAGCCCGTGCGCCACAACTACTGAGCCTGCGCTCTAGAGCCCGCGTGCCACGACTACTGAAGCCTGTGTGCCTAGAGCCCGTGCTCCGCAACAAGAGAAGCCACTGCAATGAGAGGCATGTGCACCACAACGGAGAGTAGCCCCTGCTCACCCCAACTAGAGAAAGCCCACGCACAGCAACAAAGACCCAATGCAGCCAAAAATAAATAAATTAGATTAATTAATTAAGGAAAAAAAGACAGTCATAACATAGTTTTCTTTCCTTTCCAGAATTCACTCTATGAATGAAAGCATTATTATTTCTTTTCTTCCTAATGAAATTATCTGTTTATCATCACGCCACAGGCTAAAGACATATTTGAGCCTCGGCTTTATTTACTACTTTGTTGTTAGGAAATCACTATTACCTATTTTGAAGAGCAAAGGTATCAAAACATATTAATTCTGTCACCATCAAAAATGATTTGTCCTCTTTTTGTGATACTATTGTATAATTACATGACATATAATAAGTAAAACAGTAAGAAACAGCAGCAACAGGCACTTTGGGAGATTCCATTAAAAACTTAAATAATTATATGGAGCCATTTGGGGTTTTTTTTTGTTGTTTTTTCTTTTTTGCGCTACGCGGGCCTCTCACTGTTGTGGCCTCTCCCGTTGCGGAGCACAGGCTCGGGACGCGCAGGCTCAGCGGCCACGGCTCATGGGCCCAGCCGCTCCGCGGTATATGGGATCTTCCCGGACCGGGCCGCGAACCCGTGTCCCCTGCATCAGCAGGCGGACTCTCAACCACTGCGCCACCAGGGAAGCCCGAGCCATTTGTTTTTAACTAAGTTATCCCAGTCACTCTCAAGTACTATGAAAGTAAGAGAGGAAGAAGGAAGAAGGACCCATCTCTGCTTTCTTATTCGGTAAGTGCGTTGCGCTTCATGACACACAAGCATTCTAGGTTAGTAGCAGGAAGGAATCTAACTGATAAGTTTTATGGTCAGGGTGTTGTGTGGGGCTGGTGAGATTTTGAAAAGGTATTTTACATGAAGCAGAGAGTTGAAATGCCTTGGGGTGGAGGCAATTCAAGGAACTGTATGCAAACAATAAAAGACATGAAAAGTGCAGATTACTCGCCTTTAAAATTATTTATGATGTGAGGCTCTGTAACTGTACCTGTGGATTTCCTTTATAATCACTTAATCATCTTTCATATGTGAAATAATCGGCAGTCAAAAACATCATGTCCAAGGCTGCAGATCATCTGTCATTCTTTTTAATCAGACTGGACTTGACAGCCACGCTTTCTTATTAGAAGGAATTTTATGACCCCGGGTAATGGAATTCAAAAACTACCAAAATGTAATGATTTCTGGTGAATAGGCAATAAAGTCATAGTAGTGATATTTGATGAATGGAGCTCCTGGGAATACATCGAGTTCCTTAAACTATCACAGCCATTAGCACTCCATTTTCCCCCCTTGTTTCTTATGTGAGGCCAGAAGTGCTTACATTTGCAATGACATTTTAAAAATGACTCAGTGAACAGTTTGCCCCTTGGAGATGTCTTCTACTCCAGCAATTGTGAGAATGAGTAAGTCAAGGGAAAAAGAAAGGATGGAGAGGGGAAGCTGGGTGATTCTGGCTGTACAGGACTATTGGAAGAGTCGGCCCTGGCTTCAGGTCGACTGGTGGGAGAGAAAACCTTGGCCTCATCTTGTTCCACTCATTTCAATGAGATTAACTCACAGGTGCTCTGTGTACCCAGGCCAGAACACCAGCCCCAGAATTCTGGTTAGGTGGGTGTGGGCTGGGGGCTGGGCCCCCAGAACTCTATAAAATCTCCACAGGTGAGCTCTTTGCTCAGCATGGTGGTCCATAACCGCTTCCATGGTGACTACGCACGCACGCACGCACACCCTTTATCTAAGACATGAACGAATCCTGTTAAGTAGGAGCTGAGTTGGGTGTTGCTTCACCTGTTTGGCCATGAAATACTCTTATGCAATGCAGACCTTAGTTTTGGCCTGAGCACTTGCTGGGGTAAATGTGCAACGTTGGTGCATGCTCAGGGTCGTGGAAGGAAAATGCATCGGCAGAACTCACTGTAATTCTTTATAGCTCTGGGTGATGCCTCTTATTGCAGTTTGTTTCAAGGCTGAGCGTGTAGTGGGGGTATTTATCCCTTTCAGTATGTGAGTGGACACCACTAGAGACATAGACTTGAACTTTGAAATCAAGCTCCATGCAATGTAGGTATGTCCAGGAATTCACAGGAAGCTCAGTGCAGTCTCTATATATCTAGGGAGGTAAAAATTTCTCAGAAGTCTTCCCTCAAATGTGTACTTCTTTGGTGTTCAGGATTTTTATTCCTGTTCCCTAAAGCTGTGGTATATTTCAAATCAGAGTAGTTCTGTTCGCAAAGATGGGAAAGTAGCTTGGGACTTTAAAAATCCAACTGTGGGGGCTTCCCTGGTGGCGCAGTGGTTGAGAGTCCGCCTGTCGATGCAGGGGACACGGGTTCGTGCCCCGGTCCGGGAAGATCCCACATGCCGCGGAGCGGCTGGGCCCACGAGCCATGGCCGGTGAGCCTGCGCGTCCAGAGCCTGTGCTCCGCAACGGGAGAGGCCACAACAACAGTGAGAGGCCTGCGTACCGCAAAAAAATAAAAATAAATAAGTAAATAAACAAATAAATCCAACTGTGTTGCCGACTACTTTGCTAGTGAATACAAACATAAATATGTATTGTTTCCCCCTTTCATCCATGTTCTTTACCCAGGTGGTATGCTCCATTTTCAATATGCAATCCTAGTAAAGAACAATTTAAAATTATCGGAAATTCGTTCCCTTCTGATTTTCAGGGAATTTAAAGAGAACATTTCCTTGATTTGTCCCAGGAGACCTGCCATTTCAGAGAAAACACTGCAAGACCTAATGAGCTAAACACAGGCACCTCAGCTCAACTTTAATTTCTAACTTAGTTTGGGGAAGTCAATTTCGAAAAGCTCCAAGATATTTTCAAGGCTTCTATTTATATTCTGAAGAACACGAGACTGGTACGCATGTCTTAAAAAGCCATGGACTGCGAATGCCTATCAGTGGGAAGACCTGTTAAAGTTCCCTCCGTGGAAGATAGCAGGAGGGGATCAAGCCCTTACACTCTACAATTTATATTAAGAATCTTCATGACCAATCAAAGCTAAGCACAAACCTATAAACTAGAAAAGTCCAGGTATTTGGGGGAAAAATTCTTTGATGTAATTATTAGACCAGATTTCAATCTCTAGGTGAAAGATCAGAAAATTGAGTCTTCCTTAAAATAGCTTTTCTTTTTCCGAAAGCTTTAGGACTTCTTTCTTCTAGTGAGGACTTGTTTCAGATAGGGAAAAGAAAGCAAAAGAGACCATCCTCTTGGACTTACCATTAATGTAAATTTATGCTTCATGGATTTGGGTAGGATGAGCCCTGCAGGTTAAGGACAGATTTTCGGTGGAAGTCAACCAGTGTAAATATATATACTAATATATGCTTGGCTAAGCATGTTAGTAATTGATAACGTGTTTAAATTAAGAGGAAGTCAAGACATTCCCTTCTCACTTCTGCTCTAACATCCTAGTTGAATGACCCAGAAAAACACACCATGTGAATCTCAGCAGGTGTGGGAGACCTCGGGAAACAAGCACTTCTGTTATTTTTCTGGTGTGGGCTTAGACATAGATAGCAACAATGGCATTCCTACAGATGAGAAAAAGGAAGCTCAGAGAGGTAAACTGGCCCAAGGAAACATGGCTCATGAGTGGCAGGACCAGGCATCCAACCCCAGAAGCCTCTCTCCAGAGATCTCGTGGGGTTTTGGTTTTTGTTCTTTAAAGATATTTATTTATTTATTTATGGCTGCGTCGGGTCTTAGTTGCAGCGCGGGCTCTTCATTGCAGCACGCGGGCTTCTCTCTAGTTGTGACACGTGGGTTTTCTCTCTCTAGTTGTTGCGCGCAGGCTCCAGGGCGCGTGGGCTTCTGTAGTTGTGGCACGCGGGCTTAGTTGCCCTGCGGCATGTGGGATCTTAGTTCCCGGACCAGGGATCGAACCTGCATCCCCTGCATTGGAAGGCGGATTCTTTACCACTGGACCACCAGGGAAGTCCCCAGAGATCTTGTGTTTACCTTCTACCTCTGTATGGCCAACTTCAGAAAAGTGTTCTCTGTCAGCTGCATGGAACCATGACAGAGCCGGATCGTAATTAATTGTCCCCTGCCTCCCCTGATAAACTGACTGTAATAAAATGGTTAATTCAGATCCCCCAGAGTGTCAAATTGACAGGAAAAATAAGGTCAGATCTCACTGGATTGGAATGAGTATCCTGGCTGAACTGATTCGTGTGGGTACTCAACCCATTACAACTACAGCTCTCCAGGGGCCTGGCGCTCCCTGATTCTCTTCTACTTTCCAGGCATTAGACTCATGATTTCACCCAGAAAGTCAAGTTTTGAGCAGAGTTTATTAAACAATATGCTGCTTCAGCAGAAGGACTGGCCAAGACAGAAAGTGATCACTCACACACACACACGCACACGCACACGCACACACAGAGATACATGCTTCCCCTCCTAAATAAACGAACAAAGGTTTGGATGAAACTTAGGCTTGAGAAATAAAATGAAGTTCCAGGGGAAAATCATCACTGAATTAAAATAATTTCCAGGCGGGGCAATAAGTGTTGGATCTCAGAGTCCTGACAGTTTTTAAGTAGCTCATGCTAAGAATACAAACGCTATACTGAATATACATGAGACAGGAAAAATCTTGCCTGCATACCTGAGAAAACCGAATTTTAAAATTTAGAAAACCCTTTAGAGTGAAAGGAATCTGTTTACTTATGCACAAGATCTCTGGATTAAGACTCTTTCTTACTTTGAGTCACTTCTTCATTATCGCTCAGAGAGTCTGTTTGCTAAACACAGTAGGTGTTTATTACTGGACTACCCTGCATCTATGCTGCCTTGACGAGGTTCCTCTACCCTGTTTTTCATTTTGGAGCTATCACTTTCTCTCTTGGTCCTTATGGTTTGAGTAGACCTGACTCTACTCTCAGGCACGTCACCCAGGCCTGGCCAAAGGGAGTGCCACCATGTATTTGGATTCAGAGATGAAAAAAAGTTTATTAGAAATTATCTGGTACCATTTGCTGGTGTCACCAGGGGAGAGGAACGCTCTTTTCCAGCTATAAAATACGAGTCTTGAGCTGCCAGTGAGGAAAGGCTGCCTGAAAATGAAACTAACCCAGAGAAAAAGAGAGCTGAGAGGCAGAGATAGACCATAACCTGAAGACAGGGCTGGCTTCACGGGCATGCAACTTACGAAGTTCACAGGGCCACACACTTGGAAGGGCCCTACCCTTGGTTTAAGGCTATGCTGTCACCATTTTGAGATTCTTAATAATTTTTGAACCAGGGGTGCTGCATTTTCATTTTGCATTAGGTCCTACCAATTATGTAGCCAGTCTCACCTGAAGACTTTGGTAAGACCTCTGGATCCAGCGATGTCTGAAGTCAGACCTATCCTGGGACCTTTCAGCTGTATGAGCCAAGAGATGCTCTTGTTTTATACAAATGAGTTTGGGTTGAGACTTCTCTACATACAATTTAGTTCTAATCTGATAATATAACAGCAATTTAGATGATAACCTTTCCAACCTTCCACTCAATTCTAGAACAAACTCTTCAACCAGCTCATAGATAATTATCCATCTTTTTTCTAAAACCCTTCAGTTGTGGGAAACTACTTTGTAAAGTAGCCCATTTTGAAACAACTATAATATTCTTAAAGTTTGCTTTTATTAATTTGTACTTATTAGTTCTATTTCTAATCTCTAGAATTATTCAGATAAATAGTACCTCCTGCCACATGGCAGGATGTCAAATACTTGAAGACAGCTATAATCGCATCCCCCAATAATTCACCACTGTTAAGTCAGACCCCAGTTTCTTCCATTCTCCTTTTATGCAGTTTCCAAACCCTTGAACACCTCGTGTAATATCCAGATTGTCACCATCGAGATCGAATGCAAACTCCTACTGTGAACTGCAATGGAATTCTTCCTTTCCTGACCTTGGATGGAACATGTCTATTAACACAGGCTAAAACGACATCACCTAAGGCAACTGGCTCAAACTGACCAAGGGCAGGAGTCAGCAAAATACGGTGACAAAAACCCAGCCCACTACTGTTCTGGTAAATTAAATTGTACTGGAACATAGCCACGCTCAATTTTTTACATACTGTCTAAGGCTGCTTTCATATTACAATCAGAGTTGAAAGTGGCTGGCCTGCAAAGTCAAAAATATATATTATCTGGCTTTATAGACAACAAGTATGTCAAACCCTGATTTAAACCAACAGTATAAGCATTTACATTTATCCTTGTTAGATTTTATTTCATTAGTTTGGGCCCTTCATTCTAGTTTGGTAAGATTTTCTTTAACTCCATCAATATGTAACCTATATCTAAACTTTTAAATTCACAGACAAAAAGTCTCAAGCAAAATCGTACTGTATTCCCTATCCGTAGTCTCTTTCTAAAATCTATGCTAATTGATTTGTAGTAACTGCAATGGGTATTTTAGATAACAAAGGAAATTACCCTTCACCCTTAATTTCAATCCACAGCATGGAGATCTAACACTGGCATTACCAGTTTTATTCTTAATTGTACAAGAAATATAGGAGCAGGGCTACCCACTGCTGTTCCACGTTGATGGAAATGTTCTACACGTCTGCACTGTCCAAGATGATAATCACTGGCCACGTGTAGCTACTGAGGACTGGAAATATGACTAGTTCCACTAAGGACCTCCATTTTTAACGTCACATAACTCAAAGAATTGAAAATTAAACATAAATATGCACATGTGGCTAGTGGCTACTATATTGGAAAGGACAGCCTTAGCGAGTTAAGAACACTAAGAAACAGGAAAGTTCCATGCTCGTTTTCTTGCTCAGGGCTCTTCCAGGGCTCTCATATATATAACTGCCTCGAGAAAATTCGCTCATTTCTCCGATATCCAATACCAACAGATGACTGGCAGGCTGAAGCCCATCTTGTTCATGATAGTTAATGGCAAATTAGGGCTCTGAACCCAGCTCATGTTTGAAAGAATAATGGAAAAGAAACAAATATACCATAAAAAAAGGGCTAGGTTAGCAAGACGGCAAGCAAACTAGAACACTACAGAAGCTACTTAGGAATTCATTAAGTTTTCATTTTACTACAAATTCTTTATTGAACATAATAAATCCCTGGGTGGGCACTGAACTTTGTGGTTATAGGACTGGGAAAGAAAGCCAATTTGTTGACCTGATGCACATAGAATCACTTCAGGAAGTGAGCTTGGATTCTTCACTCCTTGGGGAGTTCTCCCACCCAACATTTCGGGGCATCTCTTTCATGCATGAGAATTGCCATTACTGCATGTGGAACATATGGAAAACTGCCCCTGTTCCACAGAGGAGTCTGATGTGCAGTCAGGATTTACAATAGTATCAATAAACACTGATAATTTCCAAATGTCTGCCTTCCATCCAAATTACTCTCTTGAGATTCAGAAGCATCTATGCAACTGTGGTAGATTACAAAATATGGCCATGGATTCTTCCCGTGCCGTGTGTTTGCAAGGTGCCTTTGTTGCTCTTCCCTTTCAGAGGATGAGTCAAGGGACTTCCTTGGCGGTGCAGTGGTAAAGAATCCACCTTCCAATGCAGGGGACGCGGGTTCGATCCCTGGTCGGGGAACTAAGATCCCACATGCCAAGGGGCAACTAAGCCCACGTGCCACAACTATTGAGCTCACACGCCTCAATGAGAGAGCCCGCGTGCCGCAAACTACACAGCCCACGCGTTCTAGAGCCTGCGCCCCGCAGCTAAAGAGAAGCCCGAGCAGACCACTCACCTTAATGAAAAGGTCCCACGCGCCTCAACAAAGTTCCCGTGTGCCGCAACTGAGACCTGACGCAGCCAAGACAAATACGGAAAATAAACAAATAAAATAAAAAATAAATATTATAATTAATTTTTTTTTTTTTAAAAAGAGGATGAGTCAGTTTCCCAATCCCTCAAACATGGGCTGGTCTTGGAAATTGCTTGGCCAAAAGACTGTGGCTGAAATGACATTATGCATCTTCCAAAGCCAGACCTAAAAGGGCCTTGCTTCTGCCTCCGCAGACTTGGAATGCTGCCCTGAAACCATGAAAGAAGCCAGCCTAGTGTCCTGCAGGATCAGAGACCATGCGGAGAAGAACCAAGGTGCCCCAGCCAACAGCCAAGAGCCCTGCCAAACAGGTACGTGAGGCTCTCTTGGACCTTCCAGTCTAGCTGCTGTCCTGGATGGATGCAGCCATATGAGTGAGCTCAAGCAAAACCAGCAGTGGAACTATTCAGAAAACCCACTGAATTGTGAGAAATAATAAATTGTTATTTGAAGCCATTAAGTTTTAGGATGGTTTGTCACGCAACAGTAGATAACGGAAATTCCAACTCTCTCCAGGACATCTCCATGTGCACGTCTCGGAAGCACATCAAATTTACAAGTCCGTAAGTCAATGCATCCCCAGCCCCTTCCAGGTCCTACAAGCCTTCCTTGATCTCCCACCCCCAGCTTGGTGAGGTGCTCTTGTAAATGCTTCTCCAGCCGGGACAGGGTATTACAGACTCCTGTACCTCCTCCTAGCTCTCAGAGCATATGCACCGTATTTGTTTTAGACCCTGTATTCCCAGCTCCTAGAATAGGATTTGGCACATATTAGGTGCTTAATAAGTATTTGTTAAATGCCAAAAGAACAAATCATGCATCTAGAAACCTCAGCTATCTAGAAACACAGAAACATAAAAATAATTGGTGGGGCGGGAGTGGGAGTCAGTAAGGCAAGACACACCCGAGCACAACTCAGGAATTTACTCAAAGCCCAGGGTATCTCATATTATACACATTTATAACAAACCTAGTGATCGTATCATGTAGGTTATAGCAGCAATGACCTGAATGCCGGGCAAGGAGGCATAAACAGATTAATTGAAAAAAATCACTCACAGTAGGCAAATTGAAAGGTAACAAAAGTGACAATTCAGAAGGAGAAAGGAGATAAATGAAGTTAACTCCAACGAACAGACAGGACAGCGGGAAAAGTATAGCACTCTGAGCTATTTGGTGTCTCTTCTCACTCAAAGTCCTCACCTAAGCCACCCTAAACGTCTCAACCACCAGAAGAAGTGAGGGCCAGGAGGGCAGGGAGTTTTGTCTCCTTTGTTCTGCGCTGCCCCGGCTCCTAGCCCATCATCAGTATTCAGTGAACATTTGTGGATTGAACGAACAACCTTCAATCACCAAAGACAACCCAGAACAGACTGATGTCTAAAGTGAGAATGATCTGAGTCATCGGGAAAAGATTAAAATATATTCATTACACCAAGTTTAAGAACACAGGGCAGGAGGTAACATATTGGAAAAAGTTCTACTAAAATTGCTTTTCAAAGTTTGGACAAATATAAGCGGTAACCTTCATTCATCTGAAAAATGTATGAACACGGACGGCCAGATACGTGAGTTAGAACGTGTCTATTTTTCCTTGCATATTGAGAGCTCGAACTGTCTCTTGCATTTTTCTGTATTTTCTACTATGCCTAGCAAACCAGGTATAAACAATAAAACTGTAATTAGTATCTTAAACCTTTTATTATGGAAAATTTCACACATACATAAAAGTAGAGAATAAGTTAATGCATTTCCATATGACTATTACCCTGCTTCAATATCATCCACTCTTGGTCAACCTTGTTTCATGAAAATCACATCTACCTTCCCTCCTCCACACTATACAAACATTTTGGAATGAATAGTTGGTTTAAGATCCAGTTAATTACTATCACCTATAATCTAGTAGGTGAAATTTCTAGATTTATTTGTATTTAACGGATACTAATTAATGGCATCTTTCATCAGTGATGATTTCATCTAAGTATATGAAGAATAACCCACTCATGATAGCTTTTTTATTTTTATTCATCCATAGAAAACCAAATGTCATACTAAAATAAATTATTCATTTTAATCAATTTTTTATTTGTTGCTCTCATTAAGCCATTTTTCTTCCCGAGGATCTGAGAAATGGCATTTTTCAAACATGGCGAGCCAACTAAAAGAAAATCACCTTATGGTTTACATTTTCCCAGGTACTAGATTTTTCAAAATGTCACATTTCTATTTCCTGTGCCTTTTACGGATTATATATCCCAATTGTAGTTTATTCTAACGTTCAGAACACAAAACATTGCTGTTTTGCTTAAGTTCAGATACCACATTAATTAAAGGTTTAGAATATCTGAATCCAATTTTAAAACAAATGTAATACCAATCATTGCCCTGAAATACACTTGCATAGTGACAAGACAACTCATCTTGTCTCAAACATAATATTTTATGATCTAAAATTTTGGTTTAAATTATTGAATGTAAACTAAATTGGACTTTAATTATACAGATTTTAACATGACATTTAGTCCTATACTCACACAAAGAAAATTTGGGGAAATGCACAGAATTCTTACAAAACTTTTTTCTTTATTTGAAAAACAGTGACTTCCCTACAGAACCTGCTATGTCACAGCGTAGAAGAGATTAAAACAAAGGAGTGGGAAGTATTCTGCCCATGGCTAAGTGAGAGGAATTACATTCACTAAAAATTTACTTCACAGGTACTCTACTGAAGTGGCTCTCAAACTTTGCTCCACGTGGAAATCACCTGGGGTGCTTCTAAAAAATCCTGATGCCCAGGTCACAACCTGGACCAAATGATCTGGATCTCTGGAGATGGGACCAATATGTGCTGAAGCCAGCTTGGCTCCCAGCAGCTCCTAAGAGCCAATAGTGCACATGTCTTCCCAACTCTGTGTTTAGTGACACTTACGGTAGTCGCCGGGAATTGGCAATGGTGGGAATATTTACACCACAGAAATGGGAAGACACTATAAATCAGAGCTTTTTATCTTCCAGGGAGTCAACTGTTCACCACTTACCAGCATATCACTGGAGTGGAGGCATGGGGGGTGCACAAGTATCAGAATTTTTTAAAGCTCCCCAGATGGTTTCAATGTGCAGCCAAGTTTGAGAACCAGTGGTCTAGACCTGGTGTTTGCTAAACTTGAAGGGTCATCAGAATCACTTGCAGGACTTGTCAAAACACTGGCTGCACTTCTGATTCAGTGGATCTGGGCTAGAACTCCAGAAGCTGCATTTCTAACAGGTGAGGCTAATGAAACCTGTCCAGGGACCACATTTTGAGAACCACTGGTCCGGGGCATCTAATGAACGTGAACCAACTAACAAGTGCAATGATTAGTCTTAGAAATTGAGAGAAGGCAAAATCAGCCCAGATAGATCACTGCTCACAATAAAAGCTGGGGAGCAACACCTAAACACTAGAAATCTCTCTTTATCCAATGCCTTTCATGTCCTGCCCGTTCCTTATCACTTGCCCCCATTCTCCAGGGATATTCATTCATTCATTCCTACCACCATCTTTTATTGAGTCTATATTATATGTCTGGTAGAATAGGAGGTTAGAAATAAAAGATCAAGGAGACAAGGTCCAGGCTAGAAGCTTACCTCCCGGTTGGGAACACAATCACCTAGATATTCAATCAAAGCAAGGCCTGGTAATTGTGCCATAAAGGTGTATACAGCTTGCTTCAAAAGCTCAAAATAAGATAGGGACCAGGGGGTCTGCCCAGAAGTGCTACTAGTTGACATACATGTTTACAAGATAACTAAGAGTCAGGTTAAGTGGACCAGAGGAAGGAAGGAGATGAACCACTGCAGGCAAAGAGAACAGCTGCTTTAAGGGCAGGACAGCACAAAACAACATACTGATGCCAATGGGTCTCAATATCAGGTGGGCATCGGAATCACTTGGGGAACTTGGTAAATATACGAAGGCTCAGGCCATCTTTGGGGGCCTCTGTGTCCTTTACTGGCTCTCTCCACGTGAGCTGGAGGACCACTGACTCAGAGAATCATGGCCAGAAGTGATGTGCCAGAGTAGCAACAAGGGTCCCTGAGGGAAGGAAGAGCTGGATTTGAGAGGAGGCCAGGGCCACCCTGCAAAGAGTGATATGAAATTTTGTTTAAAAAAAAATGAGGGGGGGGCTTCCCTGGCGGCGCAGTGGTTGAGAATCTGCCTGCCGATGCAGGGGACACGGGTTCGAGCCCCGGTCTGGGAGGATCCCGCATGCCACGGAGCGACTGGGCCCGTGAGCCACAACTACTAAGCCTGCGCGTCTGGAGCCTGTGCTCCGCAACGAGAGGCTGCGACAGTGAGAGGCCCGCGTACCGCGATGAAGAGTGGCCCCCGCTTGCCACAACTAGAGAAAGCCCTCGCATAGAAACAAAGACCCAACACAGCAAAAATTAATTAATTAATTAATTAACTAAAAAAAAATGAGGTATTGTTTACATCTTCTCCTGGCCATTTGGGCATCCACTACCCCCGAGGAGAGTCAAAAAAGCTTTGGTGTTCCAAAGCAGGGGCCAACAAACTGCAGTCCCCTGGCATATGGGGCCCACCACACGCTTTTGTACCATGCAGGAGGTGAGAATAGTTTTTACATTTTTAAATGGTTGGAAAAAATAAAAGAATAATATTTTGTGACACATGAAAGTTATATGAAATTCCAATTTCAGTGTCCATGCAACAGTTTTACCGGCACAGCCCAAGTCATTCATTTATGAATTGTCTGCGGCTGCTTTCACGTGACAACGGCAGAGCTGTGTAGTTGCAACAGAGACTATGTGGTCAGCAAAGCTGGCCTTTACAGAAAGGCTTACTGACCCTCCTTCTAAAGGCTAAGCCTGTGAAGGTCTAGAGCTGGAGAAGCGACTAAAGGACGAGGAAGAAGAGAGCGACCCAGACCAGGAAGAGTGAGAGTCCCCCAACTGGTGGCTTCCACATACAATGGAGCCCTGGAGACGCAGACCTGGTCTCAGCCCCAGAGGTAGTAGGTGTCTTCTGGGACCATCTGGACAATGGCTTAGTGAGAGGCCACCAAGATCTGTGGCCCTCTGTGTTGCAGGGGCGGTGCAGAGGCCAAGCTTAACAGGAGGAAGAGATGCCGTCAGCAAAGGCACCCACTTTCAAACGCCAACATAGGCCCCGAGCATCGCAGTTGCAGTCATGATGAAATGAAGACCAGAGGCCCCACTTTAATGGTCCTGGCCTCCTTAATCCCTGGAATTCTAAATAACCCTAAAGGTAGGAGCAGGGACCCTCTCCCCCCGCACACTCCTCCTGTCAGGTGGGTGGTGGCTAAGCCAGGTGGAATTTGATTTCGGAAAAGACAGAAATGGGGCATTTCCTGATACCCCTTAGTTCACAACATTCTGTTCATACTTCAGATGCCCTTCTCTTCGCTTGGCTCTCCTTGAATTTGAATACCAAAGCCATTTTTCTTTCTGGGTCCACCGACATACAGCCAGAGGGGAAAGCTGGTGATCCCTGGAGCAAGACGCCTAAACGCACCCGTGGCCTCTGTCTCAGCACAGCACCCCACTGTGGCTGGTTGCAAGGAGGCTGTGCCGTGCTCCAAATATATCTGCTGGAGAACAGCCCAGATTTAATTTACTACTATACTCTGGGTGCGGGATCTCTTAATATCTTCCAGTTACCTGCCTCATACAACCATAGCTATTTTAAGCAGAAATCACTTAAGGCTTCCTCATCATAGAAAACCTTCCCTTTTCCAGAAACTTATGGTCAGAGAAAAAGTCACAGAGACCTTGAGCCTGGGTTCAGCCCAAAGTTTGGATTTTATATCTTTGGAACCAGGAGCTGCAGCCGTTTGAGGTTCTTCTGGGTAGAAAGGGAATATACGCTTTGAGCAGAGGATTACTTTAATTGGCAAAAGCTGTTTGAATGGACCATTTAGTTTTGCAGATGTAAAGTGGGGACTATAATTAGTGAAGGAAAGGTCTGAAATGCTACAACTGCAATAGTGGCAAATAAAAAAGTGGCTGTAGGAAGAGTCGCACCCCTGCAGATAGGTTTGCCTTAAAGAACGGTTTCTTATCAGTGGTGGGTTTGGCTCTCCTTTATCCACAGCTTCTAGATTCAACTTTTAGAGGCCATCTGTATTCCCGGCCCACGGCCCTTTCAAACCCAGCCCCGTGGGTCTCTCTCACCTTCCGTCTCTTACTCTCCTTTTTCCAGCTCCTACTCATTCTTCTCTTGCTTTCATGCTCCAAGTGTGGTCCTCAGAGCAGCGGCAGCAGCGTTTTCGGGGAACTCCTTTGAGATGACAGATTCCCAGGCCCCACCCCAGACCCAACCAATCGGAACCCTTGAGAGTGGGCCCGGCAATCTGCATGGTAACAAGCCCTCCAAGGTGACTCTGATGCGCACACAGGTGAAGGTCTTGCTGAAGCAGTTTCCAAGGGCAGAGCAGGAGCGAAGGTACGGGAGATGTGAACTTCACTTGGCTCTAGAGAAGAGGCCTTAACAAAGGAACTGGAGCCTGCTGGTTCAGCATCAACCCAGACAATTCTACAGACATCCTGAGCTTCGGTTAAGACCAGACTAACACCCAGCGTCAACCATCAGACAATGATGACCTGATAGGGCACTACCGTCTATGCCAGCAGGAATTCAAGGGAAGAGAGTGGCACTAGATGACCAAAGGGCATGGCCAGCGCATGTCTGTGTTGGGGGTGACTGGAGGGTAACTGGCAATGGGGACTCATGGTACGACCAGGAGCCAAGCAGAGAGTGAAGCCCTAGGGCCAGCCTTTTGAGCCCTGAGCCAGGTTGGGTTTCGCTCTCGTTAGGCCCTTCTTTCATCCCCAAGTCTCTGCTAACTGTTGATATGACCTTCATCATTTCCCCAAGTTCATGAACCCAAGAAGCCTCTGGGTTACCCTTCAGTCGTGGTGGCCAGGTGCTGGGAGCTCCACGCTCATCAGCTTTACGGAGAACAGTTCAACCAGGTTTTGGCCCCTGAGTCTACAACAGGTTTCGCTTGGTTCTGTTGGGCTCTGAAAATTGAATCTGGAACCACCGCAAGCCTGCAAACCTGCCTTTTATCTCCAGCATCTTGCCAAGTTGTAAGGTAGCTCTTCACTTGAGCAGGTTCGAAGCACACACACCAAGCTCTCCTCTAAAGGACAAACGATTTCTCTGCTGTGTTTTTGCTGTGGGAAATGGCCTTGGCTCTTTCAAAGGCCTCCGGGAGCCCACCAAAGCAGAGGAAAATCGAAAGCTTGATTTCTCATTTTGAAAGCTGCTTATATAACCATATCTGGCATTAAAGAAAAAAAGAGAACTTGCAGCCCAAACTGGGACGTACCATCAGCAGAAAGGCCCCGAGGTCAGCCTGTGGTCCTTACGTGGCACATTTCCAGGCCAGCTGCTCTTGCTAGCACCCCCCTCCCCTCCCTGTTGGCTTGAATCATTTGCTTTTCTGTTTGCAGGGTCTCAACCACAAGAAGAGTTCTAGAAATGAGCAGCCCTTCCTCCACTGTACTTGGGGTTACATAGTATGACCCCAACTGCCAGGGAAATGGGGTTTCTAGACCCCAAATGTTGGGGTGCCCTGAGACCCAGAAGAAAAGACCCTCAGATGCTTCCTAACCACCACTCGCTGCGGGAAACTTCTCTGCAGTGCAACCGCAGCAGCTAGAAATCTGAGACCAAGTGGAAACACTTGCTCATTAGGCCCAACTCTTTTGAATCACACCAGTGAATGGAAAGCCATGCAAAGAATGATCTCACCTGTTAACCCAACAAGGGGTTTCTAGACATTCACAGGACACCGAATTACGCACAGGACAGAGGAGAGGGGATAAACTGTAAAGTTCCCCGTCGGATCCTGTGGCTGCTGAGGCGGGAGCTGGATTTAGGCTCCAGGGCCGAGCTGCCGGAGCCCAGGGAGCGGAGCGCCCCTGTCAGCACCGAGCACCCCTGCCATCAACCTGAATTAATGTGGCCCCTGGAACAGTGGGGAGGCTTAAAATCCAGAGACTCATGAAGACCGTTTCTGTGCAGTTTCACACTGAGCCTTGGTAAGAAGTCTACTTAGCTTGATAAAGTAAAGCAAAGAATGAGCAGAACATTTCAAGTTACAAAAGACCTGCAGAAGCACGGGACTGCATCCTCCTTCTCTCCCATCAATTAACCAGAAACTGAGCCATTCCCCACCTGCTGGGAAACAAACAAGCTAACACATTTCATGAATTCTCAGAAGCACAGGCCTTTCACATTTTCAAGTCTCCAGGTTCATCTTATAATGAATGGCATTTTGGAATTCCTGCCTTCCCAGGAAGCACAATTGGTTGATTATTCTCAGGGTCATGACTGGACAGTCACAATTCGTCCCCCGTTTCAGCCAAAATCTATGTAAATTCCATTTGAGGAAGTAAAGAGGAGACTTCATGGTCGCTGAAAAAAATTTCTGTTGAAAATTTCTGGGAACATCAAGAAAGGGTCTTGCATCAAAGCACGCAGAATGCGTTTAAACAGCTAGAAAGAAAATCCTAGGGGCAATAATGAAGTACTCATTCAAGAGATGCTGCATCACCAGTGCTATCCACGGCACCAAGGAAAATATTTTGTGGAAAATCATGGACATCAATTACTGCCTTGAAAAGTGATTCATACGGGTCAAGCTTTATGTTTTATATGTACAAAAGTTTAAGGAATACCTTAACTAACTTGTTTGCTTATATTTCACTTTTTTGTATGCACCAGAGTATTATATGATTAAAATCCAAGCTTAAGTCTCAAAGTTAGCTCAAGAAATATAAAAGTCTAAGGGTTTGCCAAACTTTTTCTGTAAAGGGCCAGACAGTAAACATTTTCGGCTTTGTGGGCCATTCAGTCCACTACTGCAACTACTCAACTCTGCCACTGTGGCAAAAAGGCAGCCACAGACAACACGTAAATGAATGGGTGTGGCTTTGTGCCAATAAAACATTATTTATAAAAACAGGCACTGGGCCAGATCTGGCCCACAGGCCAATTGGCCAGCCTATGATCAAAGTGATAAAACATGTCTTCCTTTCATGGTGGACACATGTAAAGATGTCTAGCAACTGATGAACTCTTAGATGCCATGAAATTTGATATATATGCCAATGATACCAACTATTGCTCAGTCGAGGAAAAAACCCAACACCTTTGTTTCCCACCACCTCTTTCTTTCCTATTCAGGGGATCATACATATAAAGTGCTTCCCCTTTCTTCTGGATTTCATTAATCATCACTTACCTAAGCAATCTTCTGACGTATCCATATGCCTAGCCTCTTTCTTTATTACTTTCTCTTCTAACCTTCTTGTCTATTGGCATTAGAAAGCTACCTCCACATGAGTCAAAATGCAAGGCTCATCATGAATAATAAGTTTAATAGCTGTATTAGGGATGTACTTTGTCAAAGAAAATGAAAGAAACACTCTGAAGTGAAATAAGGTAATAACGAACCAACCTCTTTACCTTCTAAAATTCTCAGTAGGGTACAAAATAACTTTCAGAAAGTTACATCTCCTTACTCTCTAATAAAATCTATTCCCCCTGCTTCAACATGAACATTTAAAAAGCTTTCTCAATTTTACTCTTGTACTGTTTTGTCTCTGATGGCATCCCAACAAGGTTGGGCACCATTCATGTAAGTTGCATGCACATGGCATTCTGATCACACCGCGGGTGAGACAATTGTTTTCAGTCTAGCTTTGAATCTCTATGACCAGGAGAAGCTATCTGCCACACAAAACAATCCGAAAGTATCAGTGGCTTGATTCAGCCGAAGTTAGTTTTCACCATCCCAGTCTAGGAAATTATAAAGGGGTGGGGGAGGTGTGTCGGTGTGTTTGTTCAGGGTTCCAGGCTTCTTCCCTCTGTGGGCTCTGACTCCTCTAAAACTTTACACCAGGATTTCTCAATATTGGCAGTGCTGACTTTCTGGGCCAGATCACTCTTGGCTGTAGGGATATTGTATCCCTACAACAGGGATACTGTAGGCAGTATGCCTGGCCTCTGCCCACTAGATACCAGTAGCACCCTCCACCCCATTGTGACAAACAAAAATGATGTCTCCAGATACTGCCAAATGCCCCCACACTGAGAACCAGTGACTTATTAAAAAATGTTATTATCACTCATTAGAGATTATGTGCTCTATTTATTCCTGGGAGACTAATTTATTTACTTTAAAAGTTCTTTTTAATATTAAATCAAGTTATCTTTGTTTATGTAGTACACATGGAACATGATTCCAAAAGCTGCTGGACACAAGGTGCTTCAGCTGGGAAGTCCGTTATATCATCTTCCCATAAAAAGCAAGTGCCAGGGCTTCC
Organism: Delphinus delphis; assembly: GCF_949987515.2. Classification (NCBI taxonomy): domain Eukaryota; kingdom Metazoa; phylum Chordata; class Mammalia; order Artiodactyla; family Delphinidae; genus Delphinus; species Delphinus delphis. The sequence continues at coordinate 117,163,405 of NC_082704.1, forward strand.
CGGCTGGCGCAGCGGTTAAGAATCCGCCTGCCAATGCAGGGGACACAGGTTTGAGCCCTGGTCCAGGAAGATCCCACATGCCGCGGAGCAACTAAGCCCGTGTGCCACACCTACTGAAGCCCGTATGCCTAGAGCCCATGATCCACAAGAGAAGCCACCACAATGAGAAGCCCATGCACCACAACGAAGAGTAGCCCCTGCTCGCCGCAACTAGAGAAAGCTCGCGCGCAGCGCCGAAGCCCCAACACAGGCAAAAATAATAAATTAATTAATTAAAAAAAAGGCAAGTGCCCTGTCCCCCTGCCTTGAATTATTTCACAAGCATTTCAGAACCATTCCATTGGCCACAGGGTCAACTGCCATCCATGAGTCACATAAGAAGTCTTTAAAAGCCTGAGTAAAATGGGTTCCCTTGGTAGTTTTTCCAGACCTCAGTAGGTACCCTTGATATTAATTCCCTCTCCCGTTAAAAATCCACCATCCCACCAGCTTCACTCCAATGGAAGGCAACAGTCTATGGACAAAACCACTTGCGCAAGTGAAACCAAATCCCATGAGATTGTAAGAATGACTCTTACAAGCCAAATGGTGGGTCCCCTAATAGTTGCTTACATTATCCTAATTCCCTCGAAACAGTATTACCTCTCATTCTGCTGATGCAAAGCTGCTAAAAAGTAATCGAAGGCAGGCCTGTGTCTTTTGGATGTACCCATCAACATTTAGTGGTTGCTTAGGAAAGAGTAGTGTAATTACAACTGACAGTGTTTTCTCTACAACTGGCACACGCTGGAGCCCTTGAAGCCATTTTTTGGAAAGTGTTATCTTAGAGGAAAAAGGAAGAGTGCGTTGGCAAATGTAAACACGGCCTGGCACTGCACTAAAACCCTCACGGCTACAATTTGCCTAGGTCAGGAGACTTAGACTGAAGGCTGCTATCAAAATCAAACACTGAAACCACAAGGTCTAACTAAAGCACCACTTTTTTTCCCCCAAGAGGACGCTGGAAGCAATAAACCCAATTGTGAAAAAGTATGACAATCAAGAATGATCAAATAGTGGGCACATAAGTGAAAGCAGTAATAATATAAAGCCCTAAGAGTGGTAAACATGGGGAGAAGCACCACTCCACAGAAGGAGAAGGCATAATTGGAAAAGTTCATCCTGCCCAAAGTCCTGGGAAAATCTCACCAACACATATCATTAGATCCTAGATATCTCTGTTGCAGGCCACCCACATACCAGGGAGGTCAAAGTCACTAACTGGAACCCAATGGCTCCATTTATCATCTGGAAAGCATCTTCTAACAACAATCTATTTCATTTCACCAGTGCACCAAAATATGCCCTCTCTTCTCTCCTTCCTCCTCCTTTCATGATGTGACCTGAGGAGGAGACATCAAAAGATGTTACTAGTGAGAAATTCACAATAAGAAGAAGGAAAATTCTTACTACACATGATGAATCTGGACATTTCAGCAGTGGAGAAATTCACAGAGGTGAATTCTGTAGCTGGGTAAGGCCTATGGCTCATCGTAACATTTGAAGTTAGAGGGAAAAGAAATCTATCAAATTTCACCATTTTGCAACATAAGCAGATTGTGTGCTGGGTCAAGATGGAATCTCCCTGACCTGAAAATGCCACGTTCACCACAGGGAAGGGGACATACCACCTGCTAAGGATGGAAGCGGAGGAGTCTTCCCAGGTTTGCCTGGGACTAAATCCCAGATGCTGCTGTCAGGGTATCTGTGGTGGGCAGTGAATCCCAAAGCATATGTCATCACCACTGTGACTCACTGTTACACAGACTAATTTTCCCTGGCACTTGTGGTCCTTAGTTTCAAGGGCACTAATTGTAAATGTCATTGAAAATGATAAACAGGAAGCAAGTCACTAAAAAAAAAAAAAATGCATCTGCTTATAGAACTGTCTGAATTCGATTTACTCTTGCACTGTGAGTGGGGAATCTGGTCTTCAAACTTACTTGCCTCATATAACCACATCTGCTCCAAGGAGAAGGTGCTGCAGTAATTTCAAAGCCACTGTTCCTATAAGGCTCTTTATCTTGTTCTTAGACACTACCAGCACCTTTCACTGGGGCTTGCTATGGTGTTACCCAAAATGGACCAACACAACTCCACCTAATTAATTCTGAGTTCTACATTGTTTCAAACTGGATAAACATTGTTAAATATGAGAAACCTGTTCCCACTTTAGAGTTAATTATACATGCCACTGAGAATTCTAAATCAGACCCTCCAACAATTATTCCAGGAGGAAAATAACTAGTTTTACCTGCAATTTCAGATTACCTCCACAATACAGACTTTTTTATATTCTCTGACATCTCATGACAGCTACTGTTCTTCTGAGTAGACTGTATCCATTTATTTCAGAAACAAAATGTACAAAAGCAGTAGAGGTTCAAAAGAAAGAAGGGAATATGTAATGGGATGGTTATCTAGACAGAAAGTTACTCGTGATTTTTGGAAAGCCTAATTGCTCTATTCCCTTTGGTAGTGATGATAAAAATCATACTGCATTAAAAGGGAGGGAAGAAACCACTTTCAATAATACCCACATGGTTGGAAGTGAGACTATTACCTCTGGAAATATATAAAATACGAAGAATAGGAATATTCTCTTTGCTATAAGATGGTATTATTATTTTAAAAGGCACCTCCATGTGATCACAGGACGCAAATGATGACAGCACATCAAAGTGGCATTAATTTCTGCCATATACAAAGAAGTTACAAATGGGGACTCTGAAGTGATGGTCAGATACTGAGTCTGCTTCTTCCTTGGATAAGTTAGTTACCGATCGTCTCTGATCCTCAGTGTTCTCCTCTGCAAAGTGGGACTAACAATACAAGCTATCTCACTAGGTTCTTCTGAAGCTCAAATAACAGAGCTATTGCTGAGAAAATGCTTATCAAAGTGCCTGGGACAAAGTGAGCCCTCAATATATTTGAGGTAGTTGTGGGAGTAGAATCAGCAGTGGCGGCAGTAGTAGTCATGATAGCAGTAGTAGCAGTAGTAGTATAAGGGGGTAGTTAGGAATAATATTACTCATAGGTTTCGGAAGTGGTAAAATAATTACTAATATAAATAGTAAGATGTGTTATTTGTAAAACTGCAGAACTAAGTAATATTAACATTACTGCTAATATTATTAGTAACCATATCAGTAATGCTCTTATTAATACTAATATTAACATTTCTAATAACAGCATTGGTGGTTGGCAATACAAAGAGCATAGCTATTACCAGTACTCATAATTATACTAATATTCTAGGCCCTGAAAATCACTGCAGTCAATAAAAATAATGCAATATAAAACTGGTCTATTTTGTACCAGAAATTATCATTTACTTGGGACACAGGGGTATTCCAAACAGCGTGATATCCTTCTGCCTTCCTTTCAAAGAAGATAATTGTATCTTGGAGCAGTATTAGGAAAAAAGAGAGTCATCCTCATGTAGATAAAAGGAAATAAAAGCTACAGAGGAATCATTGAAGTAGGGGTTATTTATGACTTGTGCTGATTACCAATAAGGAGGAAAGGTTGCTCTGAAAAGAATACAGAGAAACACACCTGAAACAGAAAGAAACGAGCATATTACTCTAGCAACAAGAGTTTCCAAATTACAGTCAAATCTTGATTACCTAGAAGCAAGTGACCTGCTTTGAGAATGATGGTGGTCAAAAACATATGCAAAAATATCCACGTATAAGAAGGTGTATATACCAACACATGCTAAAGGAACTTCCCTAGGCAGGAAACACAAGAGAAGGAAAAGACCTGCAATAACAAACCCCAAATGATTAAGAAAACGGTAACAGGAACATACATATCGATAATTACCTTAAATGTAAATGGATTAAATGCTCCAACCAAAAGACACAGACTGGCTGAATGGATACAAAAACAAGACACTTATATATGCTGTCTACAAGAGACCCACTTCAGACCTAGAGACACATACAGACCGAAAGTAAGGGGATGGAAAAAGATATTCCATGCAAATGGAAATCAAAAGAAAGCTGGAATAGCAATACTCATATCACATAAAATAGACTTTAAAATAAAGACTATTACAAGAGACAAAGAAGGACACTATATAATGATCAAGGGATCAATCCAAGAAGAAGATACAACAATTGTAAATATTTATGCACCCAACATAGGAGCACCTCAATACATAAGGCAAATGCTAACAGCCATAAAAGGGGAAATCGACAGTACCACAATCATAGTAGGGGACGTTAACACCCCACTTTCACCAATGGACAGATCATCCAAACTGAAAATAAATAAGGAAACACAAGCTTTAAGTGATACGTTAAACAAGATGGACTTAATTGATATTTATAGAATATTCCATCCAAAACCAACAGAATTCATTTTCTTCTCAAGTGTTCACGGAACGTTCTCCAGGATAGATCATATCTTGGGTCACAAATCAAGCCTTGGTAAATTTAAGAAAATTGAAATTGTATCAAGTATCTTTTCCGACCACAGCACTATGAGACTAGATATCAATTACAGGGAAAAAATCTGTAAAAAATACAAACACTAGGAGGCTAAACAATACACGACTAAATAACCAAGAGATCACTGAAGAAATCAAAGAGGAAATCAAAAAATACCTAGAAACAAATGACAATGAAAACACAATGACCCAAAACCTATGGGATGCAGCAAAAGTAGTTCTAAGAGGGAAGTTTACAGCAATACAATCCTACCTCAAGAAACAAGAAACATCTCAAATAAACCACCTAACCTTACACCTAAAGAACTTAGAGAAAGAAGAACAAAAAGAATGCATAGTAGCAGAAGGAAAGAAATCATAAAGATAAGATCAGAAATAAATGAAGAAGAAATGAAGGAAACGATAGCAAAGATCAATAAAACTAAAAGCTGGCTCTTTGAGAAGATAAACAAAATTGATAAACCATTAGCTACACTCATCAAGAAAAAGAGGGAGAAGACTCAAATCAATACATTTAGAAATGAAAAAGGGGAAGTAACAACTGATACTGCAGAAATACAAAGGATCATGAGAGATTGCTACAAGCAAGTCTATGCCAATAAAATGGACAACCTGGAAGAAATGGACAAATTCTAAGAAAAGCACACCCTCCTGAGACTGAACCAGGAAGAAATACAAAATGTAAACAGACCAATCACAAGTACTGAAATTGAAACTGTGATTAAAAATCTTCCAACAAACAAAAGCCCAGGATGAGATGGCTTCACAGGCGAATTCTATCAAACATTTAGAGAAGAGCTAACAGCTATCCTTCTCAAACTCTTCCAAAATATAGCAGAGGGAGGAACACTCTCAAACTCATTCTACAAGGCCACCATCACCCTGATACCAAAACCAGACAAAGATGTCACAAAGAAAGAAAACTACAGGCCAATATCACTGATGAACATAGATGCCAAAATCCTCAACAAAATACTAGCAAACAGAATCCAACAGCACATTAAAAGGATCATATACCATGATCAAGTGGGGTTTATCCCAGGAATGCAAGGATTCTTCAACATATGCAAATCAATCAATGTGATGCATCATATTAAGAAACTGAAGGATAAAAACCATATGATCATCTCAATAGATGCAGAAAAAGCTTTTGACAAAATTCAACACCCATTTTTGATAAAAACTCTCCAGAAAGTAGGCATAGAGGGAACTTACCTCAACATAATAAAGGCCATATATGACAAACCCACAGCCAACATCATTCTCAAAGGTGAAAACCTGAAACCATTTCCTGTAAGATCAGGAACAAGACAAGGTTGTCCACTCTCACCACTATTATTCAACATAGTTTTGGAAGTTTTAGCCACAGCCATCAGAGATGAAAAAGAAATAAAAGGACTCCAAATCAGAAAAGAAGAAGTAAAGCTGTCACTGTTTGCACATGACATGATACTATACATAGAGAATCCTAAAGATGCTACCAGAAAACTACTAGGAGTAATCAATGAATTTGGTAAAGTAGCAGGATACAAAATTAATGCACAGAAATCTCTTGCATTCCTATATACTAATGATGAAAAATCTGAAAGAGAAATTAAGGAAACACTCCCCTTTACCATTGCAACAAAAAGAATAAGATACCTAGGAATAAACCTACCTAAGGAGACAAAAGACCTGTATGCAAAAAACTGTAAGACACTGATGAAAGAAATTAAAGATGATACAAACAGACAGAGAGATATACAGACAGAGAAATATGGATTCGAAGAATCAACATTGTGAAAATGATGACACTACCCAAAGCAATCTACAGATTCAATGCAATCCCTATCAAACTACCACTGGCATTTTTCACAGAACTAGAACAAAAAATTTCACAATTTGTATGGAAACACAAAAGACCCTGAATAGTCAAAGCAATCTTGAGAAAGAAAAACGGAGCTGGAGGAATCAGGCTCCCTGACTTCAGACTATACTACAAAGCTACAGTAATCAAGACAGTATAGTACTGGCACAAAAACAGAAATATAGATCAATGGAACAGGATAGAAAGCCCAGAGATAAACCCACGCACATATGGTCACCTTATCTTCGATAAAGGAGGCAAGAATATACAATGGAGAAAGGACAGCCTCTTCAATAAGTGGTGCTGGGAAAACTGGACAGCTACATGTAAAAGAATGAAATTAGAACACTCTCTAACACCATACACAAAAATAAACTCAAAATGGATTAAAGTCCTAAATGTAAGGCCAGACACTATAAAACTCTTAGAGGAAAACATAGGCAGGACACTCTGTGACATAAATCACAGCAAGATCCTTTTTGACCCACCTCCTAGAGAAATGGAAATAAAAACAAAAATGAACAAATGGGACCAAATGAAACTTCAAAGCTTTTGCACAGCAAAGGAAACCATGAACAAGATGAAAAGACAACCCTCAGAATGGGAGAAAATATTTGCAAATGAAGCAACTGACAAAGGATTAACCTCCAAAATTTACAAGCAGCTCATGCAGCTCAATATCAAAAGAAACAAACAACCCAATCAACAAATGGGCAGAAGACCTAAACAGACATTTCTCCGAAGAAGATATACAAATTGCCAACAAGAAATGCAAATCAGAACTACAATGAGGTATTACTTCACACCAGTCAGAATGGCCATCATGAAAAAATGTACAAACAATAAATGCTGGAGAGGGTGTGGAGAAAAGGGAACCCTCCTACACTGTTGGTGGGAATGTAAATTGATGCAGCCACTATGGAGAACAGTATGGAGGTTCCTTAAAAGACTAAAAATAGAACTACCACATGACCCAGCAATCCCACTACTGGGCATATACCCTGAGAAAACCATAATTCAAAAAGAGTCATGTACCACAATGTTCACTGCAGCTCTATTTACAATAGCCAGGACATGGAAGAAACGTAAGGGTCCATCCACAGATGAATGGATAAAGAAGATGTGGCACATATATACAATGGAATATTACTCAGCCATAGAAAGAAACGAAATTGAGTTATTTGTAGTGAAGTGGATGGACCTAGAGTCTATCATACAGAGTGAAGTAAGTCAGAAAGAGAAAAACAAATACTGTAGGCTAACACATATATATGGAATTAAAAAAAAAAAAACGGTTCTGAAGAACCTAGGGGCAGGACAGGAATAAAGACACAGACGTAGAGAATGGACTTCAGGACACGGGGAGGGGGAAGGGTAAGCTGGGATGAAGTGAGAGAGTAGCACTGACATAAATACACTACCAAATGTAAAATAGACAGCTAGTGGGAAGCAGCCGCATAGCACAGGGAGATCAGCTTGGTGCTTTGTGATCACCTAGAGGGGTGGGATAGGGAGGGTGGGAGGGTGGGGGGGAGATGCAAAGGGAGGGGACATGGGGATATATGTATACGTATAGCTGATTCACTGTGTTATACAGCAGAAGCTAACACACCATTGTAAAGCAATTATACTCCAAAAGATAGTTAAAAAGAAAAAAGAAGGTATGTACTAATCGGAACTTTATTACCAAGAGGAGAGGACACTTTGCATCTCCCTGTAACTACCTGTACTATCCTCGTACAGTCAGTTCTGCAATCTCACACTCACACTCACTTTGTAAATGTGAATTTGTGTCAACGGGATTGATACATTAGGGAACTATTTGAATACGGTGCAAATCTCCCGTTTGCTGATGCACAATTTCATCAAGGGGAAGGACGATGAATTCAGAAAACTGCATCCAGCTGAACAAAGCCACACAGGATCTACAAAATGTGTGCGAACATACCCCCCCCCAACAAGGTCTACCGCTCCCTCAGTTCATAGGTCCTCACCTGCTGGTGCAACCTCCCCCCTGATTTCAGATCGCCTTCCTCCACCCTTTTGCAGTAACACCCAAGCTGCAACCCTGCCTATGGCCACATCCACAGGCCAACTTCAGGGCTTTTCAAGGGGAAGTGACATAAGTACTGGAGTATTTATGTATTTCCTAACCACTTAACTTGTGTAAAACTGTGCTAGCATTTTTACGAGGTTCTTATCTTTTTTTTTTTATTTTATTTTTTTTACTGTGTCACTGACAACGTTTTTTAATACTTTAAGTGCCATACTCTTCACCCATTTTCCCCAAAAGCCTGGCAGGTTCTTATTACACGACTTCGCAATCATGCTGTAATTTCAAGAACACATGTCGCACTATAGCAGAACTGACTATATCCATCATCCACATCTTCCTCAGCCTGAGAGAGATACGTTACTACCAAATGTCTCTAACAGAATATAGAGCACGGAGACACACTGTGGTGGCCCAGGGCAACTGTCGAGGGGAACTGTAGCAGTCCCTAGATCAAGATTTCTGTCACCCCTGGGATGAGGACAAAGTACTGAGAAGACAGGGAGCTCTCAGTTAAGTATGAAGGGGTAAGAACAGTGAGAATGCTCTTGCAATTTCAGAAGTGACTCTGTGGCAGAGACTGGCCAGCTGATCACCAAACCTGTTTCTCCTCTTCATGATACCCATGACACTACAATTCCCAGTGTCTCATGTGGTTAGATCAGCCTCAGAACGTGTTCTGACCTACAGATGAGAGCAGAGGGGTTACGTGTGCCTTCTTGTCTGCTCCGTCTTCCTTTCAAAATCAGCCTGCTTTACGCACACGAACATGATGTCTTGGAAGCTACATACTGAAGATCACACTGGAGATGACAGATCCACAGATGGAAGGAATTTAGGTCCCTATATCACCACTTGTGTAATAGGGAAGAACAAATCTGACTCCATATTAGATCTGTTTCTTTTACTTTGACCTTTATATTCTGTTGCTTTGAGTTAAGAATGTTGCCTATAGCCTGAAATATACAAAATAGCCCATTCTCAAGGCTCTGACCTTAAAGGGTATAACACTTTTCCATTCCTATGGAGATAAAATGTTGCAGAGCGAAGAATAACATCTGTCTCCGAGATTTACAGCAACATGGTGACCTGACCTACGTGGACAGCTGCAAGAACAAAGGATTCCAGCACCAAGAAGTTTGCCACATCCGACCATGCTGCCCCCCTCAGATGGCCTTTAAAATGCTTTGCTGAAACCCTTCAGGGAGTTGGAGGTTTTGAGGGCATGAGCCACCCGTCTCCTTGCATGGCCCTGCAATAAACCTTTCTCTGCTCCAAACTCCGACGTTTCAGTTTGCTTGGCCTCACTGTGCGCTGCGCGCAGGAACTTGCGTTCGGTAACACTTGGAGACCTTATGAGAGCAAGACATAAAGGACTGTGGTATTAGAGACATCACACAAGTTGGAGTTATTTTGTCACAGTAGCTTTACCTTAACTTATTAAATCCAGATAGGCTGGCCAACCTGTCCTGCTCCAGCTTAAATGTTACAGGGTTAATGCAGGAGCACTTAATGCAGAGCAGGGGTGTTTAAGAAGTGTGTGCCTTGGATGGACAACAAAGTCCTACTGCAGAGCACAGGGAACTATATTCATTGTCCTGGGATAAACCATCATGGAAAAGAATATAAAAAAGAATGTATATATATATGTAACTGAGTCACTTTGCTTCACAGCAGAAAGTAACACAACACTGTAAATCAACTATACCTCAATTTTAAAAAATAAATTAAAAAAAAAGAAGTCATGCCTTTTCTACACAACAGCTTCTCTGCTGCTTAGGGGTTACATAATGGTGAATAAGACCCTCTCTCCTTTCGAGGAATTTACAGTCTAGCAAGAGGAGAGAGAAACATGGGTGACCATAAAAGACAGTTACAGAGGCAGCAATTCTACTCCAAGCAATATACACAACAGAAATCTGTCCATCAGATCATCCTAAGAAGGCACAAGAATGATCAGGACAGCTCTGATCAATGTAAAAACTGGAAATTCCGCAAATAGCCATCAACAGCAGAATGGATACATCAATTGGGGGTCTTCATGTAATGGGATACTCTACAGCAAGGATACAGCAGACGACCACTGCACACCAACAGCCAGACACATTCATATGATACCGTTTATACTACGTTCAAAGACAGGCCAAATGAACTAGTGGTGATACAGGTCAGGATAGTGACTAACTTCAGGAAAAGGACCCAAAGAGGGTCACTGGACTTCAAGTCATATCCTAGCTCTTGAACTGGGTGGTTGTTACATGGGTGTACGCAGTTTGTGAAAATTCACTGAGTATACACACTTATGATTTAATTGTACACGACTATTATGCTTCAATAAAGTTAACAAAATCACAAGTGTTACTGATGTCAGGACAGCAGTGTGGAGAACGTACCTCAGAGACTCGAAGATTCAATGTGTCCGCAGAGTGAACTGCACTCATTTAGGCAAGTGAGAAACAAGGATTTTTTTCTGGTGGGATGTTTACAACTATTAGGAACCTCTACATACTTCCTCATCTTGCAGTCCAGTCCGATAACCTCCGATTCAAACAGCAAATCTTTTTTAATTTACTATCTAAGTACACCCTCAAGCCTTAGGCGTCCTCAGGAGTCACATTTACACAGATACTAAAAAGAGTACAAGCAGAATTACAGGGGAAATGGATTTCTCCACTAATGAGAACATCAATGTTTTTTCAATAAATCTCTCCCTATCTACCCTCCGTCCTTTTCTCCCTCCCCCTCCTCATTTTTGCCCTCTCACTCTCTATCTACACATGCGCATACATATGTACATACACATAGGGGAGAATCTACAAGATTCTAATGCAGTCACACCGCTTGACTCACTGAGGCAAGCATTGGCTGTGGGGTTCAACAGGCTCAGGCCACTCCTGTTGCAAAAGAAGATTCTTTGCCCATCAGGTCCTATTGTGGAATCAATGCATGGCCATTTCTAGGGCTCACCATTTCTGTGTTGGTTGATGTGTATTACTTAAAGCCCTGTCAGGACAGAAACCATCTTAGACTAGATGAAGGAAAAACAAAATATTGGCTTGTATAAGTAAACCCACCAAGGTATACTAGCCCCTGGCATGGCCGAATTCAGAGCTCAGATGCCACCAGAGTCCTTTCTCCCAGCCTCTCACTAGATGCTGACTCAGGCTCTTGGCCAGAGGTCCTCTGGGACTGGCACGTATGGCTACAGGGAGCTCTGGGATTACATTCTTAAAGGTTGTCCCCATCGAGGAACGAAGCCCTTCCTTGCCAGCTCAATTCAAAAAACGGTGGGCGAGAGCTCTCATTGGCTCAGCCTGGGTCACAAGGGCTGACGACCAGCAGCCGTGCCTGGATATTATGGTTGGTGTGGGGAAAGGGAAGTTCCCAAAGGAAGAGAAGTGATGTTCCAAGAAGAGGGAAGAGGCTCAGGAGGTGGAAAATCACACATCCACAGCCCTAGTATTTTTCAAACATGGACTGCAACTTATTTGGGGGAGAGGGGGTCATGAAACTAATCAGTGGGCTGCAATCAGCAGAATTTAAAAATGAAAAAGGGTAAAACAGAACAGAAACAGACTGTATCCAACTCAATATTACTTAGTGAAACTTCTGTTTTAATTATGTGTGTGTGGTATATGTGTGTACTAGGTAACAATGGAAAACAAATTTCTTACAGTCGGTTTTGGTTTAAAAAAAATCAGAGTAGTTCAATACTCCAGGCAATCATCAAACATCAGATCTGTTTAACGTGTATGCGTGTACACCTACCTACTCATGGAAATACTTAGTATATATTTCATACTTACCCCCGTGTCTTCATTTAATGTGATTACGGCTATAGATAATACAAAAAAAGTTTAGCTGAGACATTTCTTTTTTTAACATCTTTTTTTTTTTTTTTTTTTTTGCGGTACGCGGGCCTCTCACTGTTGTGGCCTCTCCCGTTGCGGAGCACAGGCTCCGACGCGCAGGCTCAGCGGGCATGGCTCACGGGCCCAGCCGCTCCGCGGCACGTGGGATCCTCCCGGACCGGGGCACGAACCCGCGTCCCCTGCATCGGCAGGCGGACTCTCAACCACTGCGCCACCAGGGAAGCCCTAACATCTTTATTGGAGTATAATTGCTTTACAATGGTGTGTTAGTTTATGCTTTATAACAAAGTGAATCAGTTATACATATACATATGTTCCCATATCTCTTCCCTCTTGCGTCTCCCTCCCTCCCACCTGAGACATTTTTATTATGAACTATTACACATTATCCAATTAATGAGAAATTAACAATAAGAAATGCACAATTGTAAAATTCTTTTTAATGATACCCAAAGTGCCTAATAAATTAATTGGTTTTATCATAAACACCAAGAAAAATTACTTTCAATTTACTTAATTGTTTATAATTATCTTTACAAACTTACTTTCAATCACACTATTAATACATTCTTCTTGGAAATAATGTGTTCATTACAGAACAGCATGAAAGAAAAGACCTTTTCAGTTTGTGTAAACTCGAATCCTGTCGTATAAGGAACACAGGGAAGCACACACCCCACTCACGGAAAACTCCGGCCCTGTGAGCTGTTCCTCATGAGGGCAACCACCGTCATCAGCCGATGAGTCAGTGGGTAATTACTAGTTATCCATGTAACCACCCCTTTCTGGAGATCAATTTAGCAAATCCTCTCTGTTCTCCAGAGCTGGCCTAACCAACAGTCATTTCCTCTCCTTCTTTCCTCCCAGAGTCTCAGTTTTGCAGAGGCATCAGATGGCTCTGTGCTGGGCTGGGGGTGGGATGGGGGTAGTGGGAGCTGAGCTACTCTCCCACACTAGAAACCGGCTCTTAATTCAGAGAAGCCACTGCTATTTTGAGTGAGACAACTCTTCATTATACAGAACTGTTTTGCTCATGTTAGGATGTCTGGTAGCCCTGGTCCCTTCCTGCTATATGCCCATAGGACCCCTGCCCCTAACACCATAAACAGTTGGAACCCTCATGACCATTGCCCAACAGCTGCCCCCGCCCCGGTTGAGAACCACTGGTCAGAGAACCAGGGGTCAGCAAACATTCTCCATAAAGGGCCACTTGTTAAATATTTTCAGCTTTGTGGGCCATATGGTTTCTGTTGCAACTACTCAACTCAGTCACTGTAGTACAAACGCAGCCATAAATTATACGTAAATGAATGGGTATGGCTGTGTTCTAATAAAACTTTATTTACATAAACAGGTAGCAGACTGTATTTGGTCCACAGATCATAGTTTGCCAATGTCTGCGAGTCTAAACCAGCCACGGTGATTCCCTTCACCAGGAAGATTTAAGAAAGACATGAGACACCATGATAATTCTGGACAATGCAAGATCAAGGAACTCTGCTATGAGGTTTTGGGGAAAGTCTTCCACATTCTCAAATAAGGGAGGCATGGAAGAAACATATCCTGCTCCCTTCTCACCTCTGGCCTTTTTTTGTGTGAAGATATGATAGCTGGAGCTATTGCAGTCACTTTGCAACCACAGGAGGTACAGTCTATATGCTGAGATGGCACATGAGAAAAACAACAAAACCCAGAGCCCTGGAATCCAGTTAACAAACCCTAAAACGGCCCTACCTCTGAATTTCTTACGTGAGAGAATAAATTGGCCTCCTCTTTAAGCTATGTTAGTTGTGTTTTCTATTGCTTGCTGATGACAGCATCTTAACGAATACACTTTGAATTTGATCATAAAGCAGCAAGGGTCATATATTTCTACTGGAATATGAGTATAGTGTCCACATTGACACTTGTTAGCTACCTCCAAAATTCAAGTGTTTATTCTGGAAACAGTAGCCTTGTTGCTGTTCTCCAAGTGCAACTCTGAATAAAAGAGAAAATACTGGAGAAGAACTACATGTTGATTGCTTCCTCAACTTCTTTTCCCTTCTTTCTCCATGCTCCTAGAACCCTAATTCTGAGCATTAGGATCTCTGGGAAGGTGAGCCAGAAATGAACACCTCATTGCCCTTTGCTGGATGTGGCCATGTGATCCATTCTAGTCAAGGAGACTCTGAGGGAAGATCCTCAGCTTCTGCAAAAGACGTTCCTCCATTATTTAAAAAAAAAAAAAAAAAAAAGCCACACACGGAAAATGCTCACAGTACTCCAGCCACGCCCTGTTTCCTGACTCTGAAGCCAGTCATATGATGATGTGATGCCTGGAGCTGTGGCAACCACTTTACACCATAAGGTAATAAGCACAAAGCTGGTGAATCACAAAGAAGGACAGAGTTTGAGTCAATGGAGCCCAATCCAGGAACCAACTTCCTCTAGGAATATATTGTTTAAGCCAGAGTTAACCAAGCTTTCCTTTACTTGTAGCTGAAATATCCTAACCAATAAACTCATAATAAGAAAGCATTAAAAGGATGACATTTTTTAACCTTAAAACATAGAAGCTATTTAGGTTATACATGAAGTACTAAATATAGATGTCCCTAAATAAGCTACCCATGGTGTAGTGGAGTTTTGATATCCACTTCCTAGGAAGTAGACATGGTAGGATAACCCTGTAGGGCTGGCCCAGGGGAGCCACATCCTCTTCTGTTTCTTCTTCCTCTAAGCAAGCCTACTTTTCCAGTGTGGTTTCTACACTTCCCTTCAAAGCATCCACCCATCATAGTAAAGCAACCAGTGGACAAAGGGGAAAGAGTTTATCACCCTTTTGCTTTGAATCCTTTACTACGTAGCATGTAGGGGTTATTACATCTTCTTTGTGGGAAAGAAAGCACCGCAGGAGTATATAAACATTTACAACACAATTCCTATTCAATTTGTTTAAAATCTATTTGGGAAGAGAAAATACTGTTCACAGTAGGAACATTTATACAGAGAATCATCTGTAAGTGCAAAGTGATATTATCTAATTTCTCCTTTATGCAGAATTTCAAAAAAAGCCCGGAAAGATAAAAATATTTATATATCTAAATCTGTATCTACATATTCATTTGTGATTGTCTTTCCATCAAGAGCTACTTTTAATGATATTTGATGACATAGGACAGGAGTCAGCAAACTTTCTATAGAGGGGCACCTGTTTTCAGCTTTGTGAGTCATCTGGTCTCTGTAGCAATGACTCAACTCTCCCATCATATCGAGAAAGCAGCCATAGACAACACATAATGGGTGTGGCTGTGTGCCAATAAAACTTTATCCATGGACACAAATTTGAATTTCATATAATTTTCACGTGTCATGAAATATTATTCTTCTTTTGATTTGGGGAACCATTTAAAAATGTAAAAACCATTTTTGGCTTTATACAAACACAGGCTGCAAGGGTTGGACTTGGCCCATAGGCTGCAGTATGCCAACCCCTGATCCCTGACCTAGGACACAGGAAAAATTTAAAATGACTTCTAGGTCAGCATTAAAACTGAGTTATGCCCAGTATAGTTTTATGCACGTATCTTCTTGTGTTTAGATGATCTTTTAAAAATGTTACCACATATACCTATAATGGCCAGACTCTGATTAAACATATCACTATATTCCAGAGAAATGGAAGTTTATGGAGTTATACATGACCACATCAGTACCAGAGTGACATAAACGAAAGGAGTAAACAGTAGAGAGGCACCAGGCACTTTATTGCCGCCTACGCGTGTTTCATCAACTTAGTTAAATAGCACTCTATTCTTCAGCCTGTCAACATGATCTCAACCGGAAAGCCAAATTATGAACTAATGGCATCATAATCAAATTACAGTCCTAATGGAAACATCCATCAATATATCCCCAGAACATGGTTCTCCAAAAACACCAAGTTGTCCTCTTTGGTGAACAGAAGATAGTCAGAGAATACAATTTTTAGGATTGCTGTCAAAATGTAAAAAAATTTAAGGTTAAAAAACTTATACTATTCTTTGTTGGGTGGTGGGAGCCAAACGAAAAATATTTTTTCTGTTTATATTCCTATCAGAGAAAGACCTATCTAGATATTAAAAACTGAAGGAATTTTGCGTCAGAGTACTCAATTCCATACAAAAAAAAGCAAGAGATCATTTTTATAATGATATGATTTTTCCAGTTTTATCTTAATTTGCTAACAAAAATTGCTATTAAAATTTTATGTATCTGAAATTTCTGTTACACCTTGTTGATATATATCCTTAATATAGTAAACCATCTCTTATGCTTCATTCATCGTAAACAGAGAAAACTAATTACAGGTTAAAACTGTTTGAGTCAGCAATTTAACTTTTCATCCAGGGCAGATTTTTCAACATTTTATCACATTTTGGGAGATCATGTTTACCTAATTTTTGTTCTTTTGTCTCAGTAAACTTTCTCCCCCCACCAGCTCCCCCAATCTAATAACACTTTTATTAGTTTCTTATGTATCCTTTCAGTATTTTTTAATGTAAATACAACTGTACTGTTGTGTAATTTTCTATGTTCACTTAATAAATACTTCCTGGAGATGGTTCTATACAACTGCATAGAGTGTTCCCTTGTTCTTTATTTTTTATAGCTGCATAGCGTTTCACGCTATCTTAATCTATGTTCTTATAGATGCATTTCTTAGAATTTGCTTATTCTATGGTAAAATTATGGAAGTTTAGAAATAAATTAAATTTAGAGGGAATATCACGTAATTTCCCCATTATACAAATGTGAAGAAACAGAGATCTGACTTGCTGGAAATCTACTGAAGTTCCTACCACCATTAATCAAGCCTTCCATCCCCAAATGCCTCAAATTTTCTCATTAGGTTAACTTCTATGACAAATGCTGCTTGTCAACTTTAATACCTTTGAGGAACCAGAATGCCCACAATTTTAGCATAAAATTTAAATATCATTTTAATGGCATCTCAAATTACCTTGTGACTTTTATGAGTTTTGAAATACTCAGTATGCTATTATTATCATAAAAAGTATGCTCAAGAAATCCAAAGACTTCACTGTAAAGATATTCATTACATTATTATCCAAAGCAAAACACTGGAAAGGATCTAAATTTTAATTAAATAGGAAGTCATTCAGTAAACTGTAGTATATATGGCTGTTTATTTCATATTTATAAAAACATTTTAATGATATAAGAATATAATATTTTTAAAAATTTAAGTATAGAATTGTGTATACAGGATATTAACTATGTAAAATAGATGGAAAGGTTAAAGAAAATAGACAACAGTGATTATATCTGGCTGGTATAATTTCAAATATTTATATATATATTTTTTTTCCTTTATATATTCTATATTCTCAAAAACTTTTTACAATAAAGTTATCTTCTATAATCAGAAAAATCATGTTAAAATCCTATTGATATTATTTGGACTCTTGGATTTATGTGGGTACCCTATCTCACTTTTTCGAAATTCAAATTTGTTAATAATATAATCCTAGGGCTCAAAAATCAAAAGAAAATAAAAATATAATGTGTGGACGGGGACATGGGAACCCACCCGTGTCTCCTATCTACCCGGTCCCTCTCACCCATAATCCCCTGTAGCCCTACTTTACAGAGTTAAATACTGTTCTTAGTTTTTTGTGTATCCTTCTGGTCATTCTTATGCAAACACAGTAAATATATACATCAAATTCCCCTGCCTTTTTATACAGCTTCGTACCTTACTATTTTCACATAACAATAAATATATGAGAGATCTTTGGATGTCACTGCATATAGAGCCAGTCCTGTTCTTTTTCCCCACAGCCATACTGCATTTCATGTTAATTTTTCAGCCAACTTCTCATCATTCAGTATGATATTTGAAAAGAGCAATATAAAACCTAACCCTAGGTCAAATATGTGCACTTCAACAAGACAATGCCTTTCCTTCAGTATAGTGACGATTCCACTTGCTAGTTCTTTATTTCCTTTTCCAAATACACTGTATGCAAGATACCCTGATCACATTTTGTTTTGTTTTTTTTAACTGAAGTATAGTTGATTTACAATGTCCTGTTAGTTTCAGGTGTACAGCACAGTGATTCAGTTATATATATATACATATATATATATATGTATATATATATATGTATATATATATTCTTTTTCGGGTTCTTTTCCCTTATAGCTTATTACAAAACACTGACTATAGTTCCCTGTGCCATACGGTAGGTACAGTAGGTCTTTGTCATGGATTCTTTACTATCACATTTAAGTACCTAAAACTCTCATTATCAAATCTTTAAGTATGTTACAAATATTGTGTACAATTCTTCCCTAGCAGTAGAGAAACAATGTGTATAACTGGACAAGACTAGGATATTCAGGACTAGAAGAAAGGGAAAGAAAACAAATGTGAGACTGTTGAGGATCCAGGCTCAGATGGAGGGCTGGGTCCCAACCTGCAGGGTTAGGCAGTGGTTCACTGCCAAGTGTCCAACAGGCACAATGAATGAGCATTGACATCAGATCCTAAAAATCAGGAGCAGTCCGATCTGCTGAATGAAGTACAGAAGCAGGCATATCTGTGATAATCAATACTTGACTTCATGAGGAATACAGCATGCTTTCACTCTGATTCATTCATAATTCACCAAATACTTTCTCAATATGTACTCTGAACCAAGAAGTTTAGTAAAAGCCCCCTTTGGGGCTTCCCTGGTGGCACAGTGCTTGAGAGTCCACCTGCCGATGCAGGGGACGCGGGTTCGTGCCCCGGTCCGGGAAGATCCCACATGCCACAGAGCGCTTGGGCCCGTGAGCCATGGCCGCTGAGCCTGCGCGTCCGGAGCCTGTGCTCCGCAATGGGAGAGGCCACAACAGTGAGAGGCCCGTGTACCGCAAAAAATAAATAAATAAAAGCCCCCTTTAGGGGGCTTGCCCTCAAAGAGCTCATAAAAGAGATACAGTGGCAAACTGGACTCAATTGTAATATCATATGTACCAGTCAACTACTGCCATGATAATGCTGCATAACAAACCTCCCCAAAACTCAGTGTCATCCAATAATACGTACCTGTTTTCATGATCACAGGTTTTCAGGATGATGCTGTGCCATGAATCTAGCTTCTGGAACCAGCAGGCCAACCCAGGCAGTTCTTCATACAGTAATGTTATAAGCAGAAAAGAAATGCACACTGCCTCTTAAGGCCTTCTACCCAAGCTGATGCTCTGACTCCTGCCTGTGTTCTATCGGCCAAAGCAAGTCACAAGCCCAACAGCAATAGGTCAGGGAAGGACACTCCACCTCTAACAGGAGGAACTGTAATGTCACATAGAAAAGGCTTGGATTCAGGGAAGGTTTAAGAATTGGGAACAAAAGTGCAATCTACCACAGTGAATAAATGCTATGATAAAGTTAGGGCACATGATGCCTAGCAGAGACTCGGTACACAGCTAGACTAAATTTCCTAGACACTCTCACTTTTAGATATGCCCAGGGTTCCAGTTAATGAAGTGTGGGTAGAAAGATGTACTTCAATTCCAGGCATGGTCCTTCAAAACCTCCCATCCAGTCTTCTCCCATTTCTCTCCCCTCATCTGTCAGCTGAACCTTGGTGGGCAGGGCACCCTTGAATCGCATACTGAAGAGGAGAGAGCCTCCATCTTCTGGGAGCTCTGAGTGTGTGCGGCAGAGCTCCCTCAATCCATCAGGAAGCCCTATTAGGGGCTCCAAGTGATCAAGAAATAAACCACTTATTCTCAAATTGAGGGGTTAATCTGCTAAAGCAGTTAGATTATTTTAACTAACAAAAGATGCTAATCAAGCCATTTAACCCAGGATTGGGGAGTTGGAAAGGCTACATGGAACAAGCATAGATTACAAACTTAAAGAGAAAAGACAAATGGTCGTTTTCTAGGTAAAAAGGGGGCAAGGTAAAGATTGTTCCAGACAAAATGACGAGTATATTTAAAGGCTCAGAGGTGTGACACCATTTAGGACTCCTAAAAAAGTTCAATATAGTTAGAGGTAGGGGGTGTGTGTGTGTGTGCACCTGTGTGTTTGGGGGTTGAAAAGGAAGTTAATTAAGGCTAGGGCAAAATGACAACTTTCCAAAAATAAGACACCCAAAGGAAACGGGGGGCCAACCCCAAAAGGGCGGAGATAAAGACTGTGGATTTTCCCCTAGGGGCATTAAGGAGCAAAGAGATAGAGAGGATCAGATCTGCACTTTAGAAAGCTTCTAAATTCACCTCCAAGTCGTATAGTAAGTGCTAACAACAGGTAAAGACCCCAGAGTGGGCGGGCAGGGCTGGCTGGGTGCGGGGTGTCTCCCCAGGCACAACTCCCTTTCCACCTCCTAGCAAAGCAGGCAGACACCCAGGGTACGGCTCTAGCCACAAAGGGGAACTTGAGTCCTGGGCAGAGAGCTCAAGGAAGAAGAGTAAAATGCTCCTGTCAAAGGCCGAGAGCAAATATTGTAGGTCTTGTAAGCCACGTGGTCTCTGTCATTACCATTCAACTCTGCCAAAAGCAGCCACAGACAACACGGAAGCAAATGAGCATGGCTGTGTTCCAATAAAACCTTATTTACAAAAACTGGCAGGAAATGAGTAAATGAAAATAGAAGTAAACATATCAGGTGGACTAGAGCGTGCCAACCTGTGCCCTAGGCCACAGAGGGAGGCCACAGAGGGAGGCAATGCCCTGAGCCCTGAGCCATAATGCAGGTGGACAAAACTAATCCCAGACTTCACCCTCTGTGTCCCTGAGACTGCCCCTGCCCCTGCCTTGACCCTAAGACTGGTGATGGGACTGTGATTTTCATAAGAGACGAGCACTCTGCACTCCAGTTAGAGGGCCGTTGTAAACTCACCATGGTTAGATGTATGAGCCAATGTAAAACAGTCTAGAGTTGGCCAGATGGCTTCATGCTCTCCACTACAGCAATCTTCCACCAGTTAAATAATCGTGCCAGTTAAATATATAAATATGCTCCTTCCTACATTCGGTGGGTGAATTTTAAGATTAATTTGAAAAACTCTGGACTATTGTGTTCTTTAAGGCTCATCTTTGTGAGATAATTATCATGTCCTTATCTTCAGTTAAGCAAATCTCACACAATCTTTGAAACATGTGAAAACAACCAAAATAAACATTAAAACCCTATAGCAATTTGGAATTGTAGGGAAATTGCTTTTCCTTTGCTTTTCGTTTTCAAACTTGAGATACATTTCTTTCATAAAAATAACAGTATTTTCCTATCATTCAAAAAGGACTTCGTAAAATAAAAACTTACTGACACCTATAAAAACTCATTGTAGCATCATACTAATTTTGCTTGTTGAGCTTATAGCAGTAAAACACAGAGTTCTTAGAAGTCCAAGTTGATGACTTTTAAACCATTAATCATAGAAAACAAAAAAACTGCTTCAAATGTCAAAACAAAAATAGTTGATTCTCTGAGAGCTAGTCTAAGAGTAGGCCATTTATTTTTAACTTGTACACTCCTTTCCACTCCTGAGTTACTGACCCTGATCACTGTTCGGCTCAACAAGTTACGATAATTCATTTGTAATAAGTATTAGAATGGGTTGCACATGACTTTACTTACTTATTACTTAGTATAGAGTATTCATTGTATGCCAAATTCTGTAACCATACTTGAAAATGCATTTCTAAAACAAAAGTGCAGGAGGAAACCCTCTCATCTCTTTGCCAGGAAAAAATGGGAATGTTAACTTTGTTATCTAAAACTAAGGCTTAGGTTTCTTCAAGATACTTTTCACAGCTTAAGTACATAATGACCTAAATTGTTCAGAAGCAAGGTTGCATACTTTTGGTATGCCTTTGCTATAAAGAACTAAAGGCATATAAGTGATCTCATACGATATTTGTCTTTCTCTTTCTGACTTACTTATTAGCTCAGTATGATAATCTCTAGGTCCATCCATGTAGGTGCAAATGGCATTATTTCAGGAGTGGGGGCCGGGGAGGGATGGATTGGGAGTTTGGGACTGGCCAATGCAAAGGATTATATATACAATGGATAAACAACCAAGTCCTACTGTAGAGCACAGGGAACTATATTCAATATCCTGTAATAAACCATAATGGAATAGAAAAAAATTTGAAAATTACAAAAAAAGAACTAAAGGCAGCCTAGCTTTTCATTACAATGCTCTCAATCAAATCATAAGCAAGTCGGGTTAAACTCAACTGCAAACTAATACAGCCTACCTCAAGTCCTCTGTCTACAAGTAAATCCACTTATCTAGTTTTCTTTCCATGTGGAAAAAGATTAATGAAAGTCATGAACAATTAGGAGCGGGTGGCTCAAGTGTACGGTAAGGAAATACCAGGCCTTCTCCTGTGGACTTATCAGCTCTCCGCGCACGTCGGTTGAGGCCATACAAGTACCGTTGCCCATTCTTTTTCCATCCATGTCAAACTAGAAGGTGAAAGGCTTATGGAAGGCAAGTATCACTCTAACAAGTATCTCTCCAGCCCAAAGACAGTGGGTCAACTTAGTGACCAAAGAATAAGCATACAAAGTTGTCCCCAGTGCAACGAATACCACTAGGGCAATTATGTGCACTTCTGACTGTCAGTGTCCCTACAGTTAAGTAAGTAATTTGAGATCAGAAGTTTAATAAAGATAAGGGCTACATTAACGGTGAATGTACACTGGTGAATGCACGTATTTAATATGCTAAATTTAATAAGTGTTGACAAAGTTTCTCTCCTTAAAACAAACTCTAGCCAGGCTCCTCTGAGCTCTCCCTCAACTATGCCTCAACCTTGGCCTTTAAAGACCGGGACAAACAGTAACTTAGTTTCTTACAGCGCAAGGCTACATCCCTACAATGACTCCAACTCCCCTGAAAGTGCCTGTTGGAGAAAATTCAAGGCTACCAAAGAAGTGACTATTCCAGTCCACACCTGAAGATGGGGCCCCTGTCTCCCAGTCTCTGTGGGACGGCAGGAGTCTAACTTCGGTAACAGCCAGTTAACAAAGCTAGATGGGTTTCACATGGACCAGCCCCCTTCTTGCTTTTTGTAATTTTTCAGTTCCTTGCCTGTACTGAGCCCCAGCGCTCTCCCTCCCTATTCCCTCATTCTTCCTTTAAAATGCCCAGTCGCCTGTGTACAATTGGAAGTCATGTTCACACCAGCCTCTTTTCCCTATTGTAATAGTATATTACAATAGTATATTAGTATATTACTTAGTATATTACTAAGGTAATAATACTCGCCACTTTAGTATCTGGCTTTGCTGATCTTTGACACTGTGTATTTGCTTATGCTTCTGCCCACACACACGTGCTGATAATATAAAGAAGAGAAAATAGGCAAAGGCACTGTTTCACCCAGGAGTCAGCAAACTGTTTCTGTAAAGGGCCAGATAGTAAATATTTCAGGCTTTGCCGGCCATAAGGTCTCTGGAGCACCTATTCAACTTCGCCGTTGTAGGGAATTCCCTGGTGGTCCAGTGTTTAGGACTCGGCGCTTTCACTGCCGTGACCCGGGTTCAATCGCTGGGGGAGCTAAGATCCTGCAGACTGAGCAGCGTGGCCAAAACAAACAAACAAAAAACTGTTGTAGAGCAAATGCAGCCGTAGACAACCAGCAAATTCATGAACACAGATAGTTGTGTTCCAATAAAACTTTATTTATGGACACTGACATTTTAATTCCATATTATTCTTATTTTGGTTTTTTTAAACCATTTAAAAATTTAAAAGAAAATTTAAAACCATTCCTAGTTCACAGGCTATATGAAAACACTCAGCAAGCCAGATCTGGCCCACAGGCCATAGTTTGCCAATCCATGGTTTAAGGTATTAATAATTTTCTTTCCTTGCTATGACTAGCTTTCAAAGTTCAAGATTATTTGATGGTAAGAGTGGTAGATTTAAGGACTGTATTTCTCAACAAACTAAAAAATGCTCCTTATTTTTCTCATTGAGCCAAATATGAAATTAGTGGGTTTAAGTCCATTCCTTAAAGATAAATTTCTAGTTCACCAATAATGGATATTCTCTCATAGTTAAACATCCATGCAAACTCCAAATGGAATAATAAAGTTGAAGTCTGTGTGTGTATGTAATTATTAGAGAAATGCAAATCAAAACAACAATGAGATATCACCTCACACCCGTCAGAATGGCTGTCATCAAAAAGTCTACAAACAACAAATGTTGGCAACAATGTGGAGAAAAGGGAACCCTCCTACACTGTTGGTGGGAATGTAAATTGGTGCAGCCACTATGGAAAACACTATGGAAGTTCCGTCAAAAATTAAAAATAGAACTACCATATGATCCAGCAATTCCATTGCTGGATATATATCTGCAAAAAAAACTGATAACACTAACTCAAAAAGATACATGCTCCCCAATGTTCATAGCAGCACTATTTACAATAGCCAAGATATGGAAGCGACCCAAGTGTCTATCAACAGATGAATGGATAGAGAAAGAAGATGTGGTATACATATATGATGGAATATTACTCAGCCATAAAAAAGAATGAAATTCTGCCATTTGCAGCAAAGTTCATGGACCTAGAGAATATTATGCTAAGTCAGACATAGAAAGACAAACACTGTATGATATCATTTATATGTGGAATCTAAAAAATTAAAACGAATGTATAAAGCAAAACAGAAAAAGACCCACAGATATAGAAAACAAACTAGTGGTTACCAGTGGAGAGAGGGAAGGGGCAGCAGGATAGGTATAGGGGATTAAGAGATACAAACTACTATGTATAAAATAGGCAACAAAGATATACTGTATAGCACAGGGAGTTATAGCCATCATCTTGTAATAACTTTTAATGGAGTAAAATCTGTAAAAATACTGAAACACGATGCTGTACACCTGAAACTAATATAACATTGTAAATCAACTATACTTCAGTAATAGAGGGAGAAAGTCAGAGAGAGAGAACGAACAGGTGGCAAGTTCATAAGCAGAAAGTGAGAATTTCCAGGTCATGCTTTTAAATTACAAGTAAGTTTCACTTCATCTGACAATCTATATCAAATTCTGATAGCAAGAAGGTAAATTCACTTGCCCCAAAGAGAAAGAGAGTGATGCTTGAAATGGTACATAGCCTGAACTAGACATCTTCCCCAGTACAGCTAACGACTAGACTTTCACAGCTGCAAACTAGCAACCCCCGGGAAAGTAGAGTTAAATATTCCTAAAACAGGAATCTAGTTCTGTTATGAAACTGTTCATCATTTCACCTCATGACAGCCACGAAAATCAGGAGAACTCAGAAAGGACTCAGACGATGAGCAAGTAGCATTTTTAATAAAATTCAAATCCAGAGTCTTTGGGAGTTTTTCGTTGCTAGCCTCCAGTCACTATTATCAGCAACATTAATGCAATTACTTGGGTAAAAAGGGAGATGGGAAAAATCTGACCTTTGCATTGCTTCTTTAACTTCCCTTTTTCCCTAGGAAATATTTAATTCTGAATAAGGTAAAGGTAAAAAAAAAGTTTAGTAGTCTCTAAAAAGGTTTTACATAAAATCTGAGGAAAACTATATATATATATATATATGTATATATATTTTTTTCTTCCTCAAATGTATACTTGGAACAAAATTAGCACACTGTATTATTTGTCACTGCTATATACCACAAAACCCATACAACTGTTAAGACAATGTAAAATAAAGCAGCCCCCAAATTTACCTAATACTGCGAGAAATAATCTTCACATTAATAATTCGGACCAAATCATTATCTCAAAGTGTGGCATTCTGCTTAAAGAAATCTTCATTTTTTCAATCCGTGAACGCACTGCTCAGTTTAATAGCACCCCTATGAGTTTGGGGTCTCAAATTTCTTCCCTCAGGCAAAGGGGGCATAATCATATGTTTTTCTACTGAACTGCATTCTTCTATAAACATTTCAAAGAGTGCATCTGCTTTACAGATGAAACAGTCGATACAAAGAACAGTAACAATAAAAATATATGCCTATTTTGTAATGCTCTCATCTACAAGGATGGAAAATGATATATAACTGTTACCAAGGAAACAGTGAAGTAAAATTGCATGTATCAAGCAGTTTAATAACCAGAAAATTAAAAGAACAAGGAAAAAATCATCTCCAGATAGAACCATGACACATTGTGCCACCCACAATGGATGCGATCAAGGGTCACAACTCAAAAGATGATGTAAAGGGTCCCAACCTGCCAGCTATTCCAATGCTTGGCAGGCTTTTTTTTTTCTTTTCTTTTTTTAAATGATGGTTATAAGATGTAACTGGATTCTTGAGGGGCAATTTGAATTCCGACTTTTCACATAATTAAAAGAGCATAGATTCTGGTAACAAGTGGTTAAATGTAGGTCCTTTGAAAGTCAAAACATGCTGTTTATTTATTCCAGTGTGGATTAATTTTCTCTTGGAATTCTCTGTAATTACCACTTTCTTTACTCACCGGTGGGACAGTTAGCAAATATCAGACAGCAAATGCTTTCTGAATTAACATTTAGAAACTCGAGTTCAACTCGCTTAGGAGCCAAAGGCAAGGCTAAGGCCTGGGATAACCCTGTGCGTTCACCTCTAAACCAGGAGAATTTTAAGCACTCAAGTAACCACGCTGATCAAAGCTAAATCCTTTAGGAAGATTATCCATTCTGAAATCAGGAAAATCCTGCAGTGTTAGCACTTTTATACTTCACCTTTGAGAAAAGAACTTGATTTCTGTAACGGTGTTTAAAACACACACACAAGACTTTATTCCTTCAAGAGCAGAAACAAGCAGCTGCAAACATGTGTTTCTGCATGCTGATGACCCTCCAAAGGTGTTTCTATTTCAGCTTGGGGACAATCGTTGAGCTCACACTGAGAAACAAGAAGAATTCTTAAGGAAGGGAGATTTCTTAATCGGCACATAAGCTCAGAACATGTGCAGCTTCTCTCTTTAGAATAAACACTCTATTTGGATCACATTAAGGATAGAAAGTGAAATTCACACTCATTTACTAAATTTTAACCTCTCTTTAAAATAAGATACTAATCCCTCACAGCCTGGCTTGGGTTTGCAACAACTCAGATTTGTGAATATCACGAGGGCATCCTAGAATTGTAAAAGAGCATAAAACATCTTTTCACTGATACACAGCACTGTCTTCTCCCAAGCTCCAAAGTTTAAGGACGAAATCTAGGCTCTAGATGTTTTGTTAATCTTAACGTTTTTAGCATTTGAGGCAACCGACATCTATCTTGGTTACTTTGAACTATACTATATTGGTTGAACCTCTCTTTCCCTTGGGCAAGCTCTCTGTCCGTCCGCAACTGCTAAACTATTGCTCACAGCCGTTTCCCATCCACGGTTCATGATTTGACAGCTGTTTATAATCCAGCCATAGGCAGCAGTGTGCAGGAAGTTAATAGAAAAGAGGTGTGAAGCCACGGCCCTCAATGATATAGATGTGAAATCAAACAATTTGCCACACTACAGTCATCCACCGCCCAACTTACTAGTCTTCTGATATGCAGGGCAATACCTCTTGGTGGGTGGACATACTTACCCATCAACTGTATACCTCAAGACTTACCCATCAACTGTATACCTTCCAAGACTAAGTTACACTGCGGCCCTCTCCCTGGGAAATCTGCTTGTAACGTTAAGACACACCCATGTGAGTAGAGAAGAAAGGTGGAGATGGGCAAGAAGAACAAATAAAGACCTGTGGATGTTGGAGACAGGCCCATCTGAATGGCAACATCCAAAATGAATGTTTCTGAAATGGCCCAAACGTAATTTAGCAAAGTCAACATACATTTCTGACTTGGGCTATCTGACACTACTCACTCTTGCCTCATGCAATCAACACGTCCCACCCTAACACTAATTATTCTCTCACGACTGCAAGCAAGTCTAAAGTGTGCCCTGAAGACCTCTGCGGTCTCCCTCCTAAGGTCGGTCTCCCTCCTAAGGTCGGTCTCCCTCCTAAGGTCGAGGTAGTAGCTGCTGTCAAGAGCTCAGGGGGAAGAAAGCCAGTGCTTCCAGGGACTTGGGCAGAGAAGATGGGGCATGTCTTCTAAGACTTCTCACACCTGGCTCTTGCCACTGAATGCCACGCTGCAAGAAGCATGGACCTACTTCCTGGGGTTGCTTAAGTCTTTGGAAGCTAAGCAGGACAGGAGACATAGGAGGAATGCTCTGACCAGGTAAAACCTAGGCACCCAAAGAGTGGAAATGTTCCTCCTTTATCAGCACTGCCCGACAAATCTGCCTGAATTGATGATTTTTCTTCCGTTTCAACAACATGGCCACTTGGAAGCAAATGTCGAAATCTCTCCAGGCTTAGAACTACATAGTCACCCAAAGAAAGGCTAAAGGTCTTTCTCTTCTGTCTCCATGACTTCAGCATCTAGGTCACTGCTGGGAACACCTGACAGGTTACCTGGGTCAACCTCCAAGCTGACTTTTTGGGGGTGTGGAGGCCCAATTTAGGGGTGGGGGCAGGGGGTCGCTTTTGGTCACTGCCGCTTGGAAAGCAGGAACCCAAGCTCTAAGCACTTCGGGCTTTTCCTAGCAGGAGCGATTACAACCATCTTCTCTTAGCCCTGAATTATACATGTGACCCCAAGCGCCACTGGGGCTTTTCCTAAGGGAAAACAAACTCGTGAATACTGCTCTGTGCGTGAGGGCGTGTGTATCTGTGTGTGTGGTCTACAGCCGTGGCTACACAAGCCCCACCAGCCAGTGAGAGAGAAGTTGAACGCGGCAGCCCCTGGCCACCTCGCTTCAGTCCTAGCTTAAGCCCAGCTGCTCTCTCCGTCTTTGGCTTCTCCCCGAGGCTCCCGAAAAATAAAGCACCAAGTTGCCCGCGGCGGGGGCCCCTGGGTGCACGTGAACCGGCGCGGCCCCTACCTCGAGAGCTTTGCAATCTTCACAAAGCTGAAGACATCCATGCAGGCAGCCGGGGACCCCGAGCGCGGCGGCTCCGTCGCCCCTTGTCACGCCAGCAGCAGCGGCAGCCTCGGCAACCGCATGGCCGGCCGGGACCTCAGCGCGCCCCGGGGCTCGAGTGGCGGCGACAGCGGGTGGCGGCGGCGGCCCCGGAGAGCCCGCACCTGGAGGCGGCGGCTGCTACCCCCCTCCGGCCGCGGGCTGCGTGTGCATCCCCGGACAGGACCATTGATGGGCGCCGGTGTCGGGAAAACTCAATGGAGAGGGGGCCGGGCCGGGGGCGAGGGGCGGGGGCGGGGAGCGCGGCCCGGGGACGGCCGGGCGCCCGGGGCAGGCGAGGCCCGGACGCTGGGCGCTGCTTCTGCTCCCCGCGTGCCGAAGAGCGCAGACTGAGCCGAGAGGCGGCGGGCGAGCCCGGCACACGCGCGCGCACCCCTCCCGGCACTGCAGCTGCCTCCCTGCCTCCTTCCCCGAGCCGAGTCCCTTCTCCTCTCCCCACCCCCAACCCGCGGGGGCGGGGGGGGGCTCTCCTGTCACCCGCTGCGTGTGCCTCCGGATCCGAAAGATCTGATCTAACCGTCTCGGACACACCGGGGCCGTGAACGCTGCCCCCTCCCTCCCCAAACCTAGCGAGAGCCGGGCCACCGCAGATTGCCCAATGCCTCGGCGTGTTCCATAAACAAAACTAGCGATCGGGAAGGAGCGGGGATGGTCGAGGCTGGATCTTTATTGAAGGGGAAGGGGAGGAGGACGCCCAGCGCGGCGGGCTGGATTTGGAGAGCGCACAGTTCCCACTGCTTCCCCCGAACCTCTGGAGCGAGACGTGACAGCTGGGCTGGCTGGGAAGGTGTGTCTTTGGACAGCAGCACCAGGAGGGAGTCGGAGAAATAAGAAAATAAGAACCGGAGGCATTGGGGGGGGGGGGGAGGGCATAACACACAGCTGCTTCTCACTAGACGGGCATGAGGGTCCCAGGAGCCAGCAGCGTGGAGACTAATAGGAATGGGTTCCGAATCTAAAGGAAGAGGAAGAGACGAGAACGGGGGTCTGGCAGGCAGAGCAGCCGCTTTCTCAAATTCAGCGGTGGGTGAAGATGGAAAAAACCTTACTCAAAAGACAAAAACCAAAAACCAAAACACAAAAATATAAACACATACCTTAGGCAGAGTAAACTCCAAGTTGCAGCCATTTAGAACTCCTAGCCTTCTCTTTTACGTAATCTGGGATAATCGCCCCTCTTCATTAACTCAGTTTTATCTCCCGGGAGGTTCTGGCTTCCTCGGGCCCCTTTTTCTTGTCTTTCTCTTGGAGACTCAAGGCCTCTTCTCCAAAATCCTTTAAAATTTCTTCCCAGACTATATGAAGGTCAGATGTCTGCACAAAGTGTGTTCTCCCACCCAGAGGCGTTCACCTGATGGGAGGGCCACCGCAAAGAAAAGATGCCACCCCCGAAATGTTGGAGGATCTGGCCAGCCCGCTTCTAGCTCTCCAAGGGGATTAGAGAAAACAAAATAGGTTTAAAGTTCCCAGACTTCTGCTCCTATCCTGGTCTGTCGCTGTATTTAAAGTCTTCAGTATTCAAGCCTAGTACTTCCAGTTTTTTTTTTTAAAGGCATTTCTTTCAAAAATTAAACATAAAATCAGTAGCAATCTGAAAAATCTAAATGACTTGAAACTCAGGCACAAAATTCCATTATTTTAAAAATAAATAGAATCAATTTTCCTTTAGCTTCTTATAGATAGACTGGTTTAATTTCATGAACGGGGTACTACTCATGATCAGAGGAGGCAAGAAGGGCCTTGGCTTTTGAACCCCCTATTGTTTGTGTAAAATAATTATACTTTGGGTCTGCACTGTGCTTGGGAATTTTGAAAGCGCTTTTGCATCTGAGTCTCATAGCAACCTCGTCATATAAGTAAGGCAGCATATTTAAAAAAGAGAAATCTTTTATTTTTACGCCACAATCTATTCTCAATGTACTACCGATGAGTTTTAAACGTGGGTCAGATAAGGTTAGTTGTCTGATCCAAACTCTGCAACAGCTCTCCATTGTCCTTGGAGCTGAAGCTGCACTCCTCCAATGCCCAGTGAGGCCCTAGATGCCTGGCCCCTGATCTCTCTGACCCCATCTATTACTCCCCACTTCCGCCAGCCCCACTGCCCTTACTAAGCTCCAGCAACACTGGCCTCATTGCGTTCTTCAAACTCTGCAGGTACCCTCCCACCTCCCACCTTTGGCTCTTCACAGTGGTTGTCCCCTTGGCCTGGAATGCTCTTCTGTCAGATATCTGCATGGCCAGCTCCTCCACCCTGTCAAGTCTTTGTACAAACATCACTTCCAAACAGCCACCTCTGAAAAGCCTCTTCAGAACTGCAAGACCCACCACACCCTGAGACTCTGAGGCTTCATTAACTGTTTTTTTCCCTTGTTTCCATAGCACTTATATTCCATAGCACTAGTATATATATATATATATATATATATATATATATATATATATATATATATAGTCCATAGCACTAGTATATTATATAATTTATTTTTAGGTCTGTTGCTTCTTGTCTGATTCTTTTGCTGGAATAAAAGCTCCACAAGGGCAGGGATCTTTTTTGGTTTTGGTTTTTGGTGGTTTTTTTTCACTGATGGATCCCAAATGCCTAGAACAGTTCCCTGGATGTAGAAGGACCTTAATAGATACTTGTTGAAGGAATGAATTTTATGCTCATTAGATTCACAGCCAAAACAATGCTGGCCAAGCATCCCCAGCGGGTACTGCTGCTTCTCTGACCTCACTGCTGATGTTCGGCCATCTCCCACTACTCCTCCATCCCCAGCATCCTTCATCCTCCTTTGGATTGCTAATGATAACAATGAAGGCCCTCATATTCTCCAGTTAGTTTTCCCCTTCAGCCTATCTACCTCTCCCCAGGAGAATGGCCACCAAAACCTTCCCTCATCTCTGAGTCAACATCTGGCAGCAAAGACCAGCTCTTGATCAGGAAAGGGCAGTAAAGCAATGCTTTTGGAGAATGTGTTTTGAAAAAGTGCTCCACTCTGACAACAGAACAGTTGGGATGCCCTTTTAGAAAAGATAACCCTATTAATCAAGAATTATTCCAGATACCAAATAGCTATTTATTCAACAGTGAAAGTGACAGGAAATAGGCATTGTGTTTACTTGTAGAGAGACAGCCTTCCTTCAAGACATCTGGTCTACCTGGAACAGCTTGGTGGGCTTTCAATCTGTGCTAATTTGCACGCTACAGTTATGAATGGTGCAGAAGCCGACTCTCCACAGCCTAATTGCCACCAGGGGGAAACAACTGGCTTCTCCAGGTCTTTATCCTCCTCTGGTACATTAATTATCTAGAATGTTTTCTAATGGATTGATATATTTTTTAAAGTGAAGAGATTCTCCCCATCCTCCTTTGTTTTTCATTGACATAAAAATGGAAGAATCTGCTCCTTTGAAACAACCAGTTTCACAGCCAGTTTATACCTTTAAGCTCTCTTGGCAGAGAGACAAAGATTTGAGTAGCTGGTCTCCAGGCCCTGTTCCCTCTCTGTGCCAGGTGTGTGCAGCAGAGGTTGGGATAGGTTTCTTTGTCTAGCATGAAATGGATCTGCCTAAAACAAAGAAAAACCAGTGAGGGGCATTTGAGTACATATGTGATTTTCTGAGGTTTTATTTTCAGCCTGAAGACTCTCTAAGGGCCCTTATAAATCTTATAGATATTTACCCATTGGAAGCTGTACTACCAGCCCTGAGAATCTGTTTAATTTGCTTTACTTGTCTCCAAGTGACATTCGGTCATTTCCGAAAACAAAACACTTTCAAACACTGTTGAATGTATTCACAAATAAGAGACCTAAGGGCATCAGATCCACAGCAAGTCATTTAACTTCTCTGAGACTCAGTTTCCCCACCTGTAAAATGGAAATCATAATGTATTCCTACCTTACCTAGAATGAGCCCTTGAGGTTGAATACCAATTCAGAGTTGAGTACACGTGAATTGAGGCACATGGTTATTAACTCCGGAAGGATTTCCACAACTGTCTTGGGCCTTGGCTGTAAAAGTTTCAGCCCCTAAGATCATTACTTTGAAGGTGAAAACATTTGCTTTGATTGCTTTGATTGATCAGAGGTGGTGTTTTGCCTAAAAATCAATCTCATTGCTGCCTGGTCAGTCACCAAAGCCCTAAGCAGTAGTATCTTTTCTGCTCTGAGGGCTTCTCAGGGAAAAGAGGAAGGAATTTCTTCATTACTGTTAAGACCTTATCTCAGGCTAGTGTCAGGAATCTGCTATTGGGCCAGATGTTCCATACAGGATGGCAGCTGAGGATTCTTTTGCTGCAAATTACAGTAGAGAGAGCCCCATGCATTTCTCAGTTGGACTGTAGCATCTTGGCCATATGGTCACAGTCTCAAAAACAGGAGTAGGTAAAAGCAAGGTATCCACTAATTCAATAATTATTTAAGGAATTTCTCCTATGAACTAGGCAGTGTTCTAGGCACTGGGGAATACAGCAGGCAACAAAACAATTTCTGCTCTCATTGACTTTACATTTTAATAGAGAAGACAGATGATAAACAGCAAAATAAGAAAAAAACATAAGAAAAATAGCAGATGGTGATGTGCAGAGAATTAAAGTCATTTTGATTGAAAGGGAGTGACTAGATGACTAAGATCCAATGGTCAAGGAAGATCTCTCTAAGGAGGTGCCCATCAAGAGATGAATGGATAAAGAACACGTAGTATATAAATAGAATGGAATATTGCTCAGCCATAAAAAAGGATGAAATAATGCCATTTGCAAGAACATGGATGGACCTCCAGGATATTATGCTTAGTGAAACAAGTCAGACACAGACACTCTATGTTATTACTTATATGTGGAATCTAAAAAATAACACAAACAAATGTATATAGCAAAACAGAAACAGACTCACAGATACAGAAAACAAACTAGAGGGATGGGGAGGGGCAAGATAGGGGTATGGGATTAAGAGATAAAAATTACTATGTATAAAATAAATAACAAGGACGTATTGTATAACACAAGAAATATAGCCATTATTTTGCAGTAACTTTAAATGGAGTATAACCTATAAAAATATTGAATCATTATGTTGTACACCTGAAACTAATATAATATTGTAAATCAACTATACTTCAATAAGAAAAGAAATACCCTACCCTCCAGACTCCTTTCTCCATAGAATTTCACACCATAGGATAATTTAAATTTGTTTTTAATTTCCTATTTCCCCTACCAGAATATGAGCTCCATAAAGGGGAAAGAGGGATCAACAAATATTGTTGATTGAATGAACGGATGATTGATAGAATAAATTATAGTCCATAGAGGTGAAGTGAATTGCTTAGAGTCACACACATAGTCAGCAGCTGAGTGAGGATCAGAACCCAGTGCTCCTTGCACTACACCACCTAATGCCTCTCACATCTGAACTAGCACATAATGGAGAGCAGACTGTCAGGGAGAGAAAGGGCAACTAGGAGGAAGAGGGAATGCTTCCGGAAGGTGGTGATACCCAGTCTTAGAAGGTATTGAAATTTGGTTACCCTAAAGGTAGGGATGGGGTACAGAAGGCTTTCATGGTGACAGGCACAGCATAATAAAACAGTCAGGGGCATGGAGGTGTTGTATGTGCAGGAAATGTGGGCAGTTTGGTGTTGCTTGGTTCTACAGTGAGAAGAAGGGAGTAAAGAGAGATGAACCTTGAAAGGCAGGTAGGGGCCAGGTCATGGACTGTACCTTATAGTCAGTGGGCTTCCAATTTTAACCACAAAATGTTTCTATCTAAAAGCAATTATTTCCAAGAATCTCAATGCAAAAAGCAAATACAGAGTGGGATCTCCTTGTTTGAAGTGGGAACATAGACGCCCCAGCTCAGATAGCATCCCCTTTGCCTTCTTCCACCCCTCCAACTAAGGTGCCCCCATGGGCTCCATATGAACCCAGTTTGAGAACCATGGTTCCAGTGATGGGAGAGTTATAGACTGGCTTGAAGCAGGGTATGATCTGGTCAGACGGATATTTGAAATAGATCCTTTTGGAGGCTTTGGGAAGAAGAATGAACATAAGAAGGCCAGTTCGGAGAATACAGAGGGAGTTTATGGCAGAAGCTGAAGGGATAGAGAATAACTGTGCTGGGGATAAAATCAGCAGGACTACGTATTTGATTATCTGGGGCAGTAGGAAGGGAGGGGTGTCAAGGAACTTTCCCAAGTGTCTAACTTAGATGCCTGGGACAATGGAAATGCACCTGAGACAGAGATGCCCAAGTAGCAGTTTTGTTGGAAAAGAACGCGAATTCACTTTGTGATGTGTTCAATCTGAATGGACTATAAAACACCCAGGTGATGTCCATAGGATGTCAGATGTACACGCCTGAACCCAAAGGGCAGTTGTGACAGGTCAATGAGGCACCAGATATGATAAACTTAGTACAGATGTTAAATTCCCCTTCTCCAGGGGATATTGGGTGTAAATAATTGAGCAATGAATGTTCTCAGAGATGGAGCTGGCAGCTAAAAACAAAGGGATTCTTGAGAAATTAGGTTAAAAAACTAAGAAGAGAAGTAAAGGAAGGATTGCTTATTTTTATTTTCTTTCTTCTTTCCTTTCTTTCTTCCTTTCTTTATTTTTTACTTTTTACCTTGCATGTCTTAGTATTCTACAGAGGTGGGCAATGGGACTAGAGGTTAAAAGGCAAGACAAGCTGGTTTTAAAGTTTATTATTTTTATTAGTATTCAATAAGATGATGAATCATGCTGTACATTTGTAAGTTTTCACTTTTCTAAATTCTTTTGTTCTCGATTAGTTCTTGAAATAACCCTGTAAGTTAGACAAGAAAGTTATTACTATCCCATTTGAGTGATGACAAAAGGTAAGACCAGAAAAGTTAAGTGATGACAATAATTTCTACAAAGTATGAGTATTATTGTGAGAAACGCTGGTTCCTAGGGGTAAGTCTAGCAACAGAAGGGTAACTTTTGCATAAAGGTTTGTGGAATAAAAGTCTCTCAAGGTCCACCAACATAATTCAATTTTATCTCTCATATTTGAGTACCTTAAAGGAGATTCAAAAATTAAAGATGCCGGGACTCCTCTGGTGGCACAGTGGTTAAGAATGCACCTGCCGAGGCTTCCCTGGTGGCGCGGTGGTTGAGAGTCCGCCTGCCGATGCAGGGGACACGGGTTCGTGCCCCGGTCCGGGAGGATCCCACATGCCGCGGAGCGGCTGGGCCCGTGAGCCATGGCCGCTAAGCCTGCGCGTCCGGAGCCTGTGCTCCACAACGGGAGAGGCCACAACAGTGAGAGGCCCGCGTACAGCAAAAAAAAAAAGAATGCACCTGCCAATGCAACGGACACGGGTTTGATCCCTGGCCGGCGAAGATCCCACATGCTGCAGAGCAACTAAGCCCGTGTGCCACAGCTACTGAGCCTGCGTTCCAGAGCCCGCGAGCCACAACTACTGAAGCCCATGCAGCTAGAGCCCATGCTCCGCAACAAGAGAAGCCACCGCAATGAGAAGTCCGTGCACGCAGCAACGAAAACCCAATGCAGCCAAAAAAAAAAAAAAAAAAATTAAAGATGTCACATAGGGCATTAGAAAGAGCAACAGAGAAGGCACTAGGATTTCTCGGTTCTATTCCCATATCTGTAAATAGAAGTAACCCTTGAGATATTACTTCAGTTTTCTTAGTGTTGACTTCCTCATCTGTAAGCTTTATGATTAAAATATGTTTGTATATTCCCATTCCCTTCCCCATTTCGTGCAATGCAGGTATACAAGTGCATCTTCCTAAAGACCAAGAGATATACCATGTTTTGAGATCCCATCTACTTTGCCAATTCTGTTATCAAGAAGGCTAGGTTTTACAGGAACAAATTCAAGATCAGAGACTTTTACCAGTCAATTGTAAATCTATGAAATAGAAAATTATTAGCTCATTCTCCTATAAGCTGAAGTTTATTCAACGTTAAGAACCACATTTGCTACATGTACCTCCAGTAGGCCTTATTAGGTCACCTAATTTCCTTTATATCTTTATCCCTGCCCTCTCTCACCCATTTTGCTCAGGCATATACCAAGAGTCTGTCAAACTAGGAAGGATTATAATTACTGCTTTCCCACCGAATCTCCCCCTGTCTGATAAGGTATGGAAAGAAAAGGGGGAGGAGGTCATTTAAAAGATTCTATTAGTGTATAATTTTCATAATATGAATTCTTACTGTGATGTACCCTGTAACAATATTTTGAATTCCTATGCAACTTCGTATAAAAAGAAAACCACAAAGGCTCATATCTGTCAGAGACATATTTTAGTATTTCAGCTTCATTTAAAACCTCTCAGATCTGGACTCACTTTTATGCTGCCTTTCTAACATAATGTTCCTGCATCTTATCCCCTGACTAGACAAAAACTAATCAAATCACTTTGAATAACAGCACTTCTGCTTGATGGATAAATCGCTCTAGTTCTGAAGGCTATTATGAGGGAGAACTTTAAGGAAGATGTATGTACAAAAATGGCTGTGTTGAGACCGGTTATTTCAGGTTTTAGAAATCTCATTCATGTATTATTTTATTTATTCATTCATTCAATTAATATTTATTGAACAGCTACCATATGCCATCTACTATATACTAGGCACTATAGAGAGGAAATCAAGATGAACAAGACTTGATTTCTGCATCAAGGGCTGTAGCAGACACTGCTGCCTACTCAACAGGCCTACAACATGCCTACTCTCTCTCTTTTCAGTGGAAATGAAGTCCCTTTTCAAGGGCACCTGAGTATCCACCTCCAATCCAGTACCTCCCCCACAGGCAAACACTGTTTCCTGTCTCCAAATAAGGTCATCAAGCCTTGAGCTGTGGCTATCATCTTGCAACTATGAGACAACAAGCATGAAAATAGAAAGTCAAGATACTGAAGACAGTGGGGTAGAAACTGGACGATATTGTTGAGTTGTAGACCCAACCTTGACTGCTGGCCTTCAAATTTCTTATTTTATGAAATAAAAAAATCTCTTTTTTGCTTAAACCCATGATAATCGTGTATTCTGTTACATGCACCTGAACACCTGACTAACTGATACAGGAGGTTAACACTGGTTGTGGGAGGATGGAGTAAAATAATTTCTCAAATAACTATAATATAAGAGATATAATAAGGCAATTATATAAAAAACTAGAGTATAAGATTGATAATCATTATGATATCCCTCACTGGTATAATGCCTTCCGATTTAGAAAAGATTTCTTTATATACCATCTCAGGGTTTACAACAATCCTATGAGGCAAGGACTATTACCTCCAATTTGAAAATAATAATACAGAGGTTCTAAGAGGTTAAGTCCTTTGCCAGAGATCACATACCAGCAAAGTGGAAGCAGCAGCCCTCAAACAGATGCATCCTAATTTCCAAGGTACTGAGCTTTCAACTATACCAGGGCTACTTCAACCAGCACAATGGCCAGGGGCCTGAGGAAACGCCACAAGAGGTGGAGAGAAGAGGGTAGGAGCGGGGGGAACAATGTTGAGAGAAAGGAAACATATTGGGAGGGGAAACAAGAGAAGCCTCTGGAAGAAGGGACACCTTTTAAGCTGGGCCTTGAAGGATGGGTGGGAATTCAGAAAAAGATCAGAGGAAAGAGCATTCTAGAAAAAGAGAGTATCATAAAGATGAAAATAGGAAGATGCAAGTTACACTGAACAAGGACTTCAATTGGAGTATAAGCCCTGAGTTACAGAGGAACGAAAGGTATAAGGGACATAAGAATTCTGAAACCAGGCTTTAAATTTCATGCCAAGGACTCCATGCTGGTAGGAAATGGGGCTCCATCAGCAACTCTAGAAGAGAGACTGTGGAGGCAGTTACAATAGGAAATTGAGCTTTATCAATAGAGGTCTGGGTAGATGAAGGAGGGGAGCCCAGAGTACAGAAACCAGGAAGAGGGTATCTGCAGCGGTCGGTCCAGATAAGAGAGCATGTGATGCCCCAAACTACGGCATCCAAAATAGAAGAGACAGGATGGAGTTGGGATGGTGACCAGACTTGTCTACTGAGTTCAGGAGATGGTATAAAAGGGAGGAACC
The DNA here is from genome assembly GCF_949987515.2 of Delphinus delphis. Classification (NCBI taxonomy): domain Eukaryota; kingdom Metazoa; phylum Chordata; class Mammalia; order Artiodactyla; family Delphinidae; genus Delphinus; species Delphinus delphis. Next base: position 117,202,759 of record NC_082704.1, read on the forward strand.
AAATGAGACTCCAAAGAATTCAACAGAAGCAAGTTTAGGGGAATGACAGAGATGATTGGTCCACTTGCTCCTTCACATCCTAGGAAGAATGTTTTAATTTAGTTAAGTCAAACTCCTCTCCAGAACCACTCAAAGGGCTCTTTTTTTTTTTTAACATCTTTATTGGAGTATAATTGCTTTACAATGTTGTGTTAGTTTCTGCTGTATAACAAAGTGAATCAGCTATATGTATACATATACCCCCATATCCCCTCCCTCTTGCATCTCTCTCCCACCCTCCCTTTCCTACCCCTCTAGGTGGTCACAAAGCACGGAGCTGATCTCAGCTAGTGGGAAAGCTATCTATATTACATTTGGTAGTGTATATATATCAATGCCACTCTCTCACTTCGTCCCAGCTTACCCTTCCCCCTCCCCGTGTCCTCAAGTCCATTCTCTACATCTGCGTGTTTATTCCTGTCCTGCCCCTAGGTTCATCAGAACCTTTTTTTTTTTTTAGATTCCATATATATGTGTTAGCATACGGTATTTGTTTTTCTCTTTCTGACTTACTTCACTCTGTATGACAGACTCTAGGTCCATCCACCTCACTACAAATAACTCAATTTTGGTTTTTTTTAGGGCTGAGTAACATTCCATTGTATACGTGTGCCACATCTTCTTTATCCATTCATCTGTCGGTGGACACTTGGGTTGCTTCCATGTCCTGGCTATTGTAAATAGAGCTGCAATGAACATTGTGGTGCATGACTCATTTTGAATTATGGTTTTCTCAGGGTATATGCCCAGTAGTGGGATTGCTCGGTTGTATTGTAGTTTTATTTTTAGTTTTTTAAGGAACCTCCATACTGTTCTCCATAGTGGCTGTATCAATTTACATTCCCACCAACAGTGCAAGAGGGTTCCTGTTTCTCCACAACCTCTCCAGCATTTATTGTTTGTAGAATTTTTGATGATGGCCATTCTGACCAGTGTGAGGTGATACCTCATTGTAGTTTTGATTTGCATTTCTCTAATGATTAGTGATGTTGAGCATCCTGTCATGTGTTTGTTGGCAATCTGTATGTCTTCTTTGGAGAAATGTCTGTTTAGGTCTTCTGTCCATTTTTGAATTGGGTTGTTTGGTTTTTTTTGATATTGAGCTGCATGAGCTGCTTGTATATTTTGGAGATTAATCCTGTGTCATTTGCTTCGTTTGCAAATATTTTCTCCCATTCTGAGGGTTGTCTTTTCATCTTGTTTATGGTTTCCTTTGCTGTGCAAAAGCTTTTAAGTTTCATTAGGTCCCATTTGTTTATTTTTGTTTTTATTTCCATTTCTCGAGGAGGTGGGCCAAAAAGGATCTTGCTGTGATTTATGTCATAGAGTGTTCTGCCTATGTTTTCCTCTAAGAGTCTGATAGTGTCTGGCCTACATTTAGGGCTTTAATCCATTTTGAGTTTATTTCTGTGTATGGTGTTAGGGAGTGTTCTAATTTCATTCTCTTACATGTAGCTGTCCAGTTTTCCCAGCACCACTTATTGAAGAGGCTGTCTTTTCTCCACTGTATATTCTTGCCTCCTCTATCAAAGATAAGGTGACCATATGTGCATGGGTTTCAGAGGGCTCATTTTTGAGCCATCGGTCCAGTTTGCATGTGTGATGTGGGGCCTCTCTCTCACTGTTCCTGGAGTCGCCACCAAAATTCCGGATCCATCCTAAGCTGTGTGCCTGACTTTGTGAGACGCTAAAATCCACCTCTCACACACTATCCTTCACAGCAGGAGGATGAAGGGAGATCCACGATCCCTTTCGTTCTGAGGCACTAGCTTTGCCTCCGATCAAGAAACGTAATCTCCTCTCTATGGCTTTTTGTTGTTATTATTATTGTGTTATTCATTCTGGCTTTCCGTGGAATGCTCGCCATCAATTGGCAGACAGATGTCCTTCTCTCTGGTTCTTCCTGTGTCCTGCTGTGTCACTGGCTAATGACAAACTGTGGCTAACTTGTCAGCTCCCTAACTACAGGACAGTCTAATTACAGACATGTTACACTTGCAAGGTATTATTACTGTGGCCCTGTCTGCCATCACCCAGAAGTAATCTAGTAAAATGTCATCACAATTGTTAGGGGACTGGTATGTGGAATGAGTAAATTCTCCCATGAATCATTAGCCTTGGGAATGCCCTTGGACTCTGGGGTGGGGACAGGAGCATGGGAAATAGAGAAAGGTCACTGAACTGGATTCTTTACGGCTGTTCCGTGTGGCAAGGCAGAGTTTTCTATGCCACTCACCCTATTCAATACTTGTCCTCCTCACCCTAAGATGACTTTTGTTTTTGTTTGCTTAAACCTAATGGCATTTGAACTCTTGTTATAAGGGACTATCAGTGTTAGCAAGTGGAAAGTTTTTCTTATGATCATTTCACTCTGAAGAGACTGAAGGATGTAAAGCTGCATCTGTGGAGGACTTCACCCTGTCTGGAAGGATGCATTGGATCCCTTCCAGAACAGAGTTGGGAAAGACAGACTTGATCCACTTGACCCCAAGGTGCTTGCCAAGGAGGCTCTAGAAGGGACTAGGGGTGGAAAATTAAAAGAAGGGTGGCCAGGGAGGGAAAAACTCTCAATTGCCTATCAGAGGCTGACTGTCAAGATGGAAAGATTACTCCATAAGAAAAGCAATCTTGGGCACCGTCCTTTGGGATTTCTGTATATTTGAGATTAGCCAATAATGAGATTACTTTCTTTCTGGTAATCCCCCGGAAAGCCTTCCAGATATGGTTTCCTTCCAGTGTTGTAAAACCTAAGGGGTATCTTCCTAACTCCAGATGCATATCTCAGGATTATGAAGCTCCAGGAGAATCTTCCAGAAAATTAATACAACCTATGCTGGCTCACAAACAAACGTTATTGACATACCAGAGGTACTGACACAGTGGAGAAGAGCTTTGGATGCTCAGTATGGACTTCTTTGAAAAGCTGACATAGCTTTTATAAAGCCTCCGAGGCCCCAGGTATGCTCTCAAGATCACCGATGCATCATTCACTCAATGATTTAAGCACCCAGCCAGGCTGCACGACTCCTCCTACAGGTCATTATACCTCAACGGAAATGAGGGGAAAAAGGTTCCCAGCTGACCTGCAGGCTGGAAAACATACTGTGCAAGGCAGAAATTAACTGAGCAGTGGGCCTTGGCAGTAGAGAACATTTACTGATTCATTGATTCACTCATTCTTTCATTCAACAAATATTTATTGAGCATTTACTACATGGAAGGCTTTGGGCAAGATGCTGTGGCTACATCTGTGAGCCAAACAGATGCCGCTTCTAGCACTTTTACACTCCAGGGGGCACTCCACTTCGGATTTCCACCACCACCACCACCCTCCTCCACATTATATCAAGCATGATAAAATGCACACTCTTAAACAGACACTGTTGCTATACAATTTTTGAAAAACAAATTTCAACAATCACTTTTAAAATCATATAAAAAATACTTAGGAATAAACCTGACCAAGGAGGTGAAAGACTTATATGCTGAGAACTATAAAACATTGATAAAGGAAACTGTAGATGATTCAAGGAAATGGCAAGATATCCCGTGCTCTTGGATTGGAAGAATTAATATTGTTAAAATGGCCATACTACCCAAAGCAATCTACTGATTTAATGTGATCCCTATCAAATTACCCATGTTTTCTTAGGTCAGTCTACCAAGGCAATAGAAATAAAAGCAAAAGTAAACAAATGGGACCTAATCAAACTTATAAGCTTTTGCACAACAAAGGAAATCATAAACAAAATGAAAAGACAACCTACAGACTGGGAGAAAATATTTGCAAACAATGATACCAACAAGGGCTTAATTTCCAAAATACACAAACAGCTCATACAACTCAATAACAAAAAAACAACCCAATCAAAACAGGCAGAAGACCTAAATAGACATTTCTAGAAATAAGACATACAGGGCTTCCCTGGTGGCACAGTGGTTGAGAATCCGCCTGCCAATGCAGGGGACACGGGTTCGAGCCATGGCCTGAGAGGATCCCATCCATATGCCGTGGAGCAACTAAGCCCGTGCACCACAACTACTGAGCCTGCGCTCTAGAGCCCGCGAGACACAACTACTGAAGCCTGCACACCTAGAGCCCCTGCTCTGCAACAAGAGAAGCCACTGCAATGAGAAGCCCACGCACCACAATGAAGAGTAGCTCCCACTCGCCGCAACCAGAGAAAGCCTGTGCACAGCAACAGACCCAACACAGCCAAAAATAAAAATAAATAAATTTATTTTAAAAAAAAGAAGACATACGGATGGCCAATAGGCACATGAAAAGATGCTCAACATCGCTAATTATCAGAGAAATGCCAATCAAAACTACAGTGAGTTATCACCTCACACCAGTCAGAATGGCCAGCATTAAAAAGTCTACAAATAACAAATGCTGGAGAGGGTGTGGAGAAAAGGGAACCCTCTACACTGTTGGTGGGATTGTAAATTGGTGCAGACACTAAGGAAAACAGTATGGAGGTTCCTTAAAAAGCTAAAGATAGAGTGGCCATACGAACCAGCAATCCCACTGCTGGGCATATACCCAGAGAAAGAATTAGCCCCCCCGCCAACTGTCAGTAATGTCAAGGTTTACTAACCCTGCTAATAGAATAATTGTATAGACTAAATAACCATGTATGTTGAGAAACTCTGTCAGAACCAGAAGCTGGAACTCCAGGACAACATGCCGTCGTTCAAGGAATAATCTATTGTTCTTTCTTTTCTACTAAGGGCAGGCAATGATGAGAAATGCTATCATGCATGGGACAAATAGAAGGAACCAGAAAGAGGAATATTTAGAGAAAATCAAGCTATGACTTAATCATGTTCTCTGGGTACATTCCAGTAAGACAGGTGGAAACCTGGGTTGAAATGTAATGACTAAAGGGGCAGGAATCCTTAGCCAACATAAAGGCAGGCCATTCTTGTATAGTTGTACAGGACATATACTGCACAGTCTTAGAGGGCATCATTCATATTTTATTAATTATATATTTGTATATTTGCTCTAAAAATTTTCTCAAACATAGCACTGAAGTGTCTTAGGAAAATAAGGTCTTTTATAATTTTCACTAAGATATTATATGGGCTGCTTAGTGTTAGCTATCATATTACAGTTTTTTGATAGTTAATCTCAGGCCCATATATACTTATGTCTGAGGACCTGGGCCCTGGAGGCCTTAAAGAAAAGGACCTTCCACGTCAGGGATATCAAATTATTGGTAGACCTTCTAAAGTATCAGTTGACCTGTGAGCTCAGACTCTGGCAATATTCCTGGAATCTCCTCATTATTACTTAATATCAAACTCTTCAGAGTGCTCATGGGATTGTTTGCTCAACTCTTCCCCTTTTCCTTCTGGGAAGCTAGACCATATTTCACAGCATCCCTTGCCATTGGGTGTAGCCATATGAGTGATTTAAGGCCATGAAATATGGGTGGAAGTGCTGGCTTGGCCTATAAAACCCTCCTATGTACAGTTTTCCACTCTCCCCATGGACCGTCTAAAGACAGAGAACTCCAAGGGCCTACAGAAGGATGGAGCCACAAGAGGGAAAGATCCTGGATCTCTGAGTGTCCATGTGGAACTCTCACCAACCCACTTTGCACTGGAACACAAAGGAGCTTTTATATTAATCTTTTGTAAATTTTAGGTTGGTTGTTACAACAGTCAGCTGACCCTTCCCAGTACATTGGGAGAGGAAACTGTAGTCATCGAGTCTATAGGGAGAGTGATACAATACAGCGTTTAATGCCTCAGAACCTGGGTCCAAAGGACCTGTGTGTTGAATCTGACTTTTGCTACTTTCTACTTGTGAGACCTTAACCAAATTTACTTAATACCTAACTCCCAAGTGTGTTGTGAGATTTAATACATGTCAGTTGGCTAGCCCAATGTCTCACCCGTCATGAGCATCAGTAACGGCTATTCTGAGGCTGATACTGGAACACTCTGATTATGCATATGCTGAAAGAAGCTAATGATACAAGACCAGGCTTTGTCACCAAGTTCAGATCTTCTCCAGGACCCTTCCTTCAGCATAAAATGCCATCAATCTCTGACCTAGAGATGAGTAACTTTGGAGAATCCCTAAAGCACAAGAATGGAGTATGTTAGGAGGCCTGGGTATGATGGTGTTGCCTAGAGAACCACATACACAGCTCAGTTTCAGCTTGCATCAGTTTGAGAGGGGTCCCAAATATCTATACTCACTGAGGGATTCTCCTGAGAGCCACACCACCCACCATAAGACCATGGGAGAAAGAGGGAAAGTTGGAACATGCACAGATCACCTTATGCAAAGTCACTTTGCCAAGGTGAAGTGTGGTCCTCCAATCATTTTGTTTCAGGACTCCTATTGTACTTCTAAAAATAATGAATGACCTCAGAATCCTTTTTTTTTTTTTTTTTTTTTGACCACGCCAAGGGCCATGTGGGATCTTAGTTCCCCTACCAGGGATTGAACCTGCACTTCCTGCACTGGAAGTACGGAAGTCTTAACCACTGGACCGCCAGGGAAGTCCCTCAAAAATATTTTGTTTGTGTGAAAAATATCTACTGATATTTACTATGTTAGAAATCAAAACTGAAAAATATTTAAATATTTATTCTTTTAAAATAAGAACAATAAGCCCATTACATGTTAACACAAATAACATTTTAAATGAAAAATAACTGTATTTCCAAAAGAAAAAAATTAATAAGAAGAGTAGGACTGTTTTATATTTTTGAAAATCTCTTTAAGATCTGGCTTAAAGAAGCCAGCTGGATTCTCGTATCTGCTTCTGCAGTCAATCTGTTAAGATATCACACACCATGTAGCCTCCAGAAAACTCCACCAGGCGTTCATGAGAGAATGAGATTGAAAAAAGCAAATAAAATCTTAGTATTATTATAAAAGTAATTTTGACCTTGCAGCCCCCTGAATGAGTTTTGGGGACCCTCAGGACCCGAAACTACATTTCACGTAGAAGTGCTAGCCCATGCCTCAGTGCCCAGGGCTTGCTCATTTCTCAGTGGTTCTCAGTAGTGGGCGGTAGGACTTGTGACCTGAAATGCCTATGTTTTCTTTTAAGTAATCATACATTATTGTACCCTGAAGTATATGAGGTATACACATTATCTTCATTTGAAGAAGAAGTTAAGGCACAAAGAGTTTATTTGTTCTTCCAAGGTCATACAGTGAAACTCCCTGGAATCCCAATCTTGAGTTTTCTTCTACCCAATCAAAATTCTTACTTGGTCCTGACACTACACTGAAATGTCTACTTAATTCACTGTTGGGTTGATAAATACAGATAATCTGAGTATAGTACAGCTTCCACCGGTGACCCTAGCTCTTGTCTAATTCTACCTTGAGGCTATACTTAGCATTTTCTATGCATCCTAACAGAGATCCAACTCGATAAGTCAATAACAGAGACAGGTATTTTGTGACGATTTTATGGAGAAGTCTTGAGGGAGAGAGGTGGGTAAGATGACTCACACCGCACACTACTTACAGGAAAGTCTGTTAATTTCTCTAACTGAAATTTGTCTCTAACTGAAATTGCCGCCATTGTTTCCCCATTTCCGGTCACTTCATCTCTCCTTTCTTTCTTCTCTCACCTAGTCAATCAGAATCTCGCTTCATTATGAAGGAAAATTTAGCTTTCACCCTTAGTTCATAATTCCCACTCTACAAAAGAAAACTCAGTGATTGGTGGCTATTGCTGCTCCTTTGAATGCCTCTTAGCACAATTCATTTGGCCACATCTGGAATAATTCATTAAGAAAAATATGATGACAAAACTTTTTTACTTCTGTCTTTCATTTTTACTCAGTATCATAAAACTAACCTCAGGCTCATAGGGCTTGAGGCAATCTCAACGAAGTCCTCTAATTTATACTCCTGTGAGTATGATACCACATTCTGCTCCTATAGATACATTTATACATCTTATATATAGAGTCCATGAATTTCTCCAAATGCAGCACTGCAGTTTAAAAGGTTGAGTTTACGCTGTCATTAAAATCTATATTCTGTTGCATATTATATCAAGGCAATAGAGGTAAACTCAATATATCTCTGTTTCACCTTCATATGTTTGGGGAAATTCTCACGTCATTACTGTCTTCTCTTCTCCAGGTTAAATAAGCCTATCATCTTCCTTAATTTGAACCTCACATGTTATTTTATTTCTTTTTTTTCATTTCCTTAGCTTTCCATAGACCCCCCTCGAATTCTTCCATATGCTCTTTTAAATTTACAGGCCAAAATTGCACCCAGCCTCTAATAAGGTTGATTTTTGTTTGTTCGTTTGTTTGTTTTTGCAGTACGCGGGCCCCTCACTGCCGTGGCCTCTCCCGTTGCGGAGCACAGGCTCCGGACACGCAGGCTCAGCGGCCATGGCTCACAGGCCCAGCCGCTCCGCGGCATGTGGGATCCTCCCAGACCGAGGCACGAACCCGTGTCCCGTACATCGGCAGGCGGACTCTCAACCACTGCGCCACCAGGGAAGCTCCAAGGTTGATTTTTAACCATGTAATGTACAATATATATGATTGTAAGAATTAATTCAGAATTTTTCATCATTTCCTATTGATGACATCAGTAACATGTTAATTTTAGGATTAAATTAACAATTCCTCTTCCATATCATAGTGAACTAGCTACTAAAATTAGAAGAAGGCAAAGAAACAGGCCTAGGGTGTTAAATTATTCTATTTTTTAAATTATTCAACGACAACGCTCAAATACATATACAACACTGAACTTTTTATAGTGGAAGCTTTGGGACCTATGTGTGGCTCACTCAAGATCCCCTTGAAAGAACAGGACCAAGTGTTTATTTTTATAATATGTGCCCCCAATCCCACAGTGCTGTGGAGCAAGGATGAACACTTGGCCTAAGGTCAACCATCATTATCAAACCAAAAATTAACCAAATCCTTTCCCTTGAGAATTCTTGTGGTTGTTAATAGACAAAGAGTTAAAGAGAGAGAGAGAGCTTTCAATCCCAGCGTCTTTCCTTCTTCTGTCCTCAGGGAGCTTGGCCACTTTCTAATTCCTATGTCTGAGGGATTGCACAGTATAAATGTATTACAACTCCCTTCTTCCCGTGAGCTAGCTGGAGATTTCTAACTCTTGGAACCCAACGATTCCTAGCCAAGACCATCTTCGCCATCCAATGACTTAGGTATGGGACGCATGCTCCAAATCTGGCGCAGCCCTGGACATCCAAGCCAACCCTGCCCCACCTCTGCTCCTCAGTGGCAGATGTTCTCACTGAGTACCCCAGACACACAAGAGGCCTTTCTGATTCCTATGACAACGCCGGTGCCCCAACACTGACTTGGAAATGGTTTTGCTCGTTACTAGGTTTGTTAACAGCCAGCAGTGACCTGCTGTGGACCTTTATATTTCTTAAAAATAAAAATTATTCAGCAGTTTGGTATGAAAGAAGGGAAAAGAAAGTGGGGTAAGAATACTTCTTGTCTTCTTTGCTGTCCGCTTAAGTGCATACTTAACAGGTTAATTAATGGTTCTTGATGAAGAGAGTTCCAGTGGATAATTCCACTTACTAGTATGTAGACAAGGCAATAATGGAATGTAAGAATTAAAACTAGGGGCTTCCCTGATGGCACAGTGGTTGAGAGTCCGCCTGCCGATGCAGGGGACACGGGTTCGTGCCCCGGTCCGGGAAGATCCCACATGACGCGGAGCGGCTGGGCCCGTGAGCCATGGCCGCTGAGCCTGCGTGTCCGGAGCCTGTGCTCTGCAACGGGAGAGGCCACAACAGTGAGAGGCCTGCGTACCGCAAAAAAAAAAAAAGAATTAAAATTAGGAAAGAGTGAGTATATAAGTCAAAGAGAGTCAAGCAGGCTTTTGGAAGGAGGTAGATTTTGAAGTGCTACTAAGGGGTTTTAGAAATCAATAATAATTAAGAAAAAAATTGAACACTCTGTAATTCACTGTTTGCTTATTTTCCTTAACCACGCTATGTGGGTTATATTGAGAATTAAAGTATTTTAAACATAAAAAAAGAATTACCCAGATGAAATGTGATGTGGGGAACAGGAAAAGGGTATATCGGGAGAAAAAGAAGCAGTGCATACAGCTTAACATGTTCAGGAAGCAAAATGGGTGAACATGGGTATTGGGAGTACCATTTCATAAGATCTGATCAGGAAATTTTTTAAGTCAGTAATATAGGTTGCAGCGAGGGAGGGGTGGTAGGTGCAGCACAAGCAAAAGAGTATGTACAGAAGAGCACCACCTCTGTCTGGTGGAGTGAAGGAAGCATGCTGGATGGAGAATATGGGGCCAAAGCATGGGGGCCTTGAGCGCCAGGCTCATGAGTTTGACTTCACCTCAACGCCAGTTGGTACGATATTGGTAAGTGGAATGATAACGTGTCCTTCCATTTGGGGGAAAAATTGATCTGGGTTCAGTATCATTTAAGGAGAGAGAGTGAAAGAGGTAAGAGGCAGCGCGAGGAAAGGACTGCAGGAATGTGGACTGAGATGATAAAGTCCTAGATGAGGATGGTGCGCATGGAAATGTAAGGAAAGGATAGACTCTAAGAGACGCTGTAAATAAAGACTGATGTGCGTGGTGACTGATTTGGTATAGGGAAAAAAGAAAATGGAGAAATTTCAAAGGTTAGTCATCCAATTAATTATTCAACAAATATATACAGCAATAAATACATACTCTCTGATGCTGTTAGAGCAGAGAAGGGTCTTATTTGTTATCAGCCAAAACGGAATCTAGTTATCTCAGGCACAAAAGGAATGGATCATAATGCCAGGGGCTCACAGCATCAGTGAGAGCTCAGAGGGTCGGGCTTAGAACGATGGCAGATCCAAAACCGCCCTGTAGCAGTCTTTCTAACCCGAGTTGCATGAGAAAATTAAGTTCTACTACCCTACAGCATGCGTTACACGGAGTGACTTAACTCCTCTCTTATGCACCTAAAATGGCACTAGTTATAAGCCATCTTTGGCAGAATTGACAAATCTGTCACTCAAATCATTTTCAGTTTCTGTGGCTCAAATGAGGTACCGTAATTGAGAAAGGCTGGCTGGGGGCTGAGCAGAAGGCACCTCAAGATGGTCCTGGCCACACACTATTCACTGCCTCTGTTCCCATACTATTGCTTCATTTGCTCAAGATTTAAAATCCCAGGAGCATGGGGAGAGTTCAAGCACCTAGGAAGGCTTTTTTAAAAAATGCTTTAAAATGGATCTTGAAAAAAATATAGGTGAGGGCTTGCAAGTCCAGCAAAAAAAAGATCATTGTGTGCAAAGACAGAAGGTTGAAAGGGCTTGGTTGGCATGTTAGGGAAATGACGACAAGGGCAATGGGGCGGGGATGTGAGACTGGGGGCTGAAGGCAGAAGACGAGGTGGGAAATGCAAACAGGCCTCGAAGGTCTCTTCTAACAAAGAGTGTAGACTTTATCTTCCAGGCCCTGAAAAATTACTGAAGTTAGTAAAGTCTGAGTGACAACATCAGACTTGTCACAATAGGAATACTGATGAGGTATAAGTTATAAGAAGGAAAGAGTAAGCAAACTACTATATATATGTCAGCAGCAGTGGGCTATTCATCCATGAGCCTAGGTACATAAATCAAGACTCAAGAATGTTTAAGTGACTAGTGTAGACCAGCACAGCTTGCAGGGCAAGAGTGAGGGCTGAAATTGCCAGGGAGCAAGGACACTATCCAGGAATGAAATGAAATCGTCCAGGTGATAAATGATAAGGTTTTGCAACAAGGGAGTGGGGGTGTCAGTGGGGAGAAGACATCGTGGGAACAGGCTAAGGGAAGGGTCATGAGTTAATCTCAGACCTACAGAACGATTGGGTTATGTACAACATAAAGGCACAGTCTGAAGTAAGTGAGGAATAGAGCAAAGACGTCAGCATCGGCGGATATTCAGAGTTAGGGGATGTAGCAAGGAAAGGATCCAACAGAGCGACGGGGCAAAAAGAGAATGTCAAGGGTGCAACACTGTGGGGGGCGGGGTGACACTGGAGGAAAGGGACACTTAAGAAAGAGAAAGTAATCTCAAAGACCAGAAATAACCATCCCAAGGAGATACATCTCATCTCTTTTCCCCCAAATCTCTCAGATTCCAGTCTCATTAAAACAAAACAAAACAAAACCACTTCTTCAGTTCTTGTTCATATGACAGAATAACCTCATCTCCTTGCTTCTTTGTGCTAGCTTCCTTCCATCAAAGTTATTTACTCTCTGGGGTATTTATTCCTTTTTTTAATTAATTAATTTATGGCTGCGTTGGGTCTTCGTTGCCGCGCACAGACTTTCTCTAGTTGCGGTGAGCGGGGGCTACTCTTCGTTGCGGTGTGCGGGCTTCTCATTGTGGTGGCTTCTCTTGTTGCAGAGCACAGGCTCTAGGCTCAGTAGTGGTGGCACACGGGCTTAGTTGCTCCACGACATGTGGGATCTTCCCGGACCAGGAATCGAACCCGTGTCCCCTGCACTGGCAGGATTCTTAACCACTGAGCCACCAGGGAATTCCTGGGGTACTTATTCTGACAGCACTAAAAGTATACTAGAGATAATTAGTTATGACCATATTGCTTGGCCTGATCTACTACCTTTAGGAATCTATCCCAAGGAATCACTTTAAAATGTATTCAAGACTGGTTATAGCCCTAGTGCCCATAGTGTAAACAAACAAAGCAGAGTAAAAACAGAAAAGATACCCAACAAGTGAGCATAGCTGGGACATGGTTCCCCGTACTACGCTCTAACATTGTACAGCATTGTGGATCCAGTAGATACATAGAAAAATTTACATGAATTAAGGGAAAAGAAAAAAACGCTGGAAGTACCAGAACAAGAGTTGGAAAGAGGTCATAGAATCCTACAGAAAAATAAGATTACATTTTAAAGTTAGTTTGTATTTTTATTGTCTATTAACATAGTTATTTGTGTTTATTTTAAAGATGGCTAAATGGTGAATAAATATAAAACAGTTGTTTCTGGCATATTAGTACAATGAGAACAGAAATATCATTTGTTGGATTAAATTGCCACAGGCAATATAGTTAAACGTCACTGAGTAAATAAGGATCTTGTACAATGTACTTAATAGGGTTCAGACACACTATCCTAAAATACAGCGCCTTGGCAGATTGAATATTTTAAGCTGAAGGAATTTGACCAAACTCTGGCAGAAGCAGGAAGGTCACTATGACCTCCTCCCCCTGAAACAGGTCATAAGACCCTCCTGTGAGAGGTCCCCTCCCCAGACTCCAAGGAGAGGAACGCCCTGATCTCCAAAACGCCAAGAATCTGAACAAACAGGCCTTACTGAGTTCCCCCACTTTACTACAATTACCTCGTCCTCCTTAACCTATCATATTCCTCCACGACTCGACTGTCCACTCTTCATCAAACCTATCATCCAAATACACAGGTCTAACTGTTTCTTTGGGTCTTCATTTCCTTATGAAGGCTCCTGTGTCATGTAAAACTTAGGTCAAATAAATTTGTATGATTTTCTCCTGTTCATTTGTCTTTTTCTATCCCAAGGAATCACTTTAAAATGTATTCAATGTCCCTTTTCAGGCCCAGCCTGGGACACTAAGAGGGTTAAGGAAAACTTCTTCCTCCCCTGCGTATATTCTTATGATCACAAAGTCAAAACGCCCTGGTGAAAGAATATTTCGATTTAAAAAAGAGGAGATTAAAATATGAATGAGTACTTAAAGATTAAAAATGTCATTTTCTAAGCTTTTAAGGAAAGTAATATAGGGCTATATTATTTACATAGAAACAGCAAAGAAGAAGAACAACTCTGGAAGCGAGAGAGTTTATTCATTTATTGTGAAATAGGAATCCGTGAGAATTATAACAAAACATTCTCTAGAACAGCAGAAGCATACAATTGTTTTTAAAAAAAACCTTTGAGCCTATTTCCTACCCCCGAACACATACAGAAAAAAATATTCACAGAAACAGTGAACAAGGGAAAACAGTTCAAATTTAAGAAAGGCAAACATGCTTAAAAATTTTTTTAAATAAATAAATAAATAGAAAGGCAAAGATGAATATTCTGAAAAACAAGAAGAGTGACAATTGAGAGGAAAGAAGAAAAATGGATAACAGGAAGAAAAATATTGCAGAAAGGCTCTGTAGCATATAACTCGCTATAGGAAGCAAGATTTTTTTTTTTTTTTTTTTTGCAGTACGCGGGCCTCTCACTGCTGTGGCCTCTCCCGTTGCGGAGCACAGGCTCCGGACGCGCAGGCTCAGCAGCCATGGCTCACGGGCCCAGCCGCTCCGCGACACGTGGGATCTTCCCCGACCGGGGCACGAACCCGTGTCCCCTGCATCGGCAGGAGGACTCTCAACCACTGCGCCACCAGGGAAGCCCGGAAGCAAGATATTTTAAAGGTGAACTTGAGGGAGAACAAGAGTATGTGAAAGAGAATTCCCAGTTGGTAGCATAACAAAAGTGAAAAAAAAAGTTTTAAAAAGGTACAAAGAGATTAAAGGACAGGAAAATATTGAAGTCATTTAAAGTTTTATGTATAATTTAATGTTCTCTGTGAAATGCCCAAGGTCGCGAGGCCCCTCCACAAGACCACCAGAGTCGAGAGTCAAAGCCAAACGGCAAGGGTCATTTATTGCAGGTTCGAACCTGGACCTCCGCGCACTCGTTGCCGGTGACGCTAAGAGGTCCTGGCGGAGTTTAGTACAGCTCTTTTATAGACCGGTACAAATATAGTCGCCGATTGGTTGACTTTTAAACAAAGACACTAGTCGCCGATTGGTTGACTTTTAAACAGAGACACTAGTCGCCGATTGGTTGACTTTTAAACAGAGACACTAGTCGCCGATTGGTTGACTTTTAAACAGAGACACTAGTCGCCGATTGGTTGACTTTTAAACAGAGACACTAGTCGCCGTCTGATTGGTTGACTTTTAAACAGAGACACTAGTCGCCGTCTGATTGGTTGGACGGTTGCGGGGGGGGGGGGGGGGTCAGCAGGCGTAATTACAGAAGCGAGAGCGGCTGGTTAAGTTTCGGTTTCCTGAGGTTTTGTTTCTTAATTAGAAATACTTAAGGCGGGGCCATGGTCGCAAAAAGAAATAGTGCAAACAGGAGGACTGATACAACCCTAGCAGTGCTGCGGCCTCCACCAGCCCAACGGCAGGGCGTCGGGAGGCTGTGCGCCCAACTTCAGGCGGCGCTCCCAAATGTGGCAAGCCCAGCGCCGCGCCCTGGAATGGTCCTTTTTCGGCCCTCCCCCTCCGGAAAGAACAGAAAAGAAATTCCAGGAAAAGCACAAATTGAATGCAGGGCGTCAACTCAGTCCTATTCTCACCAAACTAGAACATAGCCCCCTCATCTGTACAATTTTTTCAGATTTCCAAAAATGCTTTCTAATTCCAAATATCTCTATAAAAGGTTCTTAAATTGCTCCTGTATCTCATTATCTTTAAGACAGTACTTTTCAAGACTCTTGGTTGCAAATAACAGTATGCCAACTCAGACCAGCCTAAACCAAAAAGGAGTGAATTTGCTCATTGTGGTAGGTCCCCAAAGATGTCTATGTCCTAATCCCCAGAATCTGAAAATATGCCTCCTTACCAGGCAAAGGGGACTTTTGCTGATGTGCTTATGTTAAGGATTTTGAGATGGGGTGATTATCTTAGATTACTTGATAACCTAAGTGCGTCCAAGGTAATCACAAGGGGCCTTATAAGGGAAAAGAGGGAGGAGAGTCAGAGTCAGAGAAAGATGTGATGGCAGAAGCAGAGGTCAGAGTGATGAGGAACCATGAACCAAGGAAGGCAGGCAGGCCCTAGAAGGTGGAAAAGGCAGAGACATTTTAGACTTCTGACTTGCAAATTACAAGTTAATAAATATGTGTTGTTTGAAGCTACTACATTCCGGATAATTTGTTACAGCAGCAATAGGAAAATAAGACACTCATGTAACTAAGAAGTTGCAGGAGTATAACTAACTTTCAGCCCATTTTAATCCAATGATTCAGCTGATGTTGAGAACCTGTCTATTACAGTAAGTTCTAAGCAATGCTTTCCTCTGCGCTGTCTCATTTTCAGGCAGTTCCTCCTCACATCATAGAAAAGAAGACCACAGGTAGTTCAAGGCTCTCCTTATCCTTAATGAATGAGGATCCCTTGAGCTACACTGTGTGGTGGCCCTGCTTAAAACTAGCAACCTCAGAAGAAAAGCAAGAGTACCCTGCCTCAACTCCAGAAAAGCCCAGGGGCAGGTATCCGACTGGCTTGGTACAGGTCACAACTTTTTCTTGAACCAGTTATAGCTAGGGGTTTTCTCTGGACATACATGCACCCCAATGTTCATTGTAGCACTATTTATACAATAGCCAAGACATGGAAGCAACCTAAGTGTCCATTGACAGGTGAATGGATAAAGATGTGGTACATATATACAATGGAATACTACTCAGCCATAAAAAAGAATAAAATAATGCCATCTGCAGCAACATGGATGGACCTAGAGATTATCATACCGAGTGAAGTAAGTCAGACAGAGAAAGACAAATATCATATGATATTGTTTATATGTGGAATCTAAAAAAATTGTACAAACGAACTTATTTACAAAACAGAAATAGAGTCACAGATGTAGAAAACAAACTTATGGTTACCAAGGGGGAAAGGGGGGGAGGGATAAATTGGGAGATTGAGATTGACATATACACACTAATATATATTAAATAGATAGCTAATAAGAACTACTGTATAGCACAGGGAACTCTACTCAATACTCTGTAATGACTTACATGGGAAAAGAACCTAAAAGAGTATATACATGTATATGTATAACTGATTCACTTAGCTGTACAGCAGAAACTAACACAATATTGTAAATCAACTATACTCCAATAAAAATTAATTTAAAAAAAGACATTTCCTAAGAAACATTATATTTGAGATAAAACAATAAATTGATAAATGTGGGTTAAAGGCAGCAAAGGTATAGTGAAGTAGGTGGCGAACTTGAAGTCAAGAGTCCAGAATTTAAATTTTATCTTCATCACAAAACATTGAGGCCACCTTGAGAAACCTCTTAATTCTAATGACTGTGTTTCTTCAGCCATAAAATGGAAATATAACCAAAGTGTCCTCTCCAACCCCATCCTAAAAAATTCTATATTAATAAATGAATTTGGCAACTCAGTAGTAAGAAGGACAATTATTATGTTAATAACAGGTAAAACAATTGCAAAATGCAATGTCTAAGTGGCATTGTTTTCAACCCAAGGTGGGGTTGATCCTCTAAGGACACGGTCACTGTTCAAAGGGGGCTTGAGAGGCCAGGGTGTAAAAATTCCAAAGAGTTGATGGTTGGTTGGTAGAATCTGATGGCAGCTCATCAGGACTCTGATGAGTGGGTCTCCTCCTTCATTTATTGACCTGTTATAATCATGTCCTCCCTTCCTGCTCTGAAGAGCCTCGTTGTGCCCAAGGCCAAGTGGTGGGGGTGGAATCCAAGAAGGTGAAGCAACCCCTCAGGGTGTAACTCTCAGAGAAGTGCCTGAGAAAACACTTAAAATATGTTCACACTTTCCAAGATGTCTTAAAATCTCGGGTGAAAGGAACCAACTCTCGTGTGCATATGGGAGTGGGAAAGGATTTTGATTTACTTTAAAGACTTAGGGGGTAGCATGAAGGTGATCTACTATCAGTAGGACTCTGATCAGGGTACCGCATCCCACGTGCTCCTAGCGCTCAGGAGGAGCTCACTAAATACACACTGAATGAATGAACTGGCTTCAAAGTGTTGCCCTTCATCACTTGCTGAATACAAATTTAACTTTAAGGCTATATAGAAAAGGCAAAACTCTTCTTTTTCTTTCTGGTTCTGTATATTTACTATCATCAAGCATCTGATATTTGCTTCTTTTAGATATTACTTTTGTGTTATGAGTCTGAAGTCAGGGGTTAAGTGAAAGATTAAGGGAGTTGTACACAGAGATGACTCTGTTATTACTAAAACCACAAATAAATACACAATACACACACACACACACACACACACACACACGGAGGGTATTCAAGTTAATGCAAATTCTCAAAGTCTAATATAATGTAGATTGGAATGCAGCCAGCAAAAATGGCATTTTCTAGCTTAACGGAGAGATTAATAAATCAGAACCATGAATTATATATGAAGTCTCAGCCAGGGTCTCGGTTATTTTTAGCACAGGAGAGTAACATGATGCTGCAGGTATGGTCTGTGCCAGCACCATACTGGAGTAGCAAGTACCAAACAAAGAAGGGCTGCGATGTTTCGATCAACAGAAGTAGAGACAAAAGCTCAGCATCCTCCACAGGAGAGAGACAGCTTTTCTCCCGTGCAAAACCCAATGGCGAACATGATGGAAGGAGTCACCAGAGTGAGGAGGGGCTTCGCCAGCGTATGACAACAGATGCAGATAACTGACACTGTCTTAAGTGCCTCTGCTTATCAAGTGATAAAGGTAATTCGCAACTGGGATTTTAACTTCCCCTACGCTAAAAAAGGCCGCCATCTGAAACAAAAATGAAGGGGGATAATTAGCACCAGACAAAGCTATATCACATATGCAGGCTTAAAAAGGAGTCCACAGACTCGAGTTCAAATCCCTGGTCTCTGTTGTCTTGGACAAGTAATTCAAGCTCTAGAAGCCTTCATTTACTTGTCTGTAGAATGAGAACAGTACGTCTATATTCTAAGGTTTGGGAAGGATTCAATGAAATGACACATGTAAAGTATTTAGCATGGTGTCTAATATATAGTAAGTGCTCAGGAGTTAATAATTCTCAGAGATATGTCTGACAGTCACAAAGATAAGTGCATGTGTGTGCCTCTGCATTAACTTTTAACATCATTAAGAAATCTGACTTATTTATGTATGCATATATAAAACTTAAGGATATTGGCTAAAAGGTTTTAGCAAATGTGTCACATAATGAAACAAGTCCAAGCCCCACAGATACTGAATAGTTTGGGAGCACCTAGCATGACAATCACATAAGAAAGTTTGCTATTCAATGAAGAGAGAAGACAACTCTGAAAAGAGTAAACCTATAATATATTATGTCACCACCTCTCCCCTGGCCTTCAGTGGCGTGGGTACTAGACCCAGACAGGGGTCCTGCCCACTAATAACCATAATTAAGCCTTAGTGTTAAGAAGGAAATCACAAATAAACCAAGCTCCGAGAGACCTACTAAGGGAAGAGATTAAGAACATTTTTCTACTGGAAGAATATTTATCAAATATTCACCAAAATGTAAAACTCTAGTTATCTCTGGGTAGTAGAATATAGATGATTCTTATTTTTCAACATTTTTTTTTGGTTTGTAGATAATTTATAAATTTTCTAATATATTTATGTTTACTTATGCATTAAGAACCAGAAGATACTTAAGTATAGTATCTTCTTATTTTATCTAATGGATGGGAGAGGCAGGGGCCTGCAAGCTATGGTCTGACTGTCCCGATTCTGTAAATACAGTTGTGCTATAACCCAGCCACAGCCCTCTGTGTACTGCTCACGGCTGCTTTGGCATCACCATAGACAAGGTAAGTAGGAGCATCAGAGACCTCAAGGCCCACAAAGCCTAACATATTTACTACTTGGCCCTTTACAGACAGTTTGCTGAACCCAGAGTGAGTCAGCGTGAAGGAAATTCTCAAGCATGGCCTGCCCACTATGGAATACTTATTACAAGTGGGCCCCTCCCGACCTGTGATGCTTTGGACAAGTCATGAAACTCCTAAGTTGCCTTATTTGTAGAAATAAATAAATAAACATGAACCTTTATTGAGTGCCTCACATATTAACTAATTCAGTCCGCATGACAGCCCCAAAACACAGATTCTGTTATCATTATATATATCAGCCAATCGCATTTGCAAACAGACCTCTCCCCTACAGACTGATAGGTTAAACGTGCTCGGATGCTAAGGAAAACCTTAAGTTGAGAACTAAGAAAAGTAAGTTAATTTCAAGACCCACATTTACATGTTTCAGAAGAGAAGTGAAGACACAGGACAAGGCAAGGGCCGGCCCCATGGCGGCTCTGCCGCGGTCAGTTCAGCTTGACGTGGGGATGGCCTCTGTCAGTCAGACTTCAGAAAAGACCCAGATCAGTTCCCGTGTATCCATACAACAGAGTGGAATGTAGTCGTTAAGAACAACATTTCTGAACACTACAGTAAACCCACATTGTTCCCTCACACACACACACACAGACTGGAAAATTAAGGACTGCAGTTTCTAAAGTATTTATCTGGGTAGTGGAATAATGGGGTGATTTTCCCCTTTTTCCCTTCCTTGCCTCTTTTCTTCCTTTCCTTTCTTTCTTTTGGTGATATATACTGTCCAAGTTTTTTATAATTAATATTTATTACCTTTGAAATCAGAAAACAAGTTACACTTGGAAAAGAAAAACCCTGACGCACTAGAACAGATCAATATAAGCAACCCGCAGGTCCTAAAGAGTTAGAACCTCACCTTAGGAGAAACGTTTCAAGGGCTATGCAATTTTTATCAGGGACAAAATGAAGGCTTTGAAGGATGAGATGACTCATCAAATACTCCGAAGAGCAACCATGTAGAGGAGAGATGAGACTTTATTCTGGGTAGTTTCAGAGAGAAGAAACTAGGACCAATAGATAGAAAAGGAAAAGGAGGTTCACTGAACTTCAGTAGAGGAGGAAATACTTTCCATGATGACTGTGTGCTAAAGAGCTTGCTAGGGCTCCCCCTCTGTGGAGGCACACCCCCAGATGACTATATATAGAAACACACCACCAGGGAACTTCCCTGGCGCTTCCAATGCAGGGGGCGTGGGTTCGATCCCTGGTCGGGGAACTAAGATCCCACATGCCATGCAGCATGGCCAAAAACGGAAAAAAAAAAAAAAAGATTAAAAAAAAACACACCCCCAGATGCTGGATGACCATCTATAGAAGCAATCCAGATGCTGGATGACCATACACGAAAACACACTCCCAGATGCCAATGACCGTACATGGAAATATACAAACAGATGCCAATGAACAAACAAAAAAGGAACACACCTGATGCTGAATGCCCTTCCTGCCCGCAACCCTTCCTAAGAAGTGACCATGAAGTTGGCTTTCTATCCTAAAGATACTCCTCAGTGCTGGGAGATATGTCCTAAAATAATAAGCCATAAAGCCAGTAGCGTGTCTGTAGGGATGGCAGTGTTTCATGAATATGAAGAATGCCTTGGATCAACAGCACTGGCGACAGTTAGCTGCAGTAGAGTTGCATGGTAATACTCAGCTGCTGCTTTCAACCACCTGCTTTATGGCTTCACAGATGCAGGGGATACTCATTACCCTCCCTCACAAAATGCTCTCAATTAAGAAAGAAGGAGGGGAGCTTCAAAGTGGAAGGAAGGAAACACAAGATTAAAGAGGAGAAATGAGGGATGATCAAGTATGGAGCACAAGGAAGACAGCAACAAATTAATACAAATATGAGTGTTTAGAGAACAACCGAGAGCAAACATTAAAAATTAATTTACACTCTGGCCTTTGAGGTTTATTCACCTGCTTAAACAGTCAGCTACTTTCTTAGATGCTTCAAAAACCATCCTGAAAAAAGTCTTACAGGTTGTTTAAATAGGAAAGAGAAAAACAAAAGCAGCTGTGAGATTTATATTTTTATCACCAACTCCCCTAGTTAGCTCTATGACCTGGAGGAAGCTACTCACTCTCTGAAACTCCACTTTTTCATATACAAAATGAGAATCATACCTACCTAGACTGTTGTAAGAATTAAATATCTTCTTACATGTAGGGACATACTCATTAGATGTTGAATGAATCCTAGCTTTAGTATTATTATTGTTGTTAAAAACAACTTACTTGATCTAGAAAGGAACAATTTATTTGGTCCAAAAGGAATTTGGTCTAGAAAGGAATAATAT
This sequence comes from Delphinus delphis, assembly GCF_949987515.2. Lineage (NCBI taxonomy): Eukaryota > Metazoa > Chordata > Mammalia > Artiodactyla > Delphinidae > Delphinus > Delphinus delphis. The sequence continues at coordinate 117,224,767 of NC_082704.1, forward strand.
TTGCCAAGATTCTATATGAGATAAGATTTACATATAGTAACTCTATTTAAGTCCATCAAATCTTTGAGAGTTGTGGTTGACAAACTTTCTCTGTGAAGGGCCAAACAGTCAATATTTTAGGTTTTGCAGACCTACAGTCTGTGGAAACTACTCAACTCTGCCTCGGTAGCTCAAAAGCAACTGTAGATGATATGCAAATGAATGGGCATGGCCGCGTCCCAATAAAGCTTTATTTACAAAAGCAAGCCAGATATGGCTAGTGGGCACTAGTCAGTCTGCCTCTAAGCTAGCTAGTACTCCCAAATTACAAATAGAAAAACTGTTGCTCGAAGTGCTCAGGCAACTTGTCCTGGGTCACTCAGCTCCTAAGTGGCAGGCCTGGGACCTGAATCTAGGACCATCTGCCCCAGAGCCCCTGTTCTTTCCTCCATGCTTAATCGTGTTTCGCATGGTACCTTTGTAGTCACTTCAAAGCAGGATTTATAGTTCAGAGGAGAAATTCTGCACAACTAAACACACAATTGCTCCGTAACACAAACCATGCCCAAATAACTCAAGTAGAACGTATCAAGATTCCTGTCCTCATGCGCATCATAAAATGTACAGTCTCAAAAGGGTTTGCTGGTATTATTTCAGTGAGAAGCTGGTCTTGGTAAAATCAAGTGAAGAATTACTACATGAATGTCAAAAAATAATTTTAATGTGAATTTTCTGGAAAACACTAGTAAACATTTTCCTGTTTGGGCTTTGATAACCCAGAGATTTACCCCAAACATCCAATGCACTGTCACAGAGAAAGGAACTGAATGAATGATTCTTCACAGAACAAGAAATGGGAATAAGAAAATATCCATTCTTCCAATTACTTATGCTAAACATTCATTTCCTTTAAAGATGGGCCACAACGGGACTTCCCTGGCAGTCCAGTGGCTGGGACTTCACCTTCCAGTGCAGGGGGTACAGGTTCAATCCCTGGTCGGGGAGCTAAGATCCCACATGCCTTGTGGCCAAAAAACCAAAACATAAAACAGAAGAAATATTGTAACAAATTCAATAAAGACTTTAAAAATGGGCCACATGAAAAAAAATCTTAAAAAAAAATAAAGATGGGCCACAGGCATTTACAAAGTACTTAGAGTCAGTTTTCAATTGGGTCGCAAAGAGAAGGAATGGAGAAAGAGAGAAGAGCAGAAGCAACTGGAGATCTTTATCACAAATATATAGCCCAGCCATCACCCCCACCACCCCAAGATTTAGGACCCCATGCGTGGAGTCAGGGAATAATGTGGCATCTGCTCGTAGGAAGCAAAATAAGGGGAAACAAACATTTCAAGTGATTATAATTATCCCACCTTCAGGAGCACTTGTTAAAGCAGAGATTCTCCACTTTAGCACCACTGGTCCTTTGAACTGGATAAATCTTTGTTGAGGCAGCTGCCTGTGCATTGTAGGATGTACAGTAACAGCCCTGGCCTCTACCCACTAGATGTCAGTAACATCCTTCCCCCAGTTGTGACAATAAAAAATGTCTCCAGACATTGCCAACTGTTTCCTTAGGGGGCAAAGTCACCCTCACTGAAAAGTACTGGGTTAAAACATAAACCATCTGATGCTGGCTTTATCTTAACATTCAGTCAAGGAAAAAAAAAAAACAGGAGAGGATAAGTCCACGTGAGATCTAGTCAGAGCACCTTTCTTCTACTTTAAGGACCATGAGCCCACTCATAGCCTCACCTTTTTATTGAAGCGTAGCCATTATTTTGTAGCTTCAAACTCATCACAAACTCATATGCACTAACTCAAATGCACTAACATGCTTTCTTTTTTTTTTTTTTTTTTTTTTGCGGTACGCGGGCCTCTCACTGCTGTGGCCTCTCCCGTTGCGGAGCACAGGCTCCGGACGCGCAGGCTCAGCGGCCATGGCTCACGGGCCCAGCCGCTCCGCGGCATGTGGGATCCTTCCGGACCGCGGCACGAACCCGTGTCCCCCGCATCGGCAGGCGGACTCTCGACCACCGCGCCACCAGGGAAGCCCTAACATGCTTTCTTGACATGTTTTTTATAGTACCAAATATCATTTGTCATTCACTGTAACAGGTTTGACATCAGTATTAATACCCTATGAATCGACATTTTTTCCCTGATATTTTTTTCTTTTTCATTCTGTTTTTAACACATTTTAACTGATCTTGGAATTTCCAATAACAATCTTTCAAAATTTTTATCACCTCCAGCCTTCCCTAACTGAAATTCAATTATCTGAAATATGTAATAAAAAGTAATCAGTCCTCGAGTGGCATTGATATATATACATTACCGAATGTAAAATAGATAGCTAGTGGGAAGCAGCCGCATAGCACAGGGAGATCAGCTCCGTGCTTTGTGACCACCTAAAGAGGTGGGATAGGGAGGGTGGGAGGGAGACGCAAGAGGGAGGGGATATGGGGATATATGTATACGTATAGCTGATTCACTTTGTTATACAGCAGAAACTAACACAACATTGTAAAGCAGTTATACTCCAATAAAGATGTTTAAAAAAGATGTAATCAGTGCTCAAATAAATGTCATTCTAGTGTCAATGAAAACAGTACCTCGGTCTAGACAATAACAAACGTTAGACAAGATGTAGAGAAATTGGAAGTGTCACACATCGCTGGTGAGATGGTAAAATGGTGCAGCTACCTTGGAAAATAGGTTGGGAATTTCTTTAAAGTTTAACATAATTTATCATAAGACCCAGCAATTCTACTCTTAGGTATCTACCCAAGAAGAATGAAAAGGTATGCTCACACAAAGACTTGTAGCCCAATAACAGCATTATTCATAACAGCCAAAAAATGAACACAACCGGAATGTTCATTAACTGGTGAATGGATGAACACACTGTGGTATTTTTTTCATACAATGGAATACTATTCAGCAATAAAAAGAAGTATTGATACATGCTACAGTGTGGATAAACCTTGAAAACATTACGCTATATGAAAGAAGCCAGACACAAAAGACCACATACTGTGCTCACTTCAGCAGCACACATACTATTAATAAAATGTGGGGCTTCCCTGGTGGCGCAGTGGTTGAGAGTCCGCCTGCCGATGCAGGGGACACGGGTTCGTGCCCCGGTCCGGGAAGATCCCACATGCCGCGGAGTGGCTGGGCCCGTGAGCCATGGCTGCTGAGCCTGCGCGTCCCGCAATGGGAGAGGCCACAACAGTGAGATGCCCGCGTACAGGAAAAAAAAGCAAAAAACAACAACAACAAAAATTTGAAACAATACAGAGAAGATTAGCATGGCCCCTGCGCAAGGATGACATGCAAATTCATGAAGCATTCCGTATTTTTTCGGGACAATGGCAATAATATTGTAATATATAAATGTATCAAAATAACACATTGTACATCTTAAATTTACACAATGTTACACGTCAAATGTATTTAATTTAAAAAAGACCACATACTGCATTATTCCATTTTATAAAATGTCCACAACAGGCAAATGATAGAGATAGAAAGTAGATTAGCTAGGGCCGGGGGTGTATGTGAGTGTTGGGTTGGGGAGTAACTCTAGTAAGTATTGAGTTTCTTCTGGGGGTGATGAAAATGTTCTAAAATTAGGGCATGGTGACGGTTGCACAATTCTGTAAATAAACTAAAAACCATTGAATTGTACACTTTAAATGGGTCAATTTTATGGTATATATATAATTTATATCTCATTAAAGCTGTCAAAAACATACATTGCATAGTTCTAGATGAAACCTTTCATGAATGGAAATTGAGGTTCACCTACCAGGCTAGAAATTTGGTTGGTAAGCTTTCACTGTTCTTCTTTTTATCAGACCTGAAAATGCAGGTCTGAAGAATAAGAAATTTGTCCATACCTCTATGATCCCTTCCATTCCAACATTCTCTGCATCCTCAAAATTAATGAGACTGAGAGAGAGAGAGAGATGATATCAAGTTTTACAGGTTATGATTCCATTGCTGCTATGACATATAATGGAATCACAGATCAATTTACTCATTCATATATGTGCATATCAATTAGAAGGCAATCCTTCATTTTAGTAGATTAGGTGGTAGCTACTCTCTGGATGATTCAGAAGCATTTCAAGTCTTCACACCTCAAATAGTTCCCCTTTCTGTTCTGTCCCCAACTCCCTTAGCTTATTTTGGCCTAGGCTTTGATTCTAATAGTTCTGTCAAATATACACTACACAAGGCTTCCCTGGTGGCGCAGCGGTGGAGAGTCTGCCTGCCGATGCAGGGGACACGGGTTCGTGCCGCGGTCCGGGAGTATCCCACATGCCGCGGAGCGGCTGGGTCCGTGAGCCATGGCCGCTGAGCCTGCGCGTCCGGAGCCTGTGCTCCGCAACGGGAGAGGCCACAGCAGTGAGAGGCCCGCGTACCGCAAAAAAAGAAAAAAAAGAAACACTACACAAAGTGTTTGATTAATGGATTTTGATCAAGATGGAGGGGAGATTCCAGTGGCTTGCCACAGAACCACATTGTTACCAACATCACTGAAGACACTGACTCCTCATTCAATTTGTTAGTTACTCAAGGATAGGAGGGGCAGAATATTACATAATAGAGTGAAGATTAAAAAGTATCTCAGTAAGCTGGAACAAAGTGCTGAAACAAACAAAATCAAATTAAATAAGAATAGATATATTGTAAAAGTTCAATAAATCCATTTCACATGAACAGAATGAAGCTTCATAATCACTCATTTAAAAGAAGTTGGTGGGATGTAAATTGGTGCAGCCACTGAGGAAAACAGTATGGAGGTTCCTCAAAAAACTGAAAATAGAACTACCACATGATTCAGCAATTCCACTGCTGAGTATATATCCAAAGAAAATGAAAACGTTAATTTGAAAAGATACATGGACCCCAATGTTCAAAGCAGCATTATTTACAATAGCCAAGATATGGAAGCAACCTAAGCATGCATCAACACATGAATGAATAAAGAAGATGTGGCGATATATATACACAATGGAATACTACTATGCCACAAAAATGAATGAAATTTTGCCGTATGCAGTGACACAGATGGACTTGGATGGTATTATACTAAGTGAAATAAGTCAGAAAGAGAAAGACAAATACTGTCTGATATCACTTATATGTGGAATCTAAAAAACAAAACAAACTAGTGACTATAACAAAAAAGAAACAGACTTAAAAATATAGAGAACAAACTAGCGGTTACCAGTGGGGGAAGGGCAAGATAGGGGTAGGGGATTAAGAAATACAGACTACTGGGAATTCTCTGGCAGTCCATCCAGTGGTTAGGGCTTGGCACTTTCCCTGCCGTGGGCCCAGGTTCAATCCCTGGTCAGGGAACTAAGATCCTGTAACCCATGCAGCGTGGCCAAAAGAAAAAAAAAGAGAGAGAGAGAGATACAAGCTACTATGTATATTAAAAAAATAAGTTACAAGGATATACTGTACAGCCTTCCCGCGTGTGGCCAAAAGAAAAAAAAAAAGAGAGAGAGAGAGAGATACAAACTGCTATGTATAAAATAAATAAGTTACAAGGATATATTATTGTATAGCACAGGGAGTAGAGCCAATATTTTATAATAACTATAAATAGAGTATAACCTTTAAAAATTGTGAATCACTATGTTGTACACCTGAAACTTACATAATTTTGTAAATCAACTATAACTCAGTAAAATAGATGTTGGTGGGTTTTATGTGCCAACAATTTCCATGTGAATGGGATATATGATTTATTTATAAGAAGAATATTACGGTCATGGGCAGCAGTAACAGAAGTGTAGAATCCAGTTGACCTTTGGAGTACTGCATACAATACTGAAGGTAACATTTTAAGAGGTATATTACAGAGTAGTCATTCAACAACCGTCAACAAATAACTGAGGCAGCAGCATCAGACACCATGCTTGGGACAGGGAATATAGGAAAACACAAGAAACCAAGGTCCTTGTCCTTGCGAAGCTTGTAAGCTATCAGGAAGGCAGGCCTTGATTCAGTCATTATGAGCACGGTGAGTATTACAGAGGGAGAGGGCAGGGCTCATGAGAGCAGGTAAGGGCAGGCCTAGCCTACATGTCCTTCCACAGGAACATAACCTGGAATGGTGAGGGGTCGGGAAACAGTAAGGCATAGTTGAGAGGTGTAGGGATAGATAATCTAGACAAGAGAGAATTGATAGGGTGTGAGTGAAGTGCAGTTACGTGGATGAAGAATCAACCAGAGGGAAGAATTAGGATCAATAGGGAAAGATTACAAGAAGAAGACTTTCTGTGTGGATAACTTCCTCAGACAACAGAGGAGGTGACAATACAGTACTGCAGTGAGCTTGCCAACACAAGAAGTATTCAAGCTGATGACCTTGTGTTGGACTAGATCAGGGGTCAGCATTTTCTGTAAAGGGCCACAGAGTAAACATTGTAGGCTTTTCGGTCTACACAGTCTCTGTGGCAACTACTTAACTCTGCCACGCATAAAGAGGGTCACAGATAACGTGTAAATAAATGAATGTGGCTGTCTTCCAATAAAACTGCATTTATGGATCCTGAAATTTGAATTTCATATAATCTTCACATGTCATGAAATATTCTTCTTTTGATTTTTTTCCAACATTTTTAGCTTGTGGGCTGAGGAAATACAGGCAGTGGGCCAGATTCAGCCCACGAGTTGTAGTTTGCCCATCCCTGGACAAGATGATGTTGGAGTTTGCTTCCAGTTCTGAGACTCTGAGGTTGAGTAAAACCTGACAGACATGGCATGTCTTTTTAAACTCATCATCTTTTTCCAATAATTATAACTATAGGTAACACTAATTAAGACCGAAGCACAGAGAATGTTTCACCGCAACAAACTGGCAAACTGGGATTTGAACCCAGACAGCCTGGCCCCAGAATCATTTTTCTGTATATTCTTTCAGCTGATCTATGCAACAGACCTAGAAGGCAAGCACTCTGGTCTTGCCTGTGCTCTAAGTGGGAAAATAATAAGCACAGAATTGTTAGGTGACCTACGCACACTCACAAGGGGATAAAGCGCCAGGAGCAGAGTTCAGTCTGACACTCGGCACGTCCAGCCCCACCCCGGCTATGGAGTTGGTTTAACAGACGAGCTGGCTTCAGCCACAGGTAAGGTCAAAATGGGCAGCTCACTGACTGGCACGTCTGAGAAATGGTGGTGGGCACAGCGTTGAGCCTCCGGAACTGGGGATACTGGGTGAACGTGGAAAGGCAGGAAGACTGAATACAAAGGGAATCTAGAAAAGCAAGGCAACTGTGCTGTCCCAAAATTGGGCCTAGGGGAGAGCCCTGCTTCAACTTCTCTTCTGTAAAATGAGGGATAATATAATATTCACCAGTCTCACCCAAGGGTGTTGAGTAAGTTAATTAATGCCAATACACGGCTTGAGGTGTTTAGATGGGAACAAAAAAGTCAACAACAGGGCAGTTGGTTTGCATTTATTGTTGCATGTATTAAATTGTCACTCTCCTGGTCTTTGGGAGGCTTTATGAGAAACCAGCAGTGTATTAATTATTCTCAGAACTATTCCTATCACCCTCAGAAAACCAAGTCTAAATGCCAGGAGGCGGTGGCGACTGCGAAGGTTTGGAGAGCCAAAGAAGTTCAATCTTTGAAGTCTCTTTACTACTTCCGTCAGCCTATAACACTATCACAGGAATGATGCGATCAATTTCAGCCTCCGGGTTGCCTTTTCTCTAAGACACTGGAGGATAAACTCCCTGCGTTTAGGAGTTCTGGTCACACAAAGGTAGTTTACTGACTTCTAGAAGGTACCATGTTGTAGAAAGGAGAGGACTGGCCAGATGAGGCAGGAGAGCTGGCTGGGCTGAGGCCCCAGCATAGAATTTAGGTAGGACACTGATTTCTGGTTCCCTAGTCCAGGAGGCCTTCTCTGATTTCCAGGCTGAGTTGGGTGTCTCTTCTCCGTACCTCAAGAGTACCAAGCACACCTCTATTATACTACATATGCCCTTTCAAAATTGTCGATTTGCTCATCTGGTAGACTTTTTTTGTCAAGGTTTTGTCTGCAACCACTGCAAAGCTGAGGAGATTGTGGGCTCCCAGTAAACATTCAAGAACAATGAACTGTCCTTCATTCGCTTACCAGGAAAATGGGAGAACAGGATAAGAGGGTTGTTAATGTCTCTTCTGGTCTTGAGATCTGGATGAAGATCACCGTTCGAACTCCCAAACAGACTCTCATACAGGTGGTTATTCTGTGGCTTGGGGGAAAATGGGGGAGAGAATCTCAAAGGAGAAAGACATTGATATAACTAAATCCTTCTCTTCCTATGGAATGGACATTCCGTTCTCAACTCAGCACCCAGAAGGATCCATTTTCAAAGAATGAAGCTCTCTTTTTTTTTCTTAAAGACCTTTTTGACGTGGACCATTTTCAAAGTCTTTACTGAATTTGTTACAATATTGCCTCTGTTTTATGGCCACAAGGCACGTGGGATCTTAGCTTCCTGACCAGGGATTGAACTCACACCCCCTGCATTGGAAGGCGAAGTCCCAACCACTGGACCGCCAGGGAAGCCCCAAAGGATGAAGCTCTTATCATTCCTCTGCTCATTACCCTCCAAATGATTCCCCATCTTGCCCAGAGTGAAAGCCACAATCCTAATGTCCATGGACAGGTGAATGGATAAAGACGATGTGGTACATATATACAATGGAATACTACTCAGCCGTAAAAAGAATGAAATAATGCCACTTGCAGCAACATGGATGGACCTGGAGATGATCATACTAAGTGATGTAGGTCAGCCAGAGAAAGACAAATACCATATGATATCACTTATATGTGGAATCTAAAAATAAAAGCAAAGATACAAATGAACTTATCTACAAAACAGAAACAGACTCACAGACTTCGAAAACAAACTTATGGTTACTAAAGTGGGGAGGAGGGTGAGGGAAAAATAGGGAGTTTGGGATTAACAGATACAAACTACTATATACAAAGTAGATAAACAACAAGGTCCGACTGTATAGCACAGGGAACTATATTCAGTATCCTGTGATAAACTATAATGGAAAATAACCAGCCAGCATTCTTCCTATGACCTATAGACAGTGCACTGGCTGGTGTCTTCCTCACTCAGCTCTCTGCCGTCTCTCCCTGGCTCACTCCATTCCAGCCTCCTTACTGCTCCTCCGATTAACCACGTACTGTTCATCCTCAGGGCCTGAACCCTTGTGGTTCCCTCCTCCTGGAACTTTTCCTCCTAGACATCCCAATGGCTTGCTCTCTCACCTTCTTCAAATTTGCCAAAATTCACCTTCACAGGCGGACTTACTCTGACCACCTTACTGGCAATCCGTAGTCTCCCAGCACTCCCCATCCCCTTTGCTGACTTATTTTTCTCCATAATGCTTGTTACCTTTCTTATACTATAAAAGTTACTTTTACTTTATAGGCTCTTTGAGTCGGTGCTTTTGTCCGTCCTGAACAGTGCTGTGGCCCAGGACCTAGAAGGCTGCCAGGTGTGTAGTATGGGACTCAATGAATGTTTGCTGGATGAATGGACACAACTAAGGCAGCACAACGGGATGGGAGTGCGGCTCATGAGCCTCAAGCCCCGCTGCGTTTCCTGTTTGGCCTTTGGGCTGTTGCTCTAACCTCATGTTTACGGCCTCCTCCAGAGCTCATATTTGCTCTGCTCTTCTGCTCTTTTTCCCTTTTCAACCTGTGTCCATGGGCTACTCCCTTTCAGGTCAGCGGGAGCTCCATCCCAAGGCAAATTAAGCAGGAGGTAAAGCGATGGAAAGGGAAAATGCCTGCATGTGCTACTGGAAGGCAAAAAGCTATTATCAACAGGGAAGGCATGGGGTTGGCCACTGACCTTATTTCCTGATGTGGAAAAAGGAGGCAAACGTCAATTTTTCAATCCCAGACTCTCATAAAAGCTATTTCTGAGCTAATGATGGTTAGAAAAGAAACTTCACAAATAAAACTTGAAGACACAAATCTAGCACTCTTTTCTAGGCACAGCTGGTATTCCTGGAGGCTGTCCAAACCTTGAAGTCCTATGTCCAATGATATAATTCATTATAAGAATAAGGAAGAGGCAGGGAGGTAGAATGGAAAGATTCAGGCTTTGGATATAGGCATTTGTATTTCTTCATAGGAAGAAACAAAATCATAATACCTATTTTATGAATTTATTTTCAAATGAAACAGGGTATTTTAAGAGTGGCATATTATATGTACAATTATCCAATCCATAACGGGTGCTCAAGAGATGTCGGCCACAGCCACTGCCGTCAGCACCGTCGCTATTTGGAAGGGTTGATCTATCGAGGGGGCAGTAAGAGAGAGGAGTACCATCATGCTGAGAGAAACAGAGAAGAGGGGACATTCTACAGGGTGAAACCTGAATCTGATTCAACTAGCTGACGGTTTCTCAAACTTGGCACAGTTGACGTTCAGGACCACATAATCCTTTACTGTGGGGGGCTACCTACGCATTGTCAGACGTTTAACATTATCCGTGGCCTGTATACACTAGATACATAGCAACCCCCGAGCTGTGATCAACAAAAATGTCTCTAGACGTTGCCAAATATCCCTGGGGAGGCACAATCACCCCAGGTGCAGAACCACTGATGTCTGACCAGGAAATAGCAGTAAAAAGCAGATTTGACTTAAAACGTTTGCAAACATACCCTTCTATATCTTTGTGCTGTTCATCATTGTAGTTTACAGCAGAAGTTGGCAAATCATGGTCGGCAGGTCAAATCCACCCCTTGATTTTGTAAATAAAGTTTTGTCAAAACATAGACATGTTCATCATTTACGTATTATCTAAGGCTGCTTTCACTCTACAAAGGCTAAGTTGAGTAGTTGTGGCAAAGGTCGTACGGCCTGCCAAGCCTAAAACATTTACTATCTGACCTTTTGCAGACAAAGCTGTCGACCCTTGGTTTATAGCACAGACTCTGGAGTCAGGCTGCTTGTTTCTAAATCCCAGTTCAGCTACTTATGACCAGCACGTTTTGCAGCAAGGTCCTTGAAGCTCCTGGTGCTTCACCTTCCTAATCTGTCAGTGGGGCTGATAATAATGGTGCCAAACTCCCCGGGTTGTTGTGAGGATTAAATGAATAAAGACATGGGATGCGCTCAGAACAGTTCTGCGAATGTTGTAGGCGCTCAATACGTGTTTGCCATCATAATACTCTTCAAGGGGAAACAAAGAAAACATGGTGATCTTACCTTTTAAGGGACTGATTTATATATCTATAAAATCTTCCCAGAAAAGAATAAAATCTCTCACATCTCAATAAACTTATTAGTCTCTCTCCTTCAATCATCTCTCACTAATATTTGATGAGCTAATTCCAATGAAAGGAGAGAATCAAAGGCCTTTGAAAAACATGAGTTTAAAGCATCTGATGGAAAACCCAGGAGGAGAAATACAAATTTGTAGCGAAACTGATAATGGCTTTATGTACTTTCTGGCCACTTCAGAGTAAGAGAGGCTATGCTTTCTTTTTTCACTGTCTCCTTCCTTGTCTTATTTTTTTTTTTTTTTTTTTTTTTTTTTTGCGGTACGCGGACCTCTCACCGCTGTGGCCTCTTCCGCTGCGGAGCACGGGCTCCGGATGCGCAGGCCCAGCGGCCATGGCTCACGGGCCCAGCCGCCCCGCGGCATGTGGGATCCTCCCGGACCGGGGCACGAACCCTCGTCCCCTGCATCGGCAGGCGGACTCTCAACCACTGCGCCACCAGGGAAGCCCCCTTGTCTTATTTTTAAACTCCTATAAAGGAAGGCTTTCAGGTAATAACACACATTCATGTGGGCCTGGATGTGTATATATCCCCATCACAAATCCCCCACCATGAGTAGAGCTGGAGCCTCATTGTACAGGAGCAAATGAAATTCTTGCCTGCCCTCTAGCATTTGCTAGGGTTGTTTCAGCTTCTCAAACTGCTGTTTATTCTCCAGGTGTCAGCATAGGTGCTGCTTTTCTCCTCATGCCCCTTGGCATGCTCTCTGGACTACTTCAAATTCCAGAAGGGCTCAGAGGACTTCACGTCTCAACCAGGCTTTTCATCCCACACCTACTGCGGCTGTTACTCAACTCCTGCTCATGGGGCTGCCTTGTTTGCCAACCAAACGTTAAATGCCTTGTGGCAATGACCTTGTATTTCTCATGTGCATCTCCTGTTGCACTATGCTTAGAGGGGGAGCTCGTAGTAGGCACCAAACTCACTAATTAATTAAAAATTATATTGGGTACAATGCATATATTCAATAAAGGACTCACATAATTAAACCATGTATCCACACAACCCTATGAGGTAGAAAGTACTATGAAACCAACTTAAAGGTAAGGAAATTGAGGGTTACAAAGATTAAGCAACTTGTCCAAGGTCACATTTCTAATAAGTGGTAGAGGCAGGATTTGAACTCATGCAGTCTCTCTCCAGAGCATGTACTTTTAGCCACTACATTACGCTGCAATTAGAATAACTGTTCAATGCAAAAAAAGAAATAAGGACTCATATAAATAGATAGAGATATATAGATATATAGATATAATTCTACAAATCACTGAAGAAGCCAACAACATCATGGTTAAATGGGTGAAAGACTTAAACAGATACCCCACAAGAGCTTATCCAAATGGCCAACAAACATATGAGAAGATACTCAACTACATGAGTTATCAGGGAAATGTACATTAAAACCTTGTGCTGCTATCACGACACACCCACCAGAATGTCTAAAATGAAAAAGATGGAGAGAAAGGAGTAGAGCAACTGGAACTCTCACACACACCTGATGGGAACACAGATTGATACAACTGTTTTGTAAAACTGTTTAGGAGTATCTACAAAATCTCAACAAAAGCACATCCCATGACTCAACTGTTCCACTCCTCGGTTTATTTCCCACAGAAATGCATACACAGTTTCATTAAAAAGTAAGTACAAGAATACTCATAGTAACACCATTCATAATAGCCAAAGGGTGGAAACCACCTAAATGCTGATGCGTAGTAGAATGAATAAAGAAATACCTATATTCTTCTAATGGAATATGATGATACAGCAAAGAAGAGGAACAACATGTAATACTCTCATCAATACAGATGGATTCCACAATGTTGAGTGAAGGAAGTCAGACAGAAAAGGGTACTGAGCATCTGATCTAGTTTAATACAGCACAGGGCTTCCCTTGGTGCAGTGGTTGAGAATCCGCCTGCCGATGCAGGGGACGCGGGTTTGTGCCCCGGTCCGGGAAGGTCCCACATGCCGCGGAGCGGCTGGGCCCGTGAGCCATGGCCGATGGGCCTGCGCGTCCGGAGCCTGTGCTCTGCAATGGGAGAGGCCACAACAGTGAGAGGCCCGCGTACCGCAAAAAAAAAAACAAAACAAAAAAACCAAAAACAAACAAACAAAAAATACAGCACAAAACCTAGTGAAACAAACCTATGCTGTTAGAAGTTAAGAAATTGGTAATTCTTGGAGAAGGGAATATGAGTGGATCTTCTCAGAAGACTGCTAATATTCTTTTCTTTTAACCTGAGTGCTGGTGAATGTGTTCAATTTGTGAAAACTCCTTGAGCTATGCAATTAAAATACGTACCCTCTTCAAAATGTAGACTATTCTTCCACATGAAGTTAAAATTATTTTGCTTGATTTAAAGAGGAGTAAATTACCAATATTCTCCTTTATTTCCAGGTACTGCTTTTTGTTCCGTACATAGTATTTAGATAACAAAAGTCACCATTCCCTGGAGAGGGCAACCCAGAATGGAAGAAACACTTTTCTGCTCACACTATCACAAAGCCTTTCATTCTCTAGCATCAGTTCACCATCTCCAGTCTTTTGCTAAACACACTAGAGCATGTCATTCTTTTCACAGAGCTCAGCACTTGAGAATTGGAAGGAACTTCATTTCACGAGCAAGAAAACAGATGCTTAAGAGTCGAGCTGTTGGTCTGACACCATGCAGCGAATTCACAGTTGAGGCGGGAGTGTGGTCCCAGAACCCCTGCCCCCCAGCTGCCCTCCTGTCTCCTCTCTTGGCTAGGAATTAGCAAATCTCCACGGGAAAGGGCCATAGTTTACACTCTCCTGGGGCAGCTGACCATCCTTGGAGCACAAAAAATGATGTCTGCCTGCAGCAAAGGCACCAAGAGTTCACCATCCACACACCTTTCCATGAAAACTTGACAGAAATCTAATAGGAGAGGACACATTTCTTAATTTTCTTTGCAGCCAACTGTTTCTTTCAGACTATATGTATGTGCTAATTTCTGTAGCTGAACAGAAGAATCACAACCCAGTACTTGGTTAGTAATTATGTGGTACATTGTGCTACAGGATTGCTAACATGCTTTGGGGGAAAGAAAGAGAAAAATCTTACAAGTAGCAATTTTTTGCCTTGTCATTTTGAAGGCAATATAAAAATCTATATTTTGTATTTAAGGAAAACATGTTTAAATTAATGATGTGGGTATTTTTTGTTTCTCCTTGAACAAGGCTTTTGTATCTCTTCCCTGCTTAGTGCATACTGATGCCAGAAGGAGGTGAAGCTACAAAAGAGGCCAAAGTATTACATAACCCAGCCTGGGTAAACAAACCCGTCTACCTGCGAGGCCTCCCGAGAATCTCGAAGCTGACCCTGGGTGATATCAACAATAGCAAGGGATTCTAAGAGGAAAGTGCTGAGGGCATAAACTTGTAAAAAAAAAAAAAAAAAGAAATTACAATTTCATAACCAAATTTTGTGACTTATATGCTTTAATTTTCCTTTAAGAAACATTCCTCACACTGATTGTATATAAATATAATAAAATGTTTTTTCTAAAAAAAAAAAAAGACAAGCTGCAGAGCAGGAGAGAACTGAGCTGAGACAGCCTGTTGTGCCATGTTCTGAACTTCTCTCCTCTCTTTGATTTTCTCCTAGCTTCTTGGCCCCTACCCCTGAACCCCACCTCCCATCCTTAGGCCCTTGGTGCTTCTGGGGGACACATCCTAAGGTGACCCCCAAAGAGTCACACCTTTGCACAATCCCCTCCTCTTGAGCACAAGTAGGACTTATGATTTGCTTCTAACCAATAGAATATGGCAAAGACTGTGAGATGTCACTCCCTTAAGTTACGTTAAATGGCAGAGGTGATGGAATATTAGGTAAGACTCCAGCTTAGTGGGTTGGAGTGAGAGACTCTCCCCTGCTGACCTCGAAGAAGTAAGCTGCCATGTTGTGAGAGGGCCTCATGACAAGGAATGTAGGCAGCCTCTGGGAGTGAGAGTGGCCCCAGCAGACAGCCAGCAAGAAATTTGGGGACCTCAGTTCTACAGTACCAAGAAACAATTCTGCCAACAACTAGGTGAGTTTGGAAGAGGATCCCAGCAAAGTAAGGCAGCCCAGCTAACACAATGATTGCAGCCTTGTGAGACAATGTGCAGGGGACCCAGCTCAGCCACATCTGGACTCCAGATCCACAGAAACTGTGAGATACTACATGTGTATTGTTTTAAGCCACTAAGTTTGTGGTAATTTGTTACACAGCAACAGAAAACAAATACACTTTAACAGGAGGAAAGCTGGAAAATTCACAAATACGTTGAGATTAAAAAAACACACTCCAGAACAACCAATGGGTCAAACAAGAAATCAAAAGAAAAATCAAGAAATATCTTGAAACAGATGAAAATGGAAATACAACATATTGAAACCTATGGGACGCTGCAAAAGTTCTAAGATGGAAGTTTATAGTGGTAAATGCCTACATTAAGAAAAAAAATATCAAATAAACAACCTACTTTTATACCTCGAGGAACTAGAAAAAGAACAAACTAGGTCCAAAGGTAGCAGAAGGAATAAAATAACAAAGATCAGAGCAGAAATAAATGAAATAGAGGCCAGAAAAACATTAGTAGGATCAACGAAACTAAGAGCTGTTTTTTTTTTAAGGTAAACAAAATTGAAAAACCTTTAGCTAGTCTAACTCAGAAAAAAAAGAGGAATCAAGATCAGAAATTAAAAAGGAGACATTATAACTGACACCACAAAAATACAAAGGATCATGAGAGACTACTAATGAACAATTATATGTCAACAAACTGGATAACCTAGAAGAAATAGATAAATTCCTAGAAACATACAGCCTACCAAGACTAAATCATGAAGAAATAGAAAATTTGAACAGACCAATACCTAGTAAGGAAATTCAATCAGTAATTAAAAAAACCTCCCAACACAGAAAAGCCCAAGACCACATGATTTCACTGGTGAATTCTACCAAACATTTAAAGAAGAATTAAGGCCAATCCTTCACAAACTCTTCCAAAAAACTAAAGAGGAGGGAACACTCCCAAACTTATTTAACAAGGCTAACATATGCCCTGACACCAAAGCCAGATAAAGACACTACAAGAAAAAAAAAATTACAGACAAATATCCCTGATGAATATAAATGCAAAAATTCTCAACAAAATATTAGCAAACTGAACTCAATAGGACATTAAAAGGATCATATACCATGATCAAGTGGGATTTATCCCTGGGATACAAGGATGGTTCAACATATTCAAATCAATAAAAGTTATACACCACATTAATAAAATGAAAGATAAAAATCATATGATTATCTCAATAGAAGCAGAAAAAGAATCTGATAAAATTCAACATCTTTCTTAATAAAAACTCTCAACAGATTGGATATAGAAAGCACATAGCCCAACATAATACAGGCCAAATATGACAAGCTCACAGCTAACATCATATTCAATGATGAAAGGTTGAAAACTTTCCCTCTAACACCAGGAACAGGACAAGGGTGCCCACTCTCAACACTCCTATTCAACACAGTACTGGAAGTCCTTGCCAGAACAATCAGGAAAGAAAAAGAAATAAAGACATACAAATAGTAAAAGAAGGAGTAAAATTATGTTTGTTTGCAGATGGTATGATCTTATATACAGAAAATGCTAAAGATTCCACAAAAAAACTGCTAGAACTAATCAATGAATTCAGTAAAGTTGCATGATACAAAAATCAACATACAGAAAACAGTTGCATTTCCATACACTAACAACAAAACATGTGAAAAAGAAATAAAGAAAACAATCCCATTCACAACAGCATCAAAAACAATAAAATACTTAGGAATAAATTTAACCAAGGAGATGAAAGAGCTACACACTGAAAACTCCAATGAAAGAAGTTGAAGAAGATACAAATAACTGGAAACATATCCCAAGTTCATGGGTCAGAAGAATTAATAATGTTAAAATGCCCATACTGCCCAAAATCATCTATAGATTCAATGCAATCCATATAAAAATTCCACAAAAATTTTTCACAGAAATAGAAAAAAACAACCCTAAAATTTGTATAGAGCCACAAAACACCCCCAAATAGTGAAAGCAATCTTGAGAAAGAAGAACAAAGATGGAGGCACCACACTTCCTGATTTCAAAACTATACTACAAAGTTATAGTAATCAAAACAGTATGGTATTGGCATAAAAATAGACACATAGACCAATGGAACAGAATTCAGAGCCCATAAATAAACCTTTGCATACATGGTTAACTAATACTTGACAAGGGGGCCAAGAATACTGAATGGGGAAAGGAGAGTCTCTTCAAATATATGGTACTGTGAAAACTGGATAATCACATGCAGAAGAATGAAATTGGACCCCTATCTTACAGCACTAACAAAAATTAACTTCAAATGGATTAAGGACTTAAACATGAGACCTGAAACTATAAAATTCCTAGAAAAAAAGCATAGGAGAAAAGCTCCTTGACATTTATATTTGGTAGCAATTTCCTAGATATGACACCAAAAGCACAAGCAACAAAAGCAAAAATAAATAGGTGGGACTACATCAATAAATAAGTGGTACTAAAAAGTTCTGCACAGCAAAAGAGACAATCAACAAAATGAAAAGGCAATCTATGCAATGGGAGAAAGATTTGCAAATCATATATCTGATAAGGGGTTAATAACCAAAATATAAAAACAACTCACACAACTCAATAGCAAAAAACCAACAGATCATTTTAAAACTCGGCAAAGGACCTGAATAGACATTTGTCCAAGGAAGATATATAAACGGCCAACAGGTACATGAAAAGGTGCTTGACATCACTAATCACGAGGGAAATGCATATCAAAACCACAATAAGACATGACCTCCCATCTGTTAGAATGACTTATCAAAAAGACAAGAGATAACAAGTATTGGCAAGGATGTGGAGAAAAGGGAGTCCTGTGCACTGTTGGTGGGAACGTAAATTGGTGCAGTCACTATGGAGAACAGTATGGTGGTTCCCTAAAAAATTAAAAATAGAACTCCATATGATCCAGCAATCCCACTTCTGGATATATATATATATATATATATATATATATATATATCCAAAGAGAATGAAAACAGGATCTCGAAGAGATATTTGCACACCCATATTCAATGAAGCATTATTCACAATAGCCAATGTATGGAAACAATCTAAGTGTCCATCAACAACAGATGAATGGATAAAGAAGATGTGGAGATATATATGTATACACACATACAAATAGGCATACCTCAGAGATATTACAGGTTTGGTTCCAGACCACAGTAATAAAGCAAATATCACAATAAAGTGAGTCACATGAATGTTTTTGTTTTCCAATGCATATAAAAGCTGTTTTTATGCTATATTGTAGTCTGTTAAGTGTGCAATAGCATTATGTCTTTAAAACTGTACATATCTTAATTAAAAATACTTTATTGCTAATAGCCAAGATATGGAAGCAACCTAAATGTCCATCAACAGATGGGTAAAGAAGATGTGGTACATATATCTATAATGGAATACTACTCAGCTGTAAAAAAGAATGAAATAATGCCATTTGCAGCAACATGGATGGACCTAGATATTATCATACTAAGTGAAGAAAGTCAGAAAGAGAAAGACAAATGCCATATGATATCACTTATATGTGGAATCTAAAATATGACTCAAATGAAACAGAAACAGACTCACAGACACAGAAAACAGACTTGTGGTTATCAAGGGGGAGGCAGGTAGGGGAGGGATGG
The DNA here is from genome assembly GCF_949987515.2 of Delphinus delphis. Classification (NCBI taxonomy): domain Eukaryota; kingdom Metazoa; phylum Chordata; class Mammalia; order Artiodactyla; family Delphinidae; genus Delphinus; species Delphinus delphis. The sequence continues at coordinate 117,243,860 of NC_082704.1, forward strand.
ATTGGGAGTTTGGGATTAGCAGATGCAAACTATCATATACAGAATGGATAGGGAATTCCCTGGCAGTCCAGTGGTTAGGACTTGGTGCAGTCACTGCTGTGGCCTGGGTTCAATCCCTGGTCACGGAACAAAGATCCTACAAGCCGTGCGATGCGGCCAAAAAAAAAAAAAAAAGAATGGATAAACAACAAGGTCCTACTGTATAGCACGGGGAACTATATTCAATATCGTGCAATAAACCATAATGGAAAAGAATATGAAAAAGAATATATATACATATAACTGACTCACTTGGTTGTACATCAGAAACTAACACAACATTGTAAATCAACTATACTTCGACTAAAAATAAATTTAAAAAGAAAGACAAAGAATACTTTATTGCTAATAAAAATGCCAAAAAAAATTAGAATAGTAACATCAAAAATCACTGATCCCAGATCACCATTACAAATATAATAATAATGAAAAAGTTTGAACTATTGTGAGAATTACCAAAATATGACATAGACACACAAAGTGAGCAAATGCTGTTGGAAAAATGGTGCCAAGAGACTTTCTCAATGCAGGGTTGCCACAAACCTTCAGTTTGTAAAAAACACAATATGTGCAAAGCACAATAAAGCGAAGTGTAAGAAAACAAGGTATGCCTGCATAATGGAATATTTTCCAGCCATGAGAAAGAAGGAATCCTGCCATTTGCAACAAATAGCATGAAACTTGAAGGCATTACGTTAAGTGAAATAAGTCAGACAGAAGAAGACAAATACTGCATGATCTCACTTACATGTGGAATCTAAAAAAGCCGAAATCAGAGAAACAGAGAGTAGAGCGGTGGTTACCAGGGGCTGCAAGTTGGGAGAAATGGAGAGCTATTGGTAAAAGGGCACAAACCTTTAGTCACAAGATCAACAAGTTCTGGGGATCTAATGTGCAGAATGGGGATTTAGCTAATAAACACTGTATTATATACTTGAGAGTTGCTGAAATAGTTGATCTTCAATTTTCTCAATACTTTTTTGTTGAAATGGTGATTATGTGATGGGATGGAGGTGTGAGCTACTGTTATAGTGGTAATCATTTTTGCAATATATTAATGTATCAACACATTGCACATGTTAAACTTATACAATGTTATATGTCAGTTACATGTCAATAAAGCTGGAGAAAAAAGAAAACAAATACAGTGCTTTCAGGATTACCCTGAATTTTCAAGGCCCCCCAAGTCACATCCCACCCAGACCTCCCTATCTTTGCCCTATCTCTGAAAGAGGCTCTCCTATCACCCTCTTTCCTCAAACATCCAAACTATCTTATTTCTCCAGGGCCTTAAAAAGAATTGCTTGTTAATCTCTCATAGATTATTAATTAGACATTAATGACCTGTCATCTATCCACTCTAGAGATAAACACTTTTTAATAGAAAACCTCAGAATTTTTCCAGATGTGCTCTCTGAGTTATTAACTGCTATAGAACAAAACAAAACGGCAAAAAACAGTTCTGTGGTCAACTGTATTTGGGAAATGCTGAGCAAAGCAAAGTGAAGCAAGTTCCCTCACTCACGAGAGGAAGACAAGCATATGGCATTTCTGTAACTTATTTAACTACAGAGCCATTTCCTCCTTCACTTTTTAGTGTGTGTGCTTTTGTGTGCGTGCGGAATTTCACAGGATCCCAACCCAGAGAGCAGACACACACACACACACACACACACACACACACACAAATGATGAGAAGATACAAATAGAAAGTCTATAAATGATAGTAGTTATATCAGAAGTTATTCTACAATAATGTGTTTAAGGGTGTTTTCTTTTCTTCTCTATAATTTTTTATTGTTTGTAAGTAATTTTTAAAAGATAAAAAAAATTAGGGATAATAGCTAACATGTAACCATCTCAAACCAGAAATTCTTTTTACAAAATTAAGGGGTGATTATTCATAAAACAATCAGATCAATTAATTTTTTTCAATATTCAAAATATGCCCACTGGGGAATTCCCTGGCGGTCCAGTGGTTAGGACTCGGTGCTTTCACTGCCAGGGGCCAGGGTTCGATCCCTGGTTGGGGAACTAACATCCCACAAGCCACACATTGCGGCCAAATGAAATCCCAAAAAGCAAAAACAAAAAACAAAAGATGTCCACTGGTTTCTTTGAAAGATGAACCTCCTTATACATTTAAACTATGTTTCAACCTTTAAAAACCGAAATACACATGTTTAGGGCAATAACTGCTGTATGGTATACCCACAAGAAGATTTCACTTAATTGAGCTCTCTGAAGCTAGATTTACTTGGTAAAATTTCCCATCTGGTGGTATATCTGCTATTATGGGACATTAGTAAACACCATTAACAGAGTTAATTATTTAATTGAGATTAGTATCTCATGATTTCTTTAACCCTCAGCACTGAGTTTTAAATATACTGGGTGGAGACCATAAGCATTTTATCCATGCTGTTTTTAATTGTCTATTCTTCCATTATTTGTGATGCCCTGATGATATCCAAATATCAACAGTTTTCCCCAACTTTCTTCTGACTCTACCCAAATTCAAGATGTCATATGGAGTTTGTCTTAAGGCTTTTACGTTGCCAATCTCCATGTTCTCCTATCGAATCTGTATGCCACTGAGTTCTCCACAGGCAAGGGGAGCTCATGCTGAAGCCATTGGTCTTTCCAGAGCTTCCAACCAGTGTGGCTTCTCTCTTCTAGAAGTTTCCTATGCCAGAAGAAGATTCATTTAAGTACCTATACCATTCTGCTTTCATTCACAGTGGAGGGGCAAGAAAATTAAAAACCCATTGTGTATTTGTTTTTCTGACATGTCAGAAATTGTTCATTATTTTAGACAGCGAACCACCAAAATCTCTAGCTCTCTTTTGATGATCAAAAATAAGACTCAATATTAACATCAGAAATTCCCCATCACTCCTTCAGAGCACTGTAATTATGTGAAATTTTCATATATTTACTCACTGTGAAATATAAGCCTTTTGCAAAAGAAGGGCGCTTCAGAACGCACACACACAAAGCCACATATAAATACAATTAGATGTTCTCAAAGAAACAACATATTATCATTCCATGTGGTTAAAATCTCATTCTGCTTTAACAATTAATTAGTTTCCTCTAGAAAATGACTTGTGTTTGATTACTGGAAGAAACAAATAAAAAATATCATGAGTCGGGCTACATCATGTAATTTCAAAAGTATAACTCACCTGCTGTCAGAATAATGTCACAGTGAGAGGGAAGAATATTTATGGCAGCTCCCTCCTTGCATCATAAATTTCACAGGAACGAGGAAATTTGTCTCATACACAGTGGAGAATACTGATGAAATTTTTGAAGGTAGGCTCTGTCAATTCTAGTGACGTTAGGGGATTTCAAATGTAATAAAAACTGAAAAGCACAACTCCTAGAAGAGTCCACAGTCATATTTTTCTCCCTCCCCATTAGAATCTAAGATTATACTGAAAGAATTAAGCAAAAGAAACTGGCATTCTAAAAGCAGCAATCCAAGTGACATCAGGCGTGGGAAAGGTTTGGGGCAGCTTTGCTCTTCCTTCTCAGCCTGTTACTTAATCTGTGAGCCTCCTTCCTCTCTGTTAAGTACTTAGAAGTAGATAAGACAATGGTCAAATTCACAGCTGAGAAAGAAGCCCTAGAAAAGAGAAATCACAGGTAGTGACAAGTTCACTACTCAGAGAACCACGACCACGACTGAAGACTGCCTGACCAAGACCACTCTGCTTGTCTTAAACTGTAAGTCCTCCTACAGTATAGCTTCTGGGAAAAACCTTAAAAAAAGAAAGCTTTCATTATCCTAGAGGGAAGGAAAATGTCAGCATTAACCTCAACTGAGTTACGACACACAGGTGATATCTGCAAGCAAAATAAAAATAAATGCAACAAAGGAAAGCTTATTCTCATCCTCTGTGGTCTTAGTGTGTGAGGGAACCGAGCAGCAGGCCCTAGTAGGCCACAACAGCTTCACCTTTTGGTCATGTGCAAGTCCACTCTGTCTAAGGTGGTTTAGCTCATGAAAAGAACTAGTGTGAGAAAACCAGGAAGGATTGGCCGTGATAAAGTTTCCTGTGGGTAGCTTTAAATAAGCAGCCATTTAAATGGGAGGCAAGGCAAGCAAATGGGTAAATAATTCACAGGAGTTGAGTCTGACACATTTTCAGAAGGTAATAAAACACAATATATATGCCTTTAAAGAAATAATTCAGCTTTGCATTGTTTTAGCTGCGTTGCTCAAGAAATCTGTGAGGATACTGCCTTGACCTTGCACAATTACCTAGAAAAACAGCTGTAATCACTACTGAAAGGGAAGTGCTCATAATTCCCTTTGAATCATAATTCCCAAATAATCACACCATAAATAATTTCTAGAATTCTAGATGCTTCCTCTTATTTTATTTTTCTCTTAGCAATAACTGTCTTCTATTCCTTCTTCAGGGTCTGATAGATTCTGGTGTTTTCAGCATAGACTGTGCTTTTATTTTTTGCTTCCAAGTTTTTGAAGTTCTACTGAGAGCTTTGTGCCCAACTGACATCTTCTCACAGACATCCACGGGTTAGTTTCTCTACTCTTTTTCTTAAAATCTGACAGGAGAAAAAAACCTTCTCTAGCGGAGGAACGTAAGCCAGAAACAATAGCACTCCCTGGTGGACATCTACGGTGATACCACCTAAAAAGAAACATGGAGCACTTTTCCTCCAGACTCTCAAAAAGGAATGGTTAGGAGGAGGACCATATATATTACCGTCCAATTCGGAATGCTTTTGAGAGTAAGTGAAGGTTTTAAAGATAATGACACCTGAGGGGCTTCCCTTCCCTGGTGGTGCAGTGGTCAAGAATCCGCCTGCCAATGCAGGGGACACACGTTCGAGCCCTGGTCTGGGAAGATCCCACATGCCGTGGAGCAACTAAGCCCGTGCGCCACAACTACTGAGCCTGCGCTCTAGAGTCTGTGAGCCACAACTACTGAGCCCACACGCCCCAACTACTGAAGCTCTCACGCCTAGAGCCCGTGCTCCGCAACAAAAGAAGCCACGGCAATGAGAAGCCCGCGCACCCCAACGAAGAGTGGCCCCTGCTCGCAGAAACGAAGAGAAAGCCCACATGCAGCAACAAAGACCCAATGCAGCCAAAACTAAAAATAAATATAATAAATAAATTTTTAAAAATAAAAAAATAAAGATAATGACACCTGAAAAACAGATGTAAACCAGGACTGTTCTGGGCAAACAGGGATGTATGGCCATTCTAAATATTAAAGTTTGAATGAGTGAATTTGTCCCTTGGGTAGCTGAGGCGAAGCAAGAAAGAGAATTTGCTAACTTCTGGAGGGGAGGGAAAAGAGAGCCATAGTTGGTAAATAATATTATCGTCCTCTCCTCATTGGGGAAGATGTCCTCATTCTAGCTGCACTCAGAGAATAAAGTACGTTACTGACTGAAAAGACATGGAGCCCGATCTCTAAGAGTTTCCAGAAGTCATTGGTTCAGTAACAATTTAAGACGTAAGAGCTTAATTTCTATATAAATGAGTTAATGACCCAAAAGGCACATTAAGGTATAATAGCTCTTTGATTTTACTCTGTATTTAACTCTGGAATGTAAAGAGAGATTCATGATTCCAGCCAATTTATATTGTAGCAATGGATTATTAACAGGCCTTCCCTATGTTAAGAAGTTGGTTGTGAAGTATATTTCAAGTAACACTGCCAATAGCAGAATGACCTGAAGAGGTGGGTTCAAGACAGCAGATATTTACAAAATAAATGAAATCATCAAGTAGATGATTCTAGAACTGGCAGGACTTAGTACTACCTCAGCTTGAATGAAAAATATTACATAACAAAAGAAAATAAATGGAAATAATCTTTCATGAGTGTCAATAATTTAGATTTATGGGGTCATCTATACAAATTGCAATTTCTAATGGATTGCCAAACATGCGTCTGAGGACTTTTATTTCCAGTTGTGTACATTTTATTATCATTTGAAGGGCTAGAAAACTGGAGTCTTAAAGTACAAAAATGGGGACATAAACGTTTGGCAAATGGATCGTGTGCAGAGATTCAATTAGCAAACTATCTTTCACAAGAGTTTTTATTACTGTTTAATTATGTAAGTTGTGAAATTTCATTCTTTCTTCAGTCAAGAGAAATATCCCGAGACTGTAAATGGTAAATACAGATATTTCAACTGCCAGGCGTGCTGTTGAGGAGGAAGTGTTCAATGGATGCAGCATTTCTATGATTACAATACCCATATTTTACAGAGGTGTGAAAATACAACTTATTTTACAGATAAAGTGACCCGGGCATAGAGAAGTTAGTTCAAACTAGGACTGGAACCCTTTAGAACCTATTAGGCTGCCTGAAGCAGAACTCTGAATTTCCCACTGCCTTATATCATTAGTTGTATGCAGCTGGATAGACTCACATCTGTATTCATACCAATTTCATCCTAATTACGTTTCCATGAAATTACACTGCATGGATTTTATTGCAATCAGGAGATGCCCACTGACTCCTTAATGGAAACCTGGGGAAAGACCCAGTTTAGTGGATCTCAGCTGGGGTTGGTTATGCTCCCTCCCAACAAGGGACACTTGGCATTATCTGAAGACATTTTCAGTTCACACAACCTGGGGCTGGGGGTGGGGGTAGGCGGGTGCCACTGGCATATAGTGATAAGAGGCCAGGGATGCTGCCAAACACCCAACGATGCACAGAACAGTCTCCAACAGTAGAGAATTATCTCGCCTCAAATGTCAATAGTGTTACAGTTGAGAAGTCCTGCCCTAGACATTAGCAATGTATTTTGAAGTGATTTCCTAGAATGGAACCCACCATTTGATAACTCACCCAACCCAATTTATGTTGACGCCTATGGGCTGTAAAATCAGATACCTTTACAATTAGTTTCCTGATTGCGGGAATGTACTGCATCTGGAGCTTGGTGCTCTCTATTCAAAGGGTCGCAGGACCTTTAGAATGTGTTTCTGGAAAAGGAAGGGAGGGAGGAAATTCTGAGGGGTCCAGCTAAGAAGAAATGGCAAGCCTCTCATTCTTCATAGCCTAAGGTGAACTCCAGTGAGTCACATCCTTGTAGAATCCCATCCTCTTGAGTGTGACTGGGACCTGTGTGACTTGCTTCTGCAGTTTTTTGGGGTTTTTAAAAAATAAATTTATTTATTTTAGTTATTTTATCTTTGGATGCTTTGGGTCTTCATTGCTGCGCACGGGCTTTCTCTAGTTGTGGTGAGCGGGGCTACTCTTCGTTGCGGTGCGCGGGCTTCTCATTGCGGTGGCTCCTCTTGTTGCGGAGCACGGGCTCTAGGTGCACAGGCTCAGTAGTTGTGGCGCATGGGCTTAGTTGCTCCGCGGCATGTAGGATCTTCCCAGACTAGGGCTCAAACCTGCGTCCCCTGCATTGGCAGGCGGATTCTTAACCACTGCACCACATGCGAAGCCCCCTGTGACTTGCTTCTAATTAATAGAATATGGAAAAGCTAATGGGATGCTATTCTCATGATTATGCTACATTATATAAGACTGTCTTAGAAGATTGGAGTAAGACATTATCCTGCTGGCCTTGGAGAATTAAGCTGCCATGTTGTGAACTGTCTGTGAAGTGGGTCATGCATCTAGGAACTGTGGGAGGCTTCTAGGATGTGAGGATAGCCTCCAGTGGACAGCCAGTAAGCAGCCAGGAACCTCAGTCCTACAACCTCAAGGAGATAATCTGCCAACAACCTGAGGGAGCTTGGGAGAGGATCTTGCCCCAGTTGAGCTTCAGATGACACTGCAGCTATGGCTGAGCCCAGAAATGCAGGCTTGTGAGGCCCTGAGCAGAGGACCTAGTTAAGCTGCGCCTGAACATGACCCACAGAAACAGTGAGATGATAATGTGTGTTGTTTTAAGGTGCTCGAATTGTGGTAATATGTTATGCAGCACCAGGATGAACTCACCGTGGTGCTGAAGAACAAGTATGGCGCCTTATGTTACTCTTCTTTATTGCTCTGACTTCCTAACAAAGAAAGAGAGAGAGTCTGGGGGTGATGCTTGGGATTAGGATCACTATAAAGTGGCATCTAAAGGCCAATTGGTAGCAGTGGATCAAAGGGAGCTACATACACAAAATTCCACACTGTTTCACCAAACAAAATTATGGAAAGCCTCCAGATTTCACCTTCACTCATTTTCTCTCCAAAGTGACCAGATCACCCACCCCTAAGTGGGTACAAACATGAGATGCTTTTCTGTGAGAAACAACCACACAGTGGCCTGGCAGAGGAACGCTTGATGGAGTATTACCAGGTGGGGAGGGAGGTTTCAAGGAGATGAAATTCTCCATTTCTAGATGCAAAACGCCACACCCCATCCTCCCACCGTTAGAGGGACCGAACATAGATTAACAAGCAGCAGCCCCCAGTCCTCCATCGAGGGTTCCAAGATGAAGAGTCAAACAGAGTTCAGGTAAAAGTCGAAGTGAATCAAGGAAGCTCTGTCAGCGACACTTACCAGGGAAACAAGGGGACGGATGCAAGCAGAACTGTCCCAATTCAAAGCGCGCATGCACACACACACACACACACACACACACACACACACACACACACAAAGCAAATGTGGGATCTAAACAAAAGTGCTTGTAATGGAAGGAATACATTTTGGATGGAGAAAGCAAATGATGTGAATAATCAGGGGAAGATTTATTCAGGTAAACAAAAGAAAATTTGAAGCAACTCAAACTGATGAAAATGAAAGAAAACATGACTCTGTAAAATCTTAAGAAAAAAAATCAATAAAAAACAAAACAGAATGAGAAGAAAAGGGTGCTGGCAGAGCTAAGGAAATAAATTAAGAAGAAAAATGACACACTGTGACTAAAAGAGAGCTAGAGGAAGGAGTAGCGATTGGAATGTTTATTGAGATAACATAAATGAGGTGATACGAATCTATCTAAGGCTGGAGCAGTGTGGATGGAGAAGCATGAACACAGATTTAGGGGAGAGAGAAAGGGTGCAGAAAAAAGGTCTATTCAGTAAGCAGGGAGCTTACTGAACACAGAGCCATTTTGAGGAATTTGAGCAAGGAGTTTCTATATGCAAGGGCAGTGACAGTCAAGTGCTAAGTGCTAAGGAAAGGTCATCAATGAGTAGACCAAGTGGGGAAAAACTTTCTCTCTACAAAGGAAGAAAAACCAGAGGACCTTCCATTGTGGTGCCTTGAGGGTCCTTGATCTCTGTGGGCTGCCAAGGCGAAATCTGAACTTTGCAGATCAAAATGAGAATAGCAGGGGCCTATTTGATCATCTGTAGCTTTCAACTAGGACTCTTAAGCTACTAAGAGGAGTTCTTTCCCAACCACCCTTCCTTCTGACAAACGGACTTTGATTTGAGGGTAAATTTTAGAGTCTTTTAGATAAGACTTCTGTCTCGAGACAGTAAGCTGTCTTAGGAGTCCCGGCAACAGGCCTCTCTCTCTCTCAGGAAAGGATTTAAGCTGCAGCTGATGCTTTTCCCCAGTATTATCCCATCTAAGGACTACTAACTCGCCAATGGGAAATGGTCCTTGGTGTTACTCTCTCCAGGGTAAAGGAGTCACTGAGGAGGAACCAAAATGCTTTATTCATGCATTAGATATACTTCAGCCAACCTCCTACAGAACCGGGAAACCTTCTTAATTCTCTACCCCAAGTGTCTATTACTAATATAGTGTGGAGAAGAAAGCAATGAAAAACATTCCTTGTGGTATTTTTTTTAAAAAGGCAAACCAGTTTCAAAAAGAACTCATAGAATAATTTTCTGAAATATTTATTATGAAGTGGAGGCCAGAATTGTGGGTTAAAGTACTACTAACAACAGTGTAGGGAAAGAAGAGGACTAGCTAAGTGGGAAATGTCTTATTTTGCAATTTCAGATTCAACCTCCCAGTGCTCTTTGCAATAAGACCCATGGAAGCTCAGTTCAGTCCAAGCAAATTAATTCAGCAACCACCGTGGTCACTGGCTATTTTAAATAAAGTCTGAAAAGTGACTTTCTCCTCTGCAACTGTCATTTCATTCTGGCCAAGAAAGCTAACCTTCCCACAATGCTGGTTGGCTGGCAGCAGGGAAACCCAGGGCACCTGGTGGCACCACTGGCGTGCTGTAGCATTATTTAGTGCAATTAGATACAGATCTGGAACTCGGACCATCACTAGCTGCGTTTCCTTCGTAAAGTCTCCTAAACTGACTATGCCTCCTTTTCCTTGCCCTTTGAAAACAAAGAGAGTAAAATGAATGAAGGATAAAGTGAAGAGGTACCACTGCACCTGCTTTAAAACATGAAAGGATTAAACGGCATCCTTTAAGTGCAGTTTCACACAGCATTGGACAGATTATAAGTACTTTACTATATTAGTCAAAATTGTTGTTATTTCCTTCTAGATTTAATTGCTTATGTTGATAACATGATTGAGTTTTTTTAAAGTACTTTTTAAAATTAATTAATTAATTAATTTTTGGCTGCGTGAGGTCTTCGTTGCTGCGCGGGCTATCTCTAGTTGCTACGAGCAGAGGCCACTCTGCGTTGCGGTGCGTGGGCTTCTCATTGCGGTGGCTTCTCTTGTTGTGGAGCATGGGCTCTAGGTGCACGGGCTCAGCAGTTGTGGCTCACAGGCTCTAGAGCGCAGGCTCAGTAGTTGTGGCACACGGCCTTAGGTGCTCCGCGACATGTGGGATCTTCCCCAACCAGGGCTCGAACCCGTGTCCCCTGCATTGGCAGGCGGATTCTTGACCACTGCGCCACCAGGGAAGTCCCGTGATTGAGTTTTTAAAAGGAAGTCCATCAGAGCTTTCAACAAATCCTCCTAACCTGACTATTTTGGCAATGGTAGGGTCTATGAGGAAAGAATCACTTTTCATGTGTGTGTATGGTGGGCATGGGGGGTGGTTTAGAAGAGAGGGGAAGGAGCAATTTTAGGAGTAAAGCCCAACAGCAGGCTCCTATCACAGCACCTGTCCCACTGGACTGTCATTATGTGTTTCTTTATCTATCTCCTCTTCTAGACTGTGAGTTCATGAAGGGTGGGTACTCTGTCTTCCTCTCCTAGCTTTCTTAACAATGGCGAGTTAGATGGACTGAATGGGAAGAAAGCATAATTTTGGTGAAGGAGTGTCAAGTCTCCATTTCAAAAACACATCTAATAATAACACTTGTGTTGAACATCTCTTTTATGAAATCCCCGGGTCACTAAGATAGGTCTTATCTTTCCAGACACAGCTACTCTTAATTCAACTCTCAGCACTGCTGGTACTATATGTTCTGTGTAGCTGTAAGGTCTTGCCTATCCTCCCTTGGAAGGCATCATTTACCATCACCAATAGCATCAACATTATCACCACGATGAAACTGATATAGACATTAAATGTAGAGAAGGCTAAAAGCTTCCATTTCCATCTCTCTGACTTGTAACATCCACCGCAAGGAGCAGTTTCCTTCTTCCCTGGGTCCTTATCTAGTTTTTACCATGAACATTTGTATCTTGTTCAAATCTTTCAATTCAGGCTGCTGAGCTGACTGTGCTTCTCTCCTTTACTTCTATGACTCAGGCTGGAGAGTCTTGGTACACTCATTCCCTGAGGTTGCCTGGTGGCACCCAGCACATCCTTGACCCAAGAGGAGAGAACTGTTTAGATCTGTTTTTGTTTTTTCCCAGACTTCCATTCTTTCTTCTCTCCACTCTGTGGTCCTGAGGTGTATTATTCTTCCTTCCTTGTTGGAAGGAAGAAAGTTACTTCAAGAGTTCTCTGAAAGGTGCCTTTCGTTTCTTCCCGTATTTCACCATCACCATTCCTGTTCATTTTAGAAACTTCCAGTAGCAGCCTCTGAGTTGTTCCACAGCAGCCCGTGCCCTCCCAAACTTGCATAGCATTGACACCACAGTTGGTCCAATGTTCCTCCTCTCCAGAATTCCCTATATTTTGATCTTCAGCCACCTCTCACATGCTCAGGGAACACAGGCATATAAAAATAATAATTTCTGGGACTTCCCTGGGGGTCCAGCGGTTAAGAGTCTGTGCGTCCACTGCAGGGAGCACAGGTTCGATCCCTGATCGGCAAACTAAGATCCTGCGTGCCGTGTGGTGCAGCCAAAATAATAATAATAATAGTAATCTCTAACCAAAAGATGAAAGAGCAAAGTGAAGCATTGGCTGGTGCACTGTATGCCCAGGCAAAGCCAGGGACTGCCTCCAGGTCGTAGCTATTCTCGGTCACTGGGCTCAAGGGGGGATTCGAATCGCAGCCTGCGTAGGCATCAGATCCACTCACTCCTCAGTTTCTGACAAGATCTGGCCAACTAAATTGCCTTCTCCCTCCTGCAAGCTTATTATTCTTCAGCTTCTTTATCATTGGTTACAACCCTCTTCCCACATAGGCTGCAAGCTCCTTCTTCCCTTTACAAGCACTGCACTTCTCTTTCGAAAAACCATAATTAAAGCATTTGGGGAAGAATATCTCTGAACACTGTTGCAAGAATTATAGGATAAAAGAGATTATCTTAATTATTTCACTCGACATGGTATAAGACCCATGCAGAGCAACTATAGTTTCAATCTCTTGTCACTGGAGAAAAGCTAGCAAAACATGTAATACATTTCTGGAACACTTAAACATTCTTATTATCTCAAATCTCATTAATAGAATATAAGAACCATATGTAGAATAAATAATATGCCGTATCGAAGGAATAATTTCATTTATCTTGCAATGGTAAGGCATGTCTATAGCAGTTGAACTCACTTGATTTCAGGGAGTTAAGAAAACTCTTTTTTTTACTGACCAATGTTTGAAATTTTACATTATTCAATTATCCCTTTAGATTAAGACACTGATCTCTTTGGAAAAATCTCTAAGCAGGTATCGGGCATTTGTATCTAAGTGGCGACCTGGGAGCAGGATTTAATAGGACACACAAGAGAAGGGGCACAGGAGAGTGAGAAGAAGGGGCCATTCTGGGAGACGGGGACTGGAGGGAAGACACAAGCAAAAAATCAGGAGGCTAGACTCACCTAAGATAAGTGTCACCACTCTCTCAATTCTGGAGTGGGAGCTGCGGTAGCTGTAGTGGTCTTTTAAACAGATATCAATGATTTTAGAACAAGTAAGTTAATCTAGACGTTTCTTTTACAAAAAGCACAACCTATCAATAAAATATTGCTGAATTCTATATTAACTATTCCAGTACGACAAAGACATGCCAGAAACCTAAGAAATCTGCAATGTAGTGTTTATATCTGGCAAAGGATTTGTATTCAGAATATATGAAGAACCCTACAAATGAGTAAGAAAAATGGCAAACAACCCAAGAGAAAACTTGAAAAGGAAACCGATAGGCAAATCAATAGTAAAAGGAAAACAAGCAACTAATGAACATATGAAATATTATCTAGAATCCTGAATGAGTGAAAAGATGAAAACGCTGGGGGGTGGTGGGAGTAATTGGGAGATTGGGATTGACATATATACACTACTGATACTATGTATAAAATAGATAAATACGGGCTTCCCTGGTGGCCGATGCAGGGGACACGGGTTCGTGCCCCGGTCTGGGAGGATCCCACGTGCCGCGGAGCGGCTGGGCCCGTGAGCCATGGCCGCTGAGCCTGCGCATCCGGAGCCTGTGCTCTGCAACGGGAGAGGCCACAGCAGTGAGAGGCCCACGTACCGCAAAAAAAAAAAAAAAAAAAAAAAAAAAAAAAGATAACTAATGAGAACATACTGTATAGGACAGGGAACTCTACTTAATGCTCTGTGGTGACCTAAATGGGAAGGAAATCCAGAAAAGACGGGATATACGTATATGTATAGCTGACTGATTTCACTGTACAGTAGAAACCAACACAACACTGTAAAGCAACTATACTCCAATAAAAATTAATTTAAAAAAAGAAAAGGCCAGTTTGTAGAAAAATGCCTATTGACACAAAAATGAAACACCATTTCCCACACATCAGATTGGCAATACATAAAAAGTCTGATAATACCAAGTGGAGGTGAGGCTACTGGAAAGCGTGGGTAAGAATACAGATTAATACACCCTTTTTGGAGAGTAATCTGGCCCTATCTAGTAAAGATGGGGTTGCACACGCCATCTGGTACAGTAAAGCCACGTCTAGGGACTTCCCTGGTGGCACAGTGGTTAAGAATCTGCCTGCCAATGCAGGGGACACGGGTTCGAGCCCTGGTCTGGGAAGATCCCACATGTCGCGGAGCAACTAAGCCCCTGCGCCACAACTACTGAGCCTGCGTTCTAGAGGCCACAAGGCACAGCTACTGAAGCCCGTGTTCCTAGAGCCTGTGCTCCGAAACAAGAGAAGCCACTGCAGTGAGAAGCCTGTGCACCGCAACGAAGTGTAGCCCCCCCTCGCCGCAACTAGAGAAAGCCCGCACACAGAAACAAAGAACAAAGACCCAACGCAGCCAAAAAATAAATTAAAAAAAAAATAAAGCCACTTCTAGGTATAGTCCCTGGAGCAAGGGTCAGGAAATCAGAATTTGGGCCAAATCAAGCCCAATGCCTGTTTTTGTATGGCCTACAAGCTCAAAATATTCTTTTAACATCTGTAAATGGCCAAGGAAAAAAAACCAAAAGAATAATAATGACACATGAAAATGATGTGAAATTCACATCAGTGTCGTAAATACAGTTTCATTGGTACACAGCCATGCCTGCTGGTTTACATACTGTCTGTGGCTGCTTCCACACTACCACAGCAGAGTTCAGTAGTTGTGATAGAGGCCATCTGGCCTGCAAAGCTGAAAATATGCACTATCTGGCACTTTACAGGGAGAAACTTGTAGACACTGGCCCTGGAGAAACTCTTCTGGATGTATGCAAGGAGGATGTGCAAGAGTGTTCACTGGAGTGCTGTTTATAATGGAAAGAAACTGGGAGCAATGTGCATGTCCATTAAGAAGTGACTGCAGGGACTTCCCTGGCGGTCCAGTGGTTAAGACTTCGCCTTCCAATGCAGCGGGTGAGGGTTTGATCCCTGGTCAGGGAGCTAAGATCCCACATGCCTCGTGGCCAAAAAATCAAAACATAAAACAGAAGCAGGGCTTCCCTGGTGGCGCAGTAACCTGAGAGTCCGCCTGCCGATGCAGGGGACGCGGGTTCGTGCCCCGGTCCGGGAAGATCCCACATGCCGCGGAGCGGCTGGGCCCGTGAGCCATGGCCGCTGAGCCTGCACGTCCGGAGCCTGTGCTCCGCAACGGGAGAGGCCACAACAGTGAGAGGCCCGCATACCGCAAAAAAACCCCAAAAAACAGAAGCAATATTGCAACAAATTCAATAAAGACTTTAAAAAAAAGTGACTGCATAACTAAATCTTAGTATATTTACACAGTGAACTCTGTTTTTAAAATACAGACCTATATGTACAACTTAAATATAAACCTCAAACACTTGATATCAAATGGGGGAAAAAAAGCACACTGCAAAAGGATACAGTATAAAACCACTTATGTACATTGTTAACAATACCCTAAATGATACAATATATGGTATATGGATATATACATAAAGAGAGATAGAGAATAAAATATAAAAAATGGGTAGGAGAAATACATACCCTCAGATGCCAGTTATCAATATTTCTGGCAAAGGAGGAGAGGGGAACAGGACAGAGGCCTTCATCTGCATCTATAATGTTCTGCTTTAAAAAAAAAAAGTATTGGTAGCAAATAAAGAAACTCAATGTGTTTACTACACGTATACGTGTGTTTATTGCAATGTGCTCTGTATCTTTGAAATGTATGAAATATCTTCATAACTTAAAATATTATTTCAGAATTACAAAACTATTCCACTAGCTATTATTTTTAATTGTTCACATTTTCAGCTGACCGCAGCCTTTTCTGTAAATGCCCTTTGAATTATACAACACTCAGGAAAGGAAGTCAGGCAGGAGGTTTGGTTTGTGTCAGCCCTGCATTGCTGGATTCTAGGAAATGCACACCAGCAGGCATGATTAATTACATAGTCCATAAACCTTGTTCTTTGACTATCTACCTAATTATGGTGACACTCTAGGGTATGGGTGACAAAATAATTGCTGTAACCCCAGACAAATGCTTTATGAATATTGGAACAGAGATGGAAATGGAAAAGAATTCAGGAGCAATATATTTCAAGAGGAGTGAGCCATCTCCCAATTACCCCTCTGTTAATAGAGTCTGCATTTCCCAGACATGTTGAATGAAAAACAGCTTCGTTTTCAACCGCAGTATCAGGAAAAGAAATAGACATGTGCTGTTCCCATCTATAAGTCGAGAGGGATACTGCTATGAAGCATGATTAAATCTTAACAAGAATGATGTCAGATGTGGTGGGAAACTTACACCATCTATCTTAACATTGGGGAGCCTGAGGTTTGCTGGGGCCAGAGAGTGTTCATGGAAACTCCAGCGCTTATATAATCACTCATTGCTGGGTCAGATGCCTGCCTGACAGGTCCTTCCTTTGGCTGGTAAGGGTGGAGGTTGAGTACTAAAAATGTTTTCACCATCCTGTAAGGAAAATTTTATGGAGAAAGGGAAAGCAGGGGACATGGGTGTTTTGTCAGGCTATCTCAGCCTCACGATTGTGTCTGTTTGCCTTCACTAATGAGGAGAAACGGAGGAACAGAGATTATGCAGTATTAGCGCAAGAGTCTTGGAGCCATGCGACCCGGATTTCCTTATCAGCATTGCCACCTGCTGTCTGTGCAACCCTGGGTAAGCATCTTGTCCTCTCCAAGGCCAAATGAATGAAATCGTAAGCTAATAAGGGGAAGTACTTCTTTTCTCACAGGATTGTGGAACGTTTGAGAGGAAAATTTCTGCCAAATGCTTCATAAAGGGTTAAGTTCTATAGGGATATTAGCTGTTCTACCAGATGCTTTGATTTGTGCAACGTGCAACTTAGTGAAACCGTTTCCACTGATCTGTGTGGTATATGCCATGGTTCGTGGGATTTACAAAGGGGAGGAAGGTGGGAAGGGAGGGAAGAAGAGAGAGAGAGGATGGAGGTGGCAGGAAAGATGCAGGAGGGAGGTAGGGAAGCAAGATAAGAAGGAAAGAGGGAAGGGGGAGGGAGGGAAGAGAAGGGCAGGGAGGAAGGGAGACAGGAGGAAGGGAACAGTGAAGCCTGTCTACCGCCCCCAAAGAAAAATCCTGACCAGGTCTCATCAATACCAAGAGACCCATTCTATCAGCTCTGTTTGTGAACTCTGGACAGGTAATGCAACCATCTTCTTATTGTCACCTGCCATGTGTAGATAATTTAACCAGTTTCTCAAAAGTACTGCAAAAATTTTCTAAGATAAGAAATTGACTCTCCAAAATAAATCCAGAGCACACACTCCCCTTAAAGGTCTTCATGACCGATACAGCCTAGTTCTGTGAAGAAACAGAGTGGTTTGCAATGCAAATGTCCAAGAAGCTCTACTGCTGGCACTTTAAGTGATTTAGTTCAATTGTATCTCATCTTTGAAAAGGCTGTTTCATTACACTGACAATATCAGTTCCACAATATATATCTATTTTTTGGCCCAAAGGTCCATCGTTTATGTGAGCTAACGGTGCTGATGCGCTGTCATTGGACCTGTTTTTTCCCCTCCGGTAGTGAGAAGGCTCCTGCAATGAGTCAGCCCGTGGGCTCACGCTCCCCCAACCTTTATTTACATGGCTCGCTTTAGAGGTGTAACCCACAGCTACAGAACAATCGTTTATGTGTTTAAAGCTGGCAGAACTACACTGAGTTGGAGCCTTGAACCATGGCCTCAACTTAACATTCTAACAAAAGGAGTTAAATAAATCAGATATGAGAACTACTGCTCAATTAGATAGTTGTCCGTATATATGGGTTTTCTGTGAAAAGCCCAGGTTTTTAAAAAAATGTTGTCCTGTTGTCCCTTCTAAACCATAAAACTTTCCAGAAATTTCTATTTTTCTCATTTTTGCATCAAAACCACATACTTTGAAATGCCTCTCGCACTAAAAAATGGCATAAAATTTCTTTGTTAAAATATATGTCCCCATCACCAACAAGGACCATATAGCACAGGGAACTATACTCAATATCCTGTAATAACCTATAATGGAAAAGAATCTAGAAAAGAATATATATATGTATATATATACATATATATGTATAACTGAATCACTTTGCTGTACACCTGAAACTAACACAACACTGTCAATCAAGTATATTTCAATTAAAATATATATACATACATATATCAATTGTTCAGAAAATAAGTGCCTGTCCATTTACCACTTTTAAGGCCAAGTTTTCACAGGATCCTTGGGCCCCATCCCTCTTTTTGGTCACTCAAGCGCATCACTTTATTAATCGTTACCCATCTTTCTTGCATCTTTAATTCCCCCTCTCTATTCAATCACTGCTATCTGCATTCAAACATCCTATAATATTTCCAGTATCAAAAATAAAGCTTTCGGGACTTCCCTGGTGGCACAGTGGTTACGAATCCACCTGCCAATGCAGGGGACACAGGTTCGATCCCTGGTCCGGGAAGATCCCACATGCCGCAGAGTAACGAAGCCTGTGCACCACAACTACTAAGCCTGTGCTCTAGAGCCCACAAGCCACAACTATTGAGCCCACACACCGCAACTACTGAAGCCTGTGTGCCTAGAGCCTGTGCTCCGCAACGAGAGAAGCCACCGCAATCAGAAGCCCGTACACTGCAACGAAGAGTAGCCCCTGCTCGCTGCAACTAGAGAAAGCCCACGCGCAGCAACAGAGACCCAACGTAGCCAAAACTAAATTAAAATAAATAAATAAATAAAGCTTTCCTGTGGTCTCACATCACTTCCAGCTCCTGCCTAAATTCCTTATTTGCTCTTGCAGCTGAATTCCTAGAAAGGTTTGCCTATACTTAGGGTGTCTACTTCCCGTCTACCCATTCTCTCTGGACCCACTGTGGTCAGGTCTTTGTCTCCATCATTCTATGTGAACTGCTCATTCAAGGACACCAATGACCACTCTGAGGCCAATTCCCATAATCAACGCTCCCCTCCTGTCTTTGTCATCTTATCCACAGACTTGACATGTGGATCCCTCCATGCTCTTCCAAATGCTTTCTTCATGGACTTTGGTGACACCACTCTTGGTTTTCTTCTCAGAACCAGATTCATATCCCATATCTCACTCTCAATCCATGAGAAAATCCTACTGGCGCTTTCTTAGAGATATATCCATAATATAGCAACTTCCCACGAGCTTGGCCACAGCAACTGGGATCTAAGCTACCCTTATATCTAGCCTGGATTCCTATTCTCTCCGCTTCTACCCTTGCCACCTACAGCCTAATTCCATTTGGCAGCCAGAGTGATACTTCTAGACTGTCAGATCATGATGCCTCCTGAAGCTTCCCATCACACTCAGGGTGGAAGTCCAAGTCCTAGCCATGGCCCTTCGGATTGGCCCAATCTACCTCTCTGATCTCGCTGCCAGTACTCCTCCATTTGTTCGCTGGGCTCTATCTACAGGCGTCTCTTTGTATCTCACTGAACGTGCCAAACATCCTCCTGGCTCAGGGCTGTCACTCCTAGCTGAGACAGTGACAGTGCTCACTTCCTCATTTTCTTCGGGTTCTACTCAAACGTCACCTGATTGGAGTGGCTTCTCCGCTTCCCTATATAAATAGCAGCAACCCAGCGTTCTCCATCTCACATGTCATCTATTTTTCTCAAAGTACTGGCCACTGCCGGAAACACTGTATATTCATTTGTTTTGCTTCTTCCTTTGGTGTCTGTGTATCTCTTCTCAATGTAAACACCTCAGGGGCAGGGGCTTTTTTATAGAGTGCCTGGGATTGAGTCTGCCACACAATAGATATTCAATAAATATTTCATTAGATACTTAATGAATATTTATAGAGTACCACATTTTAGTAGCATTCCATCAATTAATCAACTAATCAATGAGTTCAGCGATTAATGATTGCGGACTTACTGTGTCTTAAGAATTTCGCTAAAAGCCAAGAGCTCATAGTTAAAGGGAAAGTTAGAAAAATAAGCAATCTAGTTCCATAGTTTAACTAAAATGCATTATGGCATACATAATGTGCTCATTACACTTTGACAGTCAGAAGTGGGGGGAGGTTGAGGGTCAGAAGGTCTCGACACAGATCAGTCTTCATCAGGACTGCTGTGTTCTCCAAGTGATGGTTTCCTTCCTCCCTTTATATTTTTCTGAAGAGTAAATATTTTTTTAAAACCTGAGCTTGTTATTATAAATGAAAAAAAAATCAATCTCTTTCTCTCTTGCTCTCTCTCTCTCTTGCTCTCTCTGTCCTGTTTCTGTCATCACAGTTCCTTCTCCGACTCTGACCCTCATGCCTCCCTCTTGTAAGGGCCCTTGTGAATACACTGGCCCTATCCAGATAATTCAAGATAATCTTCCCATCTCAAGATCCTTAATCACTCTGCAGAGTCCTTTTGGCATCTGAGGTAACATATTCAGGATTAGGACATGGACATCTTTGGGGGAAGGGAACTGTACTGCCTAAAATAGTCATTCACTATGAAAACAATAGGAAAAGATGTACTATTTTGACTCATCAGATCAGTAACATAGGCATGCCAAAACTACAGCAGAACTTGAGAATATAGAAATTATTAACTAAAGCATGATTCACTTGTGCTTCACTTTGAGTGACTGAGGCCAGAAGGGGTGAACACTGGCAGCTCTGACTGGCCACAGGCATTTCTGGGACCTGGTCAGTGTCTGCAAGCCAGTGGAGCACGGGAGGCAAGGATGTGGGGTCGTCTTCTCATCTTATGTGAAAGACGTTCACTGTGCAAGAAACTTGTCATGCCGTTAAGTGCTTCTTCAAAATCTTGGGGCTGCTGTTATGATTGTGTTTTATATTGTTTTGCTCTGTTTTTAAGGTTTCAGGAGTTATAAACTATACGAACTAGAGTTTGAGTTTTACGGTAGTGCTTCCCCCCAAACAATGCTTCCTTTATACTGTTTCTGTAAAAAACAAAATCTAGAATTTAAAAAATTATAATAAAATATTATTTTAGGACCTTAGGTGGTCTATAATCTATAATACATGAATCCCATATCTTTACTATTCTTCAAGCATTCCAAATATTCAAAAACCTAAATGTTCCAAAATTAATTTTTCTTTCCCTGTGAACAAGCCCAAAGCAGTTATATTTGTTAAAGGTCAAACAGAACTCAAGTTGTTTAAAGGGCAAAAAGCAGAAAAGAAATGCTAAATATCTCATCAAATATATTTGCTTAATTGATCCTTTCAATTGTTTCTGTGAACACCATGCTCACAAAAAAGACACATTCCTGGGAAGTTAAATTTCAAGGGTTCATCTCCAATCATGGACGATTATAGAAAACACAGTCTTAGAATTTGATTTGTTGCCTAGGTAACACCTCTTCAAATCTGGTATCGTGCCTCATCATTTTGCTCCTACACATGGATAAATATCCTGAAACTGTATAGTGTAAATTTCAGGGACAGAAGATGACTTGAGCAGACACCCTAAAAGAAGGATCTGGGGTGGATGCTATTCTTTGGAAGGAGGTTTAATTTTTTTAAGTTAATATAAATAGCAGGAAAAAGAAACAAAATTGGAAACTTGCTGAAACTTAATTCACTGCAGGATACTGTTTTTCTAGCAGGTTAATCTTGGACCCCAACCAAATGATTTAAGTTGCTGAAGCACATGAAATATCTCCTAGTTTAACCCAATGGTTGTGACATAATATAGCGCCCAGGGGAGGGATATAGTTAGATTTATGTGTTTGAACAATTGTGGCTGATTTATGAACCTTAACAATGGGTTTAAGACTAGAAATACAGCATAGATGAGATTTATGTAGACTGAAAAAAATGCATAATCTCTCACATAGTCCCAGGGTACAAATTTGAGTACTAAACACAAACATTAAAATTACTTTGATACAAAGACAGCCATCCCTCAAGGTATAGGAACAAAGGGCAAACCCTAAGTCGTGTCTATATCCTCAGCTTCTGTTGTAATATTAGGATTCAGGAAATATTTTGTTTAAAATAATCATCAAAAGTAGCCTTGAACCTCAAAGCCAAAAGCAGAAATGAGAGCAGCCACCGTAGGTAGACTGCTGCAGTTATATGTATACAAAGCGAGAAGGGATACTCACGTTCAGATGCTGCCACAAGGGTTGGTATGGAAGTGGAGAGGGAGGAAGGAGCGATATCAGGATCAGGCAGCCAGGGCCTGATCCGTCTAGACAGCCAGCCTGCCAGCCTGCCAACCTGCTCCTTTTGAATGGAACTGTCCAAGGTCCTGAAACAGGCGTTTGACCAAGCCTCAATTCCCCTGATTACAATATGAAATTGTTACCAGTCAGTCACTGGCGTTGTCTGAAGACACACTCTCCTTTTTTTGTCTTCTGCCACCATGAGTCACTGTGCGTTTCCAGCTACCTGCTTCTCACAGTAGCTCAGTACCTGAGCCTGGCCAGAGACAGCTCTGTTTGAAAGGGATAAACCAGAATACCTGGAGTTCACACAGAAATCTGTTTAAAGGTTTAATGATTTATTTCCTTCTAATATTCACTAGCTTCTTATAAGACACAACACCCACTCAATTTGCCAATTGAAAATGATTTAAAATTCAATAGTATTTGCAAATAGAAATCGTGATGGCCTTTTACAAACTACAGAAGCCTAATTACTCTATTTTCATGTTAAGTGCCTAATCTTCATTTAGTAAATGGAGATTATTAATTATGCACACTGACATTTAAAAACCATATGAATTCTGTGTACTTATTACTAACTTGGAGGGTTCAAATCGTATAACTTCCTCCACAAATTAGCTCATTTTTGTTAAAGCAGACAGAAAAATCTTAGTAATCTTTATTAAAAACAGTTACACTAATCCACTGAAATGAACATTTTTTCAATTTTTTAAGGGCTCTACTAATTACCATATCAAGCCCTAGAATACATTTTCTCCCAGGATATACTGTCTGGAATTCCTAAGATCTATTTTCACTTTTTTTTTTTTTAAAAGCAGTGGAGAAATCACCTAATAAAGTAGATGATGGATTTCTTGCTCGTGCATAGATAGACTAGCCTCATCGTTCCTGACTTTTCATTCTTCTGCACCTCACTTTGACGATCAACAATTCCAAACTTCCTCATTCAAATATTTTCATTGATAGACTTAAAACATGCTCTGATTCAACTCCAGGAAAAGATACCTGACCAGTAATTCACACATCAGACACATTTCTTGGCCAGGTGTTTGTCAGGCTTGAAATGGGCCCAGGGAGGCATATTATGGGAATATACTGATTTATCTAGACCCCTAAAAAATTCCATCACAATTCAAATCTGTGCCAGAGACATGGTACTGAAAGGTACCAGATTATGCCACCTCAAAATATGCCTCTTTGACATATAGATTATTTTGAGCTAAAGGCCATTGGGAACCAGCCAAAGCTCTAAAAACAGGGCATAAATTTTCCTTTTGTAAAAGAAATGTCCATTTATAAAAGAAATATCTATTTGTAGAGATGTTTCCCTCTCCCTCACCAGTCGTTAAGGACTCTTAACAACACCCATCTAGAGAGAAGGCTCCAAATTAAATCTGCATAACAAAACTTCTTAAACAACCCTTGTTTACCGTACTTTTCCTGGTCATCCTTCCTTAACTTGCCTCTTCCATATAGAAGCCCCAAACCTCTCTTTGTTTGTATTTAAACACAAGTTCGAACCATTCTTTTGGGTTACTCACAGCTGAATAAGTTTATTAATATGTGCCTTGTGGTGTACACAAGGCACATATTAATAAACTTCTGTTTGATTTTGTCTTGTTAATCTGTCTTTGGCCAGTCTCATTTACAGGGCCCCAACTGGAGAACCTAACTAAGATAGGCAGAGGAAGAGATCCTTGCTTACAGTACTGTCTCAAATTTTCTCCTGTTGCCACAGAACTCAGTTAGAACCCTAACGCTGCTACAAACTTGTTCTGGAATGTTGAACAAATGCAATTCTCTCAAATTTAAATTTAATCATCTGCACGTCAGTGTGAATATCTACTTTATAGGGTTGTTTAGAGGACTAAATGAGATTGTATACATAAAGCATCTAGAACAAACAATGTCTGAAATAAGTGGATGGTCAAATAATAATATGGTCTGCCAGATAAGTATAAAATACGGGGAAAGCTAAGTTAATCATTCATCCTGATTTTGATCAGTCTCTACTTTAATATTTGAGACAATAGCATGCTGTGCATACTAAAATAACACTATGATATCAATAGTCATCATCATCAACAATAATGAAAACATATTATATACGCAATAGTCTGGGTGGAATTCAGATGTCTTTATTAAAACAAAAGTAAATCCGTTTAGTTTTTCACTATACATAACACTGATAAATTTGAAAATCTAGATGAACTGAATAATTTTCTATGAAAATACAAATTTAAAAAATTAAGTCCATGAGATACAGATATTGGGAACTGCCTAACCGCGACAAAAGAATTTGAAAAGGTAGTCAAAATCAACCTCCACAAGGGCATAGGGGGGTGGGTTGTTTGTTTTTTTGGTGAGATCTTAGTTCGCTGACCAGGGATTGAACCCAGGCCACTCCCCTTCCCCAGTGGCAATAAAATCGCCAAGTCCTAACCACTGGACCGCCAGGGAATTCTCAGCATAGAGGGTTTTATAGAAAAATTCTAACAAATATGTAAAGATCATGTATTTCTATTATTTAAAGTAGTCCAGAATCGAGGCAAAATGAACATTTCTCTTTTTACTAGGCCAAACATCTCTGAAATTGGGCAGCATGAAATGAGGACTACTACATACAGATCCCTTTCACTTATTACTGCATATACAAATTTATGCAGTAAAATATTACAAATCTCATTCTGTAGATTTGGTTATCCCATAACCCTGAGTATCAGTAAATGTATGAATGAGTTTTAGTACATTACTATGTTAAAGCAGAAAAGCATATTATCATTTCAGTAGATAACAAAAAGCATTTGATAAATGTCAATTTTTTTTAATCTAAATAATATAGGAATGGTGGGAAATTTCCTTAATTTATGTCTACCAGAAAACTATAGTAAACTTCATTCTCAGTGGTAAAATATTGGACACATTCCCAGAAAGTCATGAATAAAGCAATACTCTCAACTTCTTCATCTCGACTAATCAACATTGGACTGGAAGTCCTATCTAATGCAATAAATAAAGAATATAAGAAGTATAAATATTGGGAAATGACAGATAAAGCTGTCAAATATTTTTGGCATAACAAAAATCAGTAACATGGTGAAATAGAAAACCTTACAAAACCAAAATGCTCCTATATACCACCAATAACCAATTGGAAAATATAATTAGGGAAGACAGGTAGGGCTTTGCACAAACAACCTCTGTTACACACATTTATCCATCCACTCACTCCCCTACCTACATGAAGAAAAAGAAGAAACAAATACTAGAAAACAAGGAATAAACTCGACAAGAAATGTGGAAGACGTATATGAACAAAATTATAAAATATCATTGACGTGTTTTTAAAAAGATTGTAAAGGAGAGACCTGGAAGAGAAGACTTAATACTGAAAAGAATAGTTATCTCACCAAAATAATGTATACTAACGATCAAATTTGTTACATACATATTTTGGAATACCATAAAGCTACAAAAAAGTGAAATAGATTTATATGTACTGACAAGACAAATAACCATGATACATTGTCAAGTGAAATAAAGTAAGTTTCCCAGAATGATTCCATTAATGCCAAAAAAACCAAAAATCATTGTGTGCATGTTTGTACATAGACCCAGAGGTTGTATATAAACAGTAATATCACAGGGAGTAGAAGGGGTAGGATGAGGGCAGGGAAGTAGAATTGTATTTTATTCCTATGACTGCACTGTTCGGATTTTCACAACAAGCTTTATTTTTCTAATTAAAAACTTTAATGGGAATTCCCTGGCAGTCCAGGAGTTAGGACTCCACCCTTTCAAGGCTAAGGGCACAGGTTCAATGTCTGGTCGGGGAACTAAAATCCTGCAAGGATATTAAGGACTTAATAGGACTTGTTTACTAGCTTCTAAATGCTTTCAGATTCAAATTGTGTGTTTCTCATCTTTCTGACTATACGAACATTAGTGTCCTCGAATTAGGCCAAAATAGATTTTAATGAAATCTCCCTAATCCATCAGGTCAACAGACCTTGCTTTAAAAAAATGTTATGGGACTTCCCTGGTGGTCCAGTGGTTAAGACTCTGCGCTTCCACTGCAAAGGGCACGGGTTCGATCCCTGGTCGGGGAACTAAGATCCTGCATCCTGCATGTTGTGTGGCACGGCCAAAAAAAAAAAAAAAAAAAAAAAATATATATATATATATATATATATATATATATATATATATATACACACACATATATGTGTGTGTGTGTGTATATATGTGTGTGTGTGTATATATATATGTGTGTGTGTGTATATATATATATGTGTGTGTGTGTGTATATATATGTTAGACTAAGCTTTGAGGGGAACAAAAATGTTCCTCAATACAGTGGAACAGACAAGTGCATGAAAATAAGTAAACTATTATTAAGATGGAATTTTTAAAGCAAACATCCATATCACACTTATTGCTACTATAAAAATGTGAAATCTCTATTTTTAAGTTTCAAAAAAAATACCACCCGCTTTTGGCATGTAGTGATCATAAATTAAGCACGATTCAATTTTTTTCTGTTTTTATTTGTTGGCTTCTTTTTGCTTTTCTCCTATTTGCAGGACCTCATTTGCCATTCCAGTTTCCATTACTTCCTAACTGGTGAGCTTCATCCATTTCTTACTTTCCTTATCTCTAAAGTGGGTATAATAATATTCCCCACCATACAGGAAGATTAAGTGAGGCGCACAGCAAATATTATGCACTAAAATATGGGAACTGTTATTATCCCCAGGCAGCAAAGAGTCAGATAAAAATGTGCAGCAGCCAATTTGGATATAAAACGCATTAAATTACATACATAATCTTGACTCATTACATGTAAAGACAAAATACATATCATAACTACAGAGGAGAATCATGACTACAAAATATACTATCTTAAACCAGATTTGAGATGAACAGGGAGAGGGGAGGAGGGAGTCCACACAGCAGTTGAGGAGGGGTGAGGAAGGAAAGCCAGAGGCTTCCCATGGATTTACTCTCATACCAGGCCAATGATCCACTCAGCACCAAACTTTATGTAAAATAATGGTCTTTGCTTAAACTTATAGATAAGGGGAAAACAATTTCATCCTTAAAGATATAGCACAGAGATAGCACAGAAAATAGAACTTTTCTCATTGCATTGGAATCATATTTAACATAGGTTCGTAGACTACTTTCACTTAGGGCAAAGTTTCTTAGTTCCGGCACTGCTGACCAGCACTATTAACTATTGGGCTGGATAAGCCTTTGTTGTGGTGGGAGGGCTGTCCTGTGTATTACAGGACGTTTAGCAGTGTCCCTGGCCTCTATGCACTAGGGCCAGCAGCGCCCCGTTCCCTAGCTATGACAACCAAAAATGTCTCCAGACATTGCTAAATACCTCCTGGTGTTGGGAAGCATGTGCAAAACTGCCCAGGTTGAAAAATCGGTGACTTATTGAAATGATGAACATTCCCCTTTATCATAAAATATTCTCTAAATGCATCTTTTAATGATTTTAAATATTATGACATACAATAATTAATTCAAGTATTATATATAATTAGACATTTTACTTTCATCACCTTTTATTTGACATACAATAATTAATTCAAGTATTATATATAATTAGACATTTTACTTTCATCACCTTTTATTTGTTTCATGATAAATAAGAAACACTTGTACAAAATTCTTTGTTTGGATAACTGATGATTTCCTTAAAATGAACTCCCAGGTTGAATTATTCAATCAGAGGGCATGAACATTTTAAAAATGCATCTGTGGTCCATTCTCCAGCAATACTGAACCAAAAGACACTCTCATTTGGAGGGAAAATATATGTTTACACCACCAATACTATGATACCCTGTGTATCATACCTTATAAAAATTATTTATTAAACAAGTACATTAAAAATGATATACCACATCACAGTATACCATTTTTATTTATTAGCATTTATTTTCCTATTTACCCTTCAACGGACTTAGTTATTTTATTTGATGACTGAATCTTATATAAAATATTATACTTGTGTTTTGCAACAGTATTTCTTGAAGTAATTTCTACTTGTGAATGACAGATGTCACCCTCTGTGTTCCCTGTATAATCTCATTTTGCTGGCCCTGACCCCATTGCTAGGAAAGATTTGAAATGTGAGAGAAAGACAACATAAAGGATTTATAGAAACACTGTGAGAGGAAGTGGACATTCTTTCCCACCAGCCCCAGAACAAGAATTTCTTACTTATCTACTGATAAGCAGTCTAGTAAATTCAGGCCTCTGGAAACAAACCTTAAGGCAAAGATAACAAGGCAGAGGCAGGAGAACTGACTGTCAACATAACTCAGAAGCTCATATGGAACTGTTCTCCAGCACAATTCTAGTATCTGTGTAATAACAAAGAATAGGAATGGATATTCATAATATTATGTGTGTATTTTCAGAAATATTAAATGAAGTATAGTACGGTCTGTTTGAGAAAGTAGAACTCTTAGGTGACCTCCATGTTCCCACCCTCTTGATGGCAGCCAGAGAGGCCCTGAGCAGAGGACCCAGCAAACCCACGCCTGGACTCCTGACCCATCGTTTTAGCCATGATTTATAGTTACTCAGAATAGAAAACTCATACTGTAGGAGGTGACTAATATTGATTTAGAGTAACTTCCACTAAAATGGTTAGACTATTTGAGCCTGTAAAAAAAGTAAACTTCAATTATGATATCTGGAAATTGATTTTCTTTGATTATCTCAGGCCCCAACAGAGGCTTGATGAGAAGAGGGCAGTTTTGTATATTTCACCACCTGTTAAAATATATCATTAATGCATAACCCCGGACAGTATACCCAAATCTAAATTCATGATCTAAATATTTAAATATATTCCATTTACGACAAAGATAAGAAATGACACCAGAGAAATAACTCAAAATAGTAATTCTGATTTTGACTCTCGATGCTGATGAGACTAAATTATGCTCTGTTCAAAAACACCATCATCAGTAATGTAACTAATTGACAAATGAAAGCAGAAGGGACATCTGCCAAAATTTGGGTAATTAAAATAAATGCCTGTCTTCATTATGTACACATTACATTTATCATACAATTACTGTATGGTGTTTGTATTCTTTGCGTCAAAGAATTTTATAGTATCAAAATATTTTTTTCTAAAAATAAGCACTAGAGATTAAACTTACACAGTGGCAAAAAAAAAAAAAGAGGAAGAAAACAATTTACTCCCAAATAAGTTCTTTACTATTTAAACCATACTTCATAGGAGTCATTTGAATAGACATAAGTGCATAATTGATAAAATATATAAGGATGATCATTACATTATTTGTTATAATAAAACATAGAATCACCCCACATACTCATCAGTATAGGGATTCTTAAATTTTTTTTGTTATATTCGTATCATGGAATGTTATGTAGCCATTAAAAAGAATAAGTTTGTCAGAATGTACTGACATGGATATACCCATAACGTTTTATTGAATGGAAAAAGTTGTAACACAATATATACCGTTTGATGACATTTTGACATATATACACTACAGATACTATGTATAAAACAGACAACTAAAGAGAACCCACTGTATAGCACAGGGAACTCTACTCAGTGCTCTGTGGTGACCTAAATAAGAAGGAAATCCAAAAAAGAGAGGATATATGTATACATATAGCTGTTTCACTTTGCTGTACAGTAGAAACTAACACAATATTGTAAAGCAACTATATTCCAATAAAAAATATTTATTTTTTCCTATGGTTTAGAATATATCACTACTGTGATACACGCATATATGTTATAATAAAAACCCCTATATTAAAAGTATATGCTGGGCTTCCCTGGTGGCGCAGTGGTTGAGAGTCCACCTGCCGATGCAGGGGACACAGGTTCGTGCCCTGGTCCGGGAGAATCCCACATGCCGCGGAGCGGCTGCCGTGAGCCACGGCCGCTGAGTCTGCGCATCCGGAGCCTGTGCTCCGCAACGGGAGAGGCCACAACAGTGAGAGGCCCGCGTACTGAAAAAAAAAAAAAAGTATATGCTAAAATACTTTCGTGATAGTGGTGAAAATAAAGAAAATTGGAGGCCACTGGTAAAAAAAAATATTATGTACATATTTATATTTTGTGCATAGAAAGGTTTAAAATATAAGGTTTGTGGAAATAAAACGAGAAGGATTTTTAAAAACCCAACTGCTAAGAGATTACACCGGGAAGGAGGAATGAGAAGTAGGCACTTCTTTTATTCACTATAACCCCTATGAATCCCAAACCCACAAGGTCCACACAAACAGAATAATAATTGTTTAAAATGTCTCGTTTCTAATCTGTCTCATTTCTTTTTTTTTTAAACATCTTTATTGGAGTATAATTGCTTTACAATGGTGTGTTAGTTTCTGCTTTATAACAAAGTGAATCAGCAATACGTATACATATATCCCCATATCACTTCCCTCTTGCGTCTCCCTCCCACCCTCCCTATCCCACCCCTCTAGGTGGTCACAAAGCACGAGCTGATCTCCCTGTGCTATGCGGCTGCTTCCCACTAGCTATCTATTTCACATTTGGTAGTGTATATATGTCCATGCCACTCTGTCACTTCGTCCCAGTTTACCCTTCCCCTTCCCCGTGTCCTCAAGTCCATTCTCTACGTCTGTGTCTTTATTCCTGTCCTGCCCCTAGGTTCATCATAACCATTTGTTATTTTTTTTTAGATTCCATATATATGTGTTAGCATACGGTGTTTGTTTTTCTCTTTCTGACTTACTTCACTCTGTATGACAGACCTGTCTAATTTCTAAAATGTCAATTACACATCTTGCAAATCTCAAACCAGATTCAAGTCCGAACCCCCAGAAACAGGAATCATATTCCCCTTCTATCCTCTCTTAGTCCACTACCTTTTTCTGCCCTATGGCCTTATATGGGCTAAAGGCAACCAGTTGGAGATGGATGTAGCTTGTTTTACCACATCTCTCCCTGCTTCCGTATCTCGAGCCCTCAGGCCTCTTCTCCTACCTATTCTCTGGTTTAATCCAAAAACCCTAAGAAACTCTTTGTCAATTGAGGCAAACTCCTTTCTACTTTGAATAAGCTCGGGCAGAGAGAATGGAAACATCTACACATTAACAAATTATGACTTGTCACATCATACTTTTTTTTTTTTTTTTGCGGTACACGGGCCTCTCACTATTGGGGCCTCTCACGTCGCGGAGCACAGGCTCCGGACGCGCAGGCTCAGCGGCCATGGCTCACGGGCCCAGTCGCTCCGCGGCATGTGGGATCCTCCCGGACCGGGGCACGAACCCGTGTCCCCTGCATCGGCAGGCGGACTCTCAACCACTGCGCCACCAGGGAAGCCCACATCATACTTTTATAATTTATTTTTTTATTTTATCTATTTATTTATTTTTTTGCGGTACGCGGGCCTCTCACTGTTGTGGCCTCTCCCGTTGCGGAGCACAGGCTCCGGACGCACAGGCTCATCGGCCATGGCTCACGGGCCCAGCCGCTCCGCGGCATGTGGGATCTTCCCGGACCGGGGCACGAACCCACGTCCCCCGCATCGGCAGGCGGACTCTCAACCACTGCGCCACCAGGGAAGCCCTATAATTTATTTTTTAATAACAAACACGTTTTAGTTCGTCTCTGTTTCCCAAATGTCCCCATCAAGAGAGTTTGGAGAGGCTTACAATTAAGAACTGGCCACAGTTAGGCTGTTCACCTAAACATTTTCTTCTGGCCTTTTTCGTTCGTAATGTGTAGGCCTTGATTGACCTTGTTCCCATATGAAACTGTTTCCCACCTGAATCGTAGCTTCAGTTCAATTCTTAACAGAGTGTTTTACGAGAATCTTGAATCTTGCAATATGTCATAGATTTAGCCAGAGAAAATACGATCCAAGCTTAGAACATCCTTATGTCGACTACCCTCTTAGACTAACCTTTTCATTTCCCTTAAACACTCCTCTCCCTTCCTTGATACCTTAGTCTTGGCCCTAAATACTGCCATATTAGGGAGTTATTGTTAATTTATCATAGGTGACTTTTTGTCATTGTTGGTTGTTCAAAGTAATTGAGAGAATGCCTAAGTGAGAGACCTGGAAAGGACTCCAAAGAGTAGGGGAAATTCTGCCTACATGGTAATTGAGTGGCTGTGGGATGAAGCAGATGAAGAGACTGAGATGGTCAGTGATTGCTTTGGAATGGCTGATACTTGGCCAATGTCACAGAGTGACAGAACTAACAAGACAAGAGAACTGTGTTCCTTGATTTTCAATTCAGGGCTTTCTACTCCCTCCATTTTGTTATGCGAGTCAAGTATATATCCCTTTGCCTACCCAAACAAACACCAAACATTTTAATTGTGGAAATATGTAAAGACATTTTTTTCTGTACTCAAGATGCTCTCTCCTCCCCACTCCCTTCTGATTCTCTGGCTGAGTGAGATCAAAGCTACAACCCCATAAATTTATTTGATGTGTTGCTTAGACCATCAATATAGCAAGCTAGGCAGAAGACAAAAAGGGCATTTAATGACCACAAGAAACACTTTTACAAGCTTCCCTTCTCTATAAATCTGACACAGTGATTTATACAGGACTCATGTGAATTTACCTCCAACTAGCAGAAATAACCTCAGGAATATGGACCCTGGTAAAATCTTGATATCCTGATTTAGCACAACACATCAAAATGGCAAAATGCCATTGGACCTTATGGCTGTGTTTATTTAACAAATCTTAAATGGTTCAAAAACTTAAAAATATCCTTAAGGTACACCATAAAATATGTCTAAATGATTAATGAACAAAATCACTGGCTCCATTTAATGAAAAGAATTGTTTCATATTCTCTATGAAAACTGCCTCCACTGACCAAGTTATCACTTCCCTCTTTTGTGCTTCTGGAGCATTCGGAATATATCTGCACTCACATGGGGAGGTAACCATTTACTTTCCTATATTCCTTTCTGCTAGACTTGCAGGAAAGGGAACATCAGCCTAACCATCCTAGTGATTCGTACAACACTGGGCATTTACTGGGTTCATGGACAGATGCAAGGATGGATACATGGATGAATGGCTATATGGTTGTGACGTCTATAACATTTAACCACCACCACCACCACCACCATACAAGAGTTTATCCAACAGTTTTCCTTTTAAATTAGCATACACCTTCTATAACAAGGTTTCTTTGTTACCCAGTCTACCCCCCAAAAGTATTACATTTATTATAAAAAATACCTGTGTAACCATCACACATCTCAATAAAGTATTATGAATATGTTTAAAGTTCTATGTGTACATTTCTCCCTACACCCACTAAAGTTTGTATTATTCTAAATTTGTTGTTCATCATTTCCATGCCCACCTTTAGACTTTTTACTACACAGGCATATATCCTGAAATCATAGATAGTACTATTTTGCATGATTTTAAACTTCATTCACACAGATGGTATTATACTATATGTATCTTTGTGTAATGTGCTTTTTGTCTCTCAACATAAAATTTTTCCATGTTGATACATATAGCTCTACCTGGGTCATATTTCCTGCTGTGCAATATTCCACTATAGTAATATACTGTGATTTATTTATCCGTTCTCCTCTTGAAGGATATTTATGTTGTTTCCAGCACTTGGCTCTGGCAATGTTAATATGAACATCACGTACAGGTATTATACTCGTGCACAAGTGTGAATCATTTTTAGGTAGGATTGGAACTACCAGGTCACAGGAAATGAATGTCTTTGACTTTACTAGATATTGCTCTCCAGTGAGTGTACAAATTTATATGCCCACCAGCAATATGTGAAAGTTCTGATCATTCCACACCCTCAACAAGACAATATTATCAACTTTAAATTTTTGCTAATCTCAATGGTATGTACTGGTATCTTATTTTAATTTGTGATCATCTGATTACTAATAAGGACAAACAGGTCTGTTGCTTATTTAGGCTTTCTTTTTGTGAATTGCCTGTTTATACTCTTTGGTCATACTGAATTGGGTTATTTGTGTGTTTTTTCCTATTGATATTAATATATTCTAAATAATTTATGCCAGTTTTATGTATAATAACATCTTCTCCAAGTTTGTGGCTTTCCTCTTTTTTACAAAGTAGTATTTTGATGTTTAGAAGCTTTTAACATTTAATGTAGTTAATGAACCTATCTATTCTTTTATGGTTTGTGCTTTTTTTATCTTATTTAAGAAACTTTCCCTACACTAAAGTCTCAAATTATGCCTCCTGTATTTTCTTTAAAATATAGAAATTTTAAAGTTTTGCTCTTCATATTGTAAAAATTGTTTAATTCTAAATGTTTGTTTGCACTTGACCAATATTACATGACTATATATATAATGTATATATACACATACACACATATTTGTGTGTGTGTAGTTTTTTTCAAAGAACAAAATTTTGTTCATTTTTTCTATTGTATCTATTTTCTCTTTCATTTCTACTCTTTATTAGTTCTTTCTAATTTCTTTGAGTTTATTCTAACATCTTAACTGAAATGCTTAGCTCTTTAATTTTTAGGTTCTTCTTTTTATTAGTATAAGAATTTAAGATTATTAATTTTCTAAGAACCACTTTTGCTACATCCCCCAAGTTCTGAAATACAGTATTGTTTTATCATTCTTTAATTACAAATGTTTTCTAATTCCATTATAATTTCTTCTTTGATCCATGGGTAAATTTAAAGTGTGTTTTTAAATTTCCAAGTGTACAGATACTCATAAATTAATGATTATGTTTGTGCTCCAATAAAAGCTTAGTAATGGACACAGAAATATGAATTTTGTATAATTTCCAAATGTCAATAAATATTATTATTTTCTTCTCAACACTTAAAAATGTAAAAAACATCCTTGGCTGTCAGGCTGTCTGAAAACAGGCAGCAAGCCAACTCCTGATTCAGAACATTTTCTAATACAAAGAAAACAATGTCTGTGTTTGCTATTATAATTAAACCAAACAGCATTAATAATCATTTATTTAAAAAAGATACTTTTGTTCCCACAGATACTTTCCCAGGAGACAAACCGGCCAAGAGAAGCCTCTTACTGTACCACTTAGGGCAAAGTCAGACAGCTCATAGCACATGAGATCACAGCCCCCTATTTATTGATTGAATAAGATGGTTGGGTCTGCACTCATCTGGGAAAGCAGAACTTTAGAGCAAGGACTTAGATAACTGAGACCTGAAATGCTTAAGTGACTTGATCAGTTTCTGACGCTATGAGTGTGGCATAAAAAACCCTACTCATCTTTCAAAATCCAGCTCAACGTGGTCACCTCACAGACCCCTCCCCTTAAGTGTCCAACGTTAATGCTTCTGTCATCTGAACTCACTCTGCCCTTTGCACATACTCCCTGTAGCAATTCTCAGTGCACTGCTTTTCTCTCTCGTTTGAGTGTTCCTTATTCACCCTCCTAACTCTCATAACGACACCAATGAAGCCAACACCTGGAAATGGCTCATTTAAATATTATTAAATGAATGGATGTGGTCTCCATAGAGCAAAGCTCATGTATTTCCAGTAGACAGGACCAAGTGACAGAGCAAGAATGAGCTAGTCACTTCTCAGACAACACAAGAAGAATGATATGATATACGAATCCCTTTCATACCCATATAAACCTCAAGATCTTTAGAATACAAGCATTGTGATGAGAGTATAACAAAATTATATGACTCTAGACTGCTGATTATAAAGTCATCTAATCATTACTAAATCAATTTTAAAAATAAAGATTTAAGAACTATGAGTAAATTTCTCCCCAAGCCCAAATAAGATTTTATCATTTGGAAAATTGGTAAAAATTAACTCAAACAGCTAAATTATACAGAAGGGAAAGCAGTACTTCATTTTTCCTGTCAGTTATATAAAAAGCCTGTGTTATGAAGAACAAATTATATTCTAATATCATAAGATAGTATTTTCTCCTTTTAATAAAAACTGAGCGAAATTGAGAAAAGCATTTAACTTCTTAGGACTTGCGGTAAATTTTCAAAATGCTAGAGAATAACATGGCAGTGGAAAAATTTTAATTTTGCTAAATAAGAACATGATATGTCTATTCCTCTATTACCACCTTTTTTTTTTTTTTTTTAAATTTTTGGCCGTGCCGTGCGTCTTGTGGAATCTTAGTTCCCCGACCAGGGATTGAACCTGGGCCACAGCAATGAGAGCACAGCCTAACCACTGGACCACAAGGGAATTCCCCAAATTGTAGTCCTTTAAATTAAATAGACTCAGCTTTTTGAAAAGCATGTTAAATTGTTATTATATTTTATATTGTGCTACAGATTAGAGAAAAAACTTTCAGAGGTCCCAAAAGCCCTAATAATCCAAAGCCCAGTGTTTGGGGACTACTGGTTAGAGAGTATCTGAGGTCTCTTTTAACTCTGACCTTTTAACATAATTATTGTAAGTTCTTTTTCTGCAGCATTATATATTAAATGCCTCTCTCCCGTATAGCAAGCCTCATAATATGTCACCAAAGACAGTTTTTTCAGAAGCTTTTACATTTTCTTTTCCTTAAACTTGATATTGAATTTACTATCTAATTTACATCTTTATCAATTTCAATTATCTTCCTGTTTGATTTACAGGCTTTCATCATTAGCTCACTAAATTAGCCATATATCATTTCTTTCGCCACAAAAAAAAGTCATACACTTTTCTTTTAAAACCCTTATAAGAAAAAAAAAAAAAAAAACCTTATAAGTAGCAGAACTTCCATCTATGACAGAGTAAAGATTTTGGCAAATCCTCTCCCCAAACAAACACTTATTAAGCTGGACAAAATGGTCACAAACAACCATTTCAGAGCTCCAAAAAGTGACCAAAGGCAAACAGCAAATGGAGAAGCACTTATTGATGACGAGCTCCCAGAGCTTCAGGAAAGAGCTGTGGGGTTCTACGGCCTGCTTGCCTGGAGCTGCTCCCATCTTCGCTGCCTGGTTCAGGAGACAGGAATGGTAGCTGTACAGGTAGGGCTAGACTGAAAACCAGCAGCTTCACTGCTAGAGAGGGTTGACTTGATTGGGAGCAGAGCCAAAAACCCATTCCCAGCACTGTTGTCAGTAAAAGCAGCAAACTCAGTAGGAAATCAAAGGGGAAAAGCCACAGCGCTGCTAGCCTCAGGTTCCCGGGCAGAGGGGAAGCCAGGCAGGAATTTAACAAGGAGGTAGTCCTGGAAGTGAGATCGCCTTAGAAGTGCAAGAGAAGCTCTCCACACATCTCTGACTGACTCTGGAAAATTACACGTATGGGCAGGGAGAGCTGAAAGGGCCCAGTGGAAACTACAAGTCGAGGCCGACTTTAAAACTGTCTGAGCTCTGAATGTGCCCCCAGCCCACACACAAACACTCATTGGCGGAGTGTGGCAGCCAAACAACCTAAAGTATCTGAACACGACCTCTGCCTGATCACTGCCTCAGTGTTACGTTACACAGAGCAGTAGCCTCTGTATATCCAGGATAACAATTTAAATCAGGGGAAAAAATGAGCAGAGAGCGCCGCAACCACACACACCCAATTAACATTTAAAGAACACTCCACTCAAAAGCACTATAATACACACGTTTCTTCAAGTATACACGAAACTTTCCTCAGAACACACCATATGCTAGTCCACAAAAAAACTCAGTAAATTTAAAAGTACTGAATAATTTAAAGTATGTTCTACACGATGGAATTAAATTAGAAAACAACAGAAAGGAATTTAGGAAATCATCAAATACTTGGAAATTAAGCAATACTTTTCTAAATACTATATAGGTAAAGAAGAAATCACAATGGAAATTATAAAGTGTTTGAACTGGATTAAGACAAAATTACATATACTAAAATTTATTAGATATAGCTAAAGTAGTACCTAGAGGATAATTTATACCTCTGAAGACTTATATAAGAAAAAAAGAAAGGTCTCAAAGCAATAATCTGTTTCCAACATAATAAATTAGAAAAAAGAAGAAATTAGATCCAAAACCAGTAGTAAACAAATCACAAAGATTTCTCTGATTTCAACTGAATGGAGGAAATCAATTGAATGGAAAGTAGAAAAACAATAAAGAAAATCAATCACAAAAACTGATAAATTTCTAGGCAGCCTGACCAAAAAAAGAAGAAACAAATTACCACACTCAGGCATGAAAGTTTGAATATTCCTACCAACTCTAGGGAACTTAAATGGATAAGAAAAATTATGAACAAATTTATACCAACATATTGCACAAATTAGTTGAGATAGACAAATTCTTAAGAAGATATTCCAAAGATAGATAGACCTAAATGTAAGAGCTGAAACTAA
The DNA here is from genome assembly GCF_949987515.2 of Delphinus delphis. Taxonomy (NCBI): domain Eukaryota; kingdom Metazoa; phylum Chordata; class Mammalia; order Artiodactyla; family Delphinidae; genus Delphinus; species Delphinus delphis. The sequence continues at coordinate 117,282,487 of NC_082704.1, forward strand.
ATCTAGGAGAAGACATAGGGGAATTCTTTTTTTTTTGCGGTACGCGGGCCTCCCACTGTTGTGGCCTCTCCCGTCGAGGAGCACAGGCTCCGGACGCGCAGGCTCAGCGGCCATGGCTCACGGCAGCCGCTCCGCGGCATGTGGGATCTTCCCGGACCGGCAGGCAGACTCTCAACCACTGTGCCACCAGGGAAGCCCCAAGACGAATTCTTTTGTGAAGTTAAATTAGGCAATGATTTATTAGACGTAGACATAAAAAGCACACAGTATAACAAAAAGTGGTAAATTGCACTCCATCAAATTTATACTCTACAAAAGACAATGTTAAAAAATGAACAACACTCCACACATCTGGAAGAAAATATTTCCAAAACACATCTATTAAAAGGTTTGAATCTACAGTACATAAAGAACCATTACAACTCAAATGAGCCAACAATAAGACATTTGCATGGAAAATTAATGTCACAATGTTGTACAAATACACAACTCCTTGAATGCCTAAAGTGAAAAAGACTGAGAATGTCAAGTGCTAGCATGGATATGGAATAATGGAACTCTCATTCATTGTTAATGGGAATGCAAGGTGGTGCAGCCACCTTGGAAAACAATTTAACATGTATTAAAAACTTAAACGTATATTTAGCATATATCCCAGAAATCCCACTCCTAGATAATTACTCAAGAGAGACGAAATCATATGTCAGAAAAGACTGGCATATGCATATTTATAATAAATTTATTCATAATCAGTCAAAAACTAGAAATGCAAATACCCCATCAATTGGTGAATAAATAAATTGTAGTACATTCATACAATGAGATACTATTCAGTAATAAAAAGGAACAAATTACTGATACATAAAAAGACATGGATGAATCTCAAAAGCTCTATGCTAAATTAAACCCAAAAGGTCATATACTGGATGCGTCCAATATATTGCACACCAGAAAATGCAAGACAATAAGGACAGAAATCAGATCAGGGGCCAGGCGTGATGGGGAGAGGAGATAGGCATAAAGGAACATGAGAGAACTTTTTGGCGTGATAGAAATGTTCTATATCTTGATTGCGATAGTGGTTGCATGATTGTAAATATCTGTCGAAATGCATCTTAAATAGGTACAAAAGGGGAAAAAAAAGATTATCGACAAATATCATCCTCATGAGAAAACAGGTTTAGAAGTAGGTCCCCACATCTTCTCACACTGAAAACTAATAACCCAGCTGAGAACATTGGAGAACTACCTAGAAGTTCCATAAGTCAGTGCATTGGCTGTGCGAGGAGAAAGACATGGTGTAGTTTATCTGTGTAGTCCCAGCACCCAGCAAATGGCCATAATCTCACAGCTCCTTAATAAACATTTGTATAACAAATGGACAGATAAATGGTTTCTAACAAAGATATTTAGCCAAACTCAGATACTCTTCCAGGCGTGGAGGTGGAATATTAAACGGTGAAATATAAAAACAGAGGAGTCTATAAATTAATCTAATTTCCCACAGTACCGTGTCAGTGGTGCCTGGATGGCTGTTTGAGAATCTTTGTGCATAACTGTACTGCCAAATCAGTAAACAGATAAACACTTTTAAAAAGGGATCATGTATTAAGAACATGTCTTTCAAGTGACTCACTTAGAAATTAAAACAGACAGACAAATCGAAACAGAGAACTCTACCCAAATCTTAAAATTCTATGCAAGTAAAATTGATCTGTGTGAGTTAGATAATGCCTGAGCCAAAATAAGGTTCTGTAATAAATTTGTTTCACTTGAAGTACGCAGAATTTCTTATTTTTGTTGCATTTTGCAATAATGAAGCAAACTTAAAGGCTTCTCTGCAAACTGTTCATTTCTTAGCTCTAGACTGTTTTCCCAAAAAATTCAAATCAATTCATATTATTTCTAAAGAAATGTCAAAATGTTCTCAATTGTTTGCAATGATATCACTATTTTTTCTTGTTCAACTTTTTATTTTGCAAAATTTCCTAATAATATCCTTTATAGCAATTTTGGTTTTCTAATCCAGATACAACTCACTGCATCTAGTTGTCATGTCTCTTCAGACTCCTTCAATCTGGAGCAGTTCCTCTGACTTTCTTTCATGACATTTCAATTTTGAAGAGGAGGGGTCAGTTTTGTTGCAAAATATCCCTCAGTCTGGGTTTCTCATGAATCGGTCGTGGTTAAGCATTTTAGGCAGGTCCGGCACAGACCTGCAATACCATTCTTAGTGCTATATCACATCAGAAGGAAGGGGATGTTCATTTGTGCTAGTACTGGGGGTGTTAATTTGGATCATTTAGCTTAGGTGGTATTTGTCAGATCTCTATATGGTAAAGGGATCTTTTACCCTTTGTCGTTAATAAATCACCCATGTAGGAGTACTTTGATAGCTCATAATTTAGTTCCATTACATATATTTTAATATTAAAATATTATGACATTGTAAAGTATATCTTTAAAAATAAACACATTTAGCCACTAATAACCTCACTAGATATAGTTTTGGAAGAGAAAGATGTGTTTACTTACTATACAGATTTTTAGAGGTTATCAATATATTCCCATTATGTAGATTTAAGTAGATGTTGACAGAAGGGCTCTACAGAAATTGCCTATTTTCTTCCGGTACCAACATGAGGCTTATTGTTTATGCTTTGTGCCCATGAGCCCTGTTGGACAGTCATTTCTTCTGTTTAAAATTCAAGAGCAGTGCTCTTCATTCTGGAGGAAACAAAATGCTTTTCCAAAGTACTAACAAATGTACCAATCTCACCAAATATCAAGAAGCCCAGGAGGTCGGACTGGATCAGTAAATAAACTTCCAGCCCCTGGCCTAAGCTCCAATGATTTAGTTTCATTTATAAAGTGTTAACCTTGAAATATAGTTTGAGATCAAGTTGGACACACTTTGTTACAATACAAACTGGTAACTCACTAGAAACCCCACTTGCTTAAAGTTAACATGTTATAATAGAAAGATCCCTACAGTTTAAGACAATCAGTGTTTTTATCTTAATTCCATCACTTAAACCTAGCCTTTGTTAATTCACTTTCCTTTTTGAAAATTAATTTACTTATCTTTAAATTGGGGCTCACAGTACCAGCTCTGTGGGGTCGTATAAGTAATAAAACACATCATGCATTAAAGAGCTCTGGAAACCATAAAGCACTTACAAATGTTTGCCAAAGAGGGGTAAATGCCCTTCAAAATACAATTCTTATTATTTCCCACATGAAAAATCATTCAACTTAGATTCGATGCCAAATAAAATAAAATCTATTTATTAAAGAATTTCCAAAGCTTTGAAGTCTGAAAATGGAGCATCCTGATTGTAAAAATGAAGCAACGCTGAAAAGAACAGAATTTTAATGATGCCAAGAATCAGGCATAAACTGCTCAAGAGACTGCTTTCCATGCTGACGTCACGGAGGAAAGTACAGTTTTAGGAGGAACAGCTGCCAAGTTGGGTTGTCAGCCTGCTGCATACCTTTTACAGTGATGCTAGAGGTGCCTCCACACAAGGCTAAGGGAAACACTCAAGCACTGGCTGCTTTTACCAGTCACGTGTACACACGCGCACATATGCGCATGTGTGCATACACACAATGGTCTGGCAAAGAAACGTATCAGTTAACCAAAGTGTAACTCCCTTCAAGGAATGCCTACATGCTGTTTTATGAGTTTGTCTAATCCAATTCTTGAGTAAACTACTAGAATGGTGGCTGAGTGTACCTTCCCAGTGAAAGAACCAGAAAGGGGGGCGGCAAATGGTCCAGCTGAAATGTAATTGGTGTTCTATTCACAAGCACTAAAATAAGCATTGGTAAAGCCAGTGACTGCACTTGACGCTTCATGTAAAACAGGATTATGTACCCGATGAAAATGTTTTCAGCTAAATCAACGCCCAACCTAAGGAAGCAGCAGGAGGCAAGAGCTGGATGGACTGGGGCTCAGAAGGAAGGATAAGCAAGGGGAGCACTCATCTCCTCATCCATCCCAGCGCCCCCCCCCCCCGACCCTGTTGTCACTTCATTCTCCATTTAATATGGTTTTACAGGCATTTATTCCACAATACCCTTCTTTCACTCTCCTCTCAAATCCACTTGGCCAAACCTTAGCCCTAATAAACCCAACTCTCTACACTGACATCGCTTTCACCAAGATGCTGACAACTGCTGGAGAGAATTCAAAATAGAATGGATTCGTGGTACCACAATGAAGGTAGCCAGCCTTAAATGGGCCCCAGAATTCCTTTGACTAGTAATCGTTTGTGTTTCTCTGGTCATACCTCTTTCAATTCCCATAGCAGCAGCCGCCGAATGTAATTGCTATGTCTGACATTCCAATAATGTATTTAATGCATAAGACTGCATGAATGTACACTGCTTAGAAGGGACTCACAATAAAAACTGACATATTAACAATCCAGGTAGTTCATATTAAGAATGATTAAAAACTCTATACAGCAAGGGAAGCTCTTTCTGCATGATTGTGAGAAAATCATATATATGAATAAATGTATTCATATATATGAATGGTAATTCAGTGGAAATGTAAGAAGAAACTCATAACCAGAGAAAAGAAAGATACAAACTATTCTAGCTATCATGTTCAAAGGCTCAAAAATCACAACTGAGCTTCAAGCTTTGCCCCAAATTTCCTGGCTACTAAGGCAAAAAGAGAAAGAAGATCTATTTTATGGATCTTATTGAACTGGAAATATGTGGAAATTCCTCAGCAAAGAGCATTCTTTTTTACCAGCAATGAAATTAACATCAAATGTCTCATGTAGGTCACGAACAATATCTTTTATTAAAATCACAAATGCCATGTTAAATTTTGTATGTCTATTTGTAGTGGTGGCTTCTGACAAAGGTAAAAAGCAAAACACTGAATTACAACTCTATGATTCCATGGGAGGCTAAACTAACAGAGGCCATGGATGTAGCATCTGCTGCTTCAACTTGGTCCAATAATAGAATTAAAATACGTAGATCAGGGTTTCACACCTTGACACTGTTTACCTCTAGGGCCGGATAATTCTTTTGTGTGGGGGCCGTCCTGTGCCTTTTAGGATGTTTAGCAGCATCCCTGACCTCTACCCCCTAGATACCCGTAGCACCGCCTTTCCTCTCCCCAGGTTATAAGAACCAAAAATGTCTCCAAACATTGCTAAATGCTGCATGAGGGGCAAATTCACCCCTGGTTGAGAACCAGTGACCTAGACTAATTGAAAACAAATGACTCCTCAGCTTTCAGCTTCCCAGTTCATTGTCTACACTGATCATTTCCACCTTGCCATTGGCCTTGTGGGAAATTCACCATCAGGGACATTGCCATCGTCAACATTTTGAGCTTTTGTTTTTGACATTCCTCTATCCCTCCATATTTCTTCTTAACCTTCCAAATAACCCTTGCAGATTTAATTTCAAAAGATTTTTATAAATAATTCTTTGCTATGAATAGCATTCATCATACAGACACAGATGATACAGACTTCTATTCACTATAGTTTCTACCAGAAAACTGACCTCCTGGGGGAAAGCACAACCACTTCTGTGACTGCAAACTGAGCAGGAATGTCAAAACATGCTTTTCCATATTCACTCCTCTTCTTCCCAATCCTCTCATAAAATTACCGTGAACGTGGGTGTTGGTACTTTAGAGTTTTCCCTCTAGGGAGAGTGCACCGTAGACCACTTATACTATTTCTTCTACAACCACTACAGTTTAGCATTTGTTATGTGCATTCATGATTTGCCAGGTCTTATGGTAGGTACCTTACAAACATTATCAATGTTCCTCACCAAAACTTATCTACAGAAGCATTATTGGCAACCGTTAGGGTATCTTAGAAAAGAAGATGCTCAGGGTTTCGAGAGAGAAATACTAGGCACTCAGCTTAAGAGGAAAATGTCGCTGTCAAAACACAGTCTTCATTTCTCACCCTTTTGCTTTGTTTCAACTAACATTCTGCCCTTGTCTTGAGTCAGTCAATGGCTAGCTGCAACTTGATTTTTTGTTTCCTTTTCTTTCTTCTCCTTCCTAGTGCTAATGGACACTGCCCTCTCTAACAACTTCCACGCCCATTTGTCTTAGAATGGTCCAGATTGCTTTTGTAACTCAGGAATGGTTAGATGCCTGTGGGTTGTTGTCATTTTCAGATTTGCCATGGAAAATATATGCTGTTTTTGTTGTCTGTCTAATCAATTGGTGCTGGATTTGCAGAGATTCCAATCACCATGAAATAAAGCCTCACTGAGTAGCTCAAGTTGAGGCTTTCCATGTTGATGGCCATAAACAAGAGACCCAAAACAATGAGAAAGGACTCAAAGCACCAACAAGTGTACCTGGGGAAGGTCTCATTTGGAGGTTTACTCCATCGTCCTGTATTTGGGTGTTCTTCCTATTTATTGTGGGGGATTGTGCTAATGGTAGTGGCACTGAACAGGCTTTCTTAGAGGACTGTGAAAGATGATACAGTGTAGATACTAACTCTTCTGGAAAGCCTGTTCCTTTGAGATGATCTAGAAGACTAACATTCTCAATCCAGGATGCTAGTGTGCCTCATGAGGTCCGGGAAGTTTCCTATGTTTCTATAAGTCAGACTGGCTTCTATCTTTACAACAGCATAAAGAGAAAGACAGAGTTCCTGCTAGGAGTGGGGTCCTAATATCTGTAACAAGTTCTCATTTGATCTGTAACAGTTCTCATTTGACACATGATCAAATGAGGCTCAGAAATATTAGGACCAGAAAGGAGCAAATGGAATGTATTAGGCTGCATTCTAAGATGATCCTCAAGATTCCCACTGTGTTGGTGTATATGCCCATGTAATTCCCTTCCCTTGGGTGTGGACATGACCTGTGAATATGATGGGAGAGTTACTCCCACGATTAGATTACATTATATGAAAAGGGTTTTCAGATGTAATTAAAGTCCCTAACCAGGTGATGTTAAATTAATCAAAAGGGAGATTATCCTGGGTGGTCCTGACCAAAAAGGTAAGCCCTTTAAATGGGATGTAGAGCTCAGAAAGATTGTCCTGCTGGCTTTGAAAAAGTAAGAAATATGAGAAACTCAAGTGGGAAGGAACTTCAGGGTTCTCTAGGCGCTGAGAACAGCACTAGGCTGACAGCCAAGAAGAAAGTGGGGTCATCAGTCATACAACTGCACAAAACTGAATTATGTCAACAACCACACGAGTGTGGACGTGGACCCTAAGCTCCAGAAAGGAACACAGCCCAGCCAACACCTTGCTTTCAACCTTGTGAGATACCGAGCACAGAACCCAGCTAAGCCATGCATGGACTCCTGACTCATATAAACTCTATGTTTTTTAAGCCATTAGCTGAGTTTGTGGCAACTTGTTATGCAGCAATTGAAAACTAATGCATCCTTAATGTTGAGAAATAAAATTCAATGTATGGCAACAGAAGGAGACCAGTGACCTAGTTAATAAACTTGCTTTTTCCATCTTACAGGAACTTCAAAGATGTGGCCAATATTTAAACACCAGCAATAGAAAAAGACTATTTAGTTTATAAGCAAATGATTCCTATGCATTTAAGACTACACTGACCATTACTGAGGAATAATTTTATCTGTACAGGTAAAATATCTTAGGTATTAGATTTACTAACATTTCTTTTGACTAGAAAAAGAAGGCACAATTTAGTTCAAAATAATGCATTAGATATCTATAAATGCATCAAAAAGTCCAATTGACAAGAAGTAAAGACTGAGATGTTTCTGTTTGACTTTTTCTGCACTGGGACTGTCTTTCGTACTTATTTACTGCTTATCTTATTTATACCCTAGCACATTTGTTTTCAGAAAGCAAGGACTGAGGAATGAGTGTTGACTTCCACAAACAGTTTTTGGTGATCACTCTGTCACATTCCATGTAACAGGAAGGAATTGTTTCAGGCCGATTCTAGTTTTCCTCACATAGATTGCTTGCTCACATCAGATGATTACATCAAACGTCTATGTGATTGAGGAAATTATAGTTTCTCACAATTCAAGATCTGAAGATTGTCTCTTGCTGTAAAGAATCCATTGGACTGATGTGAGAACAAATTGAGTTAATTTTGAGGACCTAAAAGTTATAAGCCATTGAAAAAACCTTAGTCATGAGGAGTTTAATATGATATGAATTTACAGAGTAGCAATGAACCCTAAGTTAGAATTACTCAGTTTTACTAGAAGTAAACAGGCCCAAAAGACATAAATCAAAAGTAAGTAGAATTCAAATCAGTATAAGAGGTTACAACAATCTCATCTTTGTAACAATTAAAAGAGCTGCCTTGTGTGATAATCAGTTGCCAGTTCCTAGAAATGATTATACAGAGCTTGGAATATCCCTGGTTATGAAGGGTATAGGGCAAATTCCCACACTACACGGGAGAGTGAACCCAATGAACAAAAGAAGTCCCCGTTTTAATTCTAAGAATTTTTATGATTCTAAAGAAAAAAGATGTAATCATTTAAAGAGATATCTTACACCATTATATGCCTGTATTAGGACACAATTTATGGTATGATATATACATCACTTACATATAACAGGAACAAATTTATGCCTTTTTTCCTTAGGTAAAATTCAATCTTGATAATTTACTCAAACTCTTTAATGGTGAAGGGAGGAAAAACACCCAGCCATAGTTTCTGGTATTTAAGGCCCCATACCTAGAGATTCATATATGGCGGGGGGGGGGGGGGGGGGGGGGGGGTGGTGGATAATTAAGGAAGCAAACAGAATAATTAGTCAGATAATTGAATACAATGACACATGCATAACTTTATCAACCATCATGTTCTACACCACCCTGGAAAATTCTACCTCAAACAAGTTGGAAAGCACCTCTGATCAAGAATAATCCTCGGGGCTTCCCTGGTTCGTGCCCCGGTCCGGGAGGTTCCCGCATGCCGTGGAGCGGCTGGGCCCATGAGCCATGGCCGCTGAGCCTGCGTGTCCGGAGCCTGTGCTCCGCAATGGGAGAGGCCACAGCAGTGAGAGGCCCAAGTACCGCAAAAAAAAAAAAAAAAAAAATAGTCCTCAATATCAATTTCTTGAGAAATCCTAAGTACAATGGGCAGCACTATGATCTTATTCTCATAGAATCAGTTATCCCTTCTTCAGAGACTTCACATTTCTCAGTTAATTTGATGACTATTTGTCTCCTTTATTTTACTGCAAACTCCAGGACTCAGGGATGATTTTAAATTTTTATCACCATCACCAGTACATAAAAAAGGACCTCAGTGATCAAAATCTATTAAATAGGCAAATAAATAATAAGACAAAAAAGGCAGGAAGATAAAAGACCTTAACATCCCCTAAGGGGCACATTCAAAGAGCTCTTCTTTCTCCCTCAAGGCAAGAGATGAAGGGGGCTTGGCCTAGTATATGTCGACAGAGATAGAAGTAGAGATATTCAAGTTATATTTTGAAGATAGAAGCTACAGGACTAACGAATGGGTTGTTATAGAGGATGGCGAAGAAGAATGAGTCTAGGTAGACTAGTTTATAACCTGAGTTACCAAGAGGATGGTTTACTGATATAGGGGCCACTGGGGCGTGAACAAGATTTGTATGAGTTGTCTACCACTGTATAACAAAGTACTATAAAACTCAGCAGCTTAAAACAGCAAACACTTATTATCTCATTGTTTCTGTGGGCCAGGCATCCCAGTGCGGCTTAGCGGATCCACCCTCTCTGGGGTCTCTCACAAGAATACAATCAAGCGATCAAAATGCTGGCAGTGGCTGCAGCCATCGCAAGGCTCAGCTGTGGCAGGAATAACCTCCAAGTTCACACGCGTGTAACTGTTGGTAGAATGCAGTTCTTCAGTGGTTACTGGCCAGAGACCACTCTCAGTTCCATGACCACTCTCAGTCATGCGGGCCACTACAGCCATCACAGCACAGCAACACAGAGTGAGGAAGCCAGGAGAGCCAGAGAAAATGCAAGGCAGATGGAAGTCAGTCTTCTGTAACCTAATGTTAGAAGTGACTGACATACCATCACTTTTGCTCTACTGATTAGAAGCAAGTCATTAGCTGTAGCCCACACTCAAGGGGAGGAGATTACACAAAGATGTGCGTATCAGGAGGCAGAATCGTTGGGATCCACATTAGAAACTCTCTACCACAGGTACGGACAGAAAAACAAAGAGTTCCTTTTTGTTCCTAAGATGTCTTAAGTTTGAACTCGAGTGGCCTTTGAGACATCCAAGAAGACGTGTCAAGTAGGTAATTGTCATGATTCATGAGTCTGGAGCTCAGAGATGTGGGCAAGGGATGGCACTTTCCGTATTGTCAGTCTATATTTAAAGTCATAGGGATGGATGAGACCATCTCGGAAGAAATTGGGACGGAGAGACAAGGCGAAATGGCTTGATACCAAGTTCTGGCGAACCCCCAAAATTTTAGGTTAAATAGAAGAAGGCAGGAAGGGAAAGAAAACTCAGGAGTGACCAGACGACAATTAAAACCAAAGACTCTGGGTGTTGCAGAACCAAGAGAGAAAAGTGTAGAAGAATAAAGAATGGTTAACTCTGGAAAATGTTGCTGAGACATGGCATAAGAAGAAGACAGAAGAGCGACATTATAGTTTTAAAAACCAAAATATAGAAATGACCTAATTATATATCAACAGGAGACGAGGTAAATAAATTGTGGTATATTCATGCAATGGAATACTCTGAGCAATTAAAATGAATGAAAAAGAGAGACAGTCTAATCAACATGGAAAAATCCCCAAAGCCTAATGTTGAGCCAAAAAAAAAAAAAAGCAATTGTTACAAAGACAGTTATTTAAAAGTTTTTTTAAAAATCTAAAACTAAGTATATATACTTCTGTAGATCCATTTGTATTTAGGAATAATGTAAAAGCAAGCATAGGAATTATTTTTTTTAAGTCCTGAAAGCAGTGACATCTGGGGAGGGAGTAGGGGGAGTGTGACCAGGGAAAAGTATAAAATAGACATCACCTTAGCTGTAATGGATTATTTCTTTTAAAAGTTTGAAGCAAATGTAGGATAATATATGAGCACTACTGGTATAATTTTCTCTTTTTGTCTATATATTTGAAATATTTCATAGAGAAAATTTTAAATTAACAAAAATCAACAAGATTTGGCAACCTTTTAAGTGTTTTTTTTGTTTGTTTGTTTGTTTTGCGGTACGCGGCCCTCTCACTGTTGTGGCCTCTCCCGTTGCAGAGCACAGGCTCCGGACGCGCAGGCTCAGCGGCCATGGCTCACGGGCCCAGCCGCTTCGCGGCATGTGGGATCTTCCCGGACCGGGGCACGAACCCGTGTCCCCTGCGTCGGCAGGCGGACTCTCAACCACTGCGCCACCAGGGAAGCCCTTAAGAGTAGTTTTGAATGGAGTAGGTTAAAATGGACTAAAGAGAAAATGAGAGGTAAGGAATGGTAAACTCTACTGTTGGGAAGTTGGACTTCACCATCTGAGTAATGTTGGAGAAGCTATTTTACCTGTCTGAATCTCAGTTTTCTCATCTGTAAAATGATGTATATGTGTGTGTGTGTGTGTGTGTGTGTGTGTATATATGTACATATACACACATTCGCACATGCACACACACATATATGCATATATTGATGAATGTAATAGGCAATAGATAAATCATAGCTATAATTCAACCTTCACAGTGAGGGCTGAAAAAAGATAATCTTTCAGAGCTTGGCTAGAATGTAGATTACAGATAAAAGAAATGAAAATGGAAGGGAAAAGAAAATGGCAGGGAATACTGCCAAATGGTATTCAGAGCTATCTGTCTTAGTACAAAGAAACTAGAAAAAAGATCTTCAGAAGCCAGCCAAACTTCGTGGCTTGACTGTAGTTACATGACTTTCAAAAGAAAGCAGTGTTCCTGCCCTACCCTTTCCACCACTGCTCTCCCAAAAAAAAAGCATAAAGGACAAAAAAGAGAGGGCATCTCTTCAGCAACTGCTTAACTAAAAAAAGACAGGCTGACACAGGAGCCCAAAGAAGATGATCATGGTAGTTATGACTAGGGTGGGGGAGGCAAACTAAGCTCAGAGACTCTGAACAGAAATCTAAAGGGAGTTGATGCTGCTAAGGAGGAATGGAGTAGAATTCCTGAAGCTGGATTCAGGAACGAAAAGTCCTAAGAATCTTTTCCCAAGCATCACGTGCCCATTACTGGTAGAGCGCCATTTAACAATGGTCTTTCATGTTCTTGCCGTGTGCCAGGCGCTATTCTTGGCACTAGGAAAACACGGCGAACAAGACAGAGTCTCTACCTTCATGAAGGTTATATTCGAGTGGGAAGAGACAGATAATAAACAATGAAAGAAATTATAAGCAGTGGTAATTTCGAAAAGTAAAGCAGATGAGCACGAGGCGGGGAGGGGTCAGAAATTAAAAATCCTGTGAGCAGGGACATGCTAACTAGTAAGGTGACTTGTGACATGTGGTGAGTATGGGGATGAGAGGCCAGGAAATGAAGGATGACTTGGTGAGTCTGAACTTCTCTTTGTGAATCCCAGTTCAAACAGGATAAAGGACAAGATGAGATTTGATCTGATGGTTTCAAGGCACAGAGATAGTGGCATCCAGGCCGTGAGTGTGGGTGGGGAAGGAATAAGATGGGGGAGGCACAGCGGTCCAGCCAGCTGCACACAGAGCCCAAGGGCTCTTGACTCTGATTTGCTCTTAAAGGGAGTTTGAGCTGAATAATCTACTGACAGCCAAAACTGAACTGATAGAAGAAGAAATACATTGTTGGTGCCTGACTCTTGCTTGACCTGGGAAAAACTATGAAGAATGCTGTAATTAAAGGCATCGGCACAGGACAGAGCCTGTGTCCTAAGGGACATGACCAAGGAGACAAATAGATCTGGGCTTTCAGAGACATGACGATGCTAATGATGTCTTGAGCATTGGTGAGAAGGCCTGGTGTGCTGTGTCCCAGCCCAGCTCCATGGTGATTTAACAACACACAATGACTCAGGAGTGAGCTGCTCCCGGTTAAGGGTGAAGAGAAGGTGCTGAGTGAATCCACAAGTATTTCATCTTCAGGTCCATTTCTCAGAGAAATCTCAGTGTTGAAAATCTTCAATGTGTGTTTTTTACCAAGGAATGAGTGGGGGGCCTACCTACCAACAAAAGTTCAACTCAGCAAGTTCCCTGTGCTACCAAATGGGCTCGTGACATACATGCTGCCGGCAGTTTTCATGAATGCGATGGATTTTTAGTTAAAGTAACAGCAAACAACCACACAGTGCTTATACTGCACCACATACTTCCTGAAGTACTTTAAATGTATTGATTCATTGTTTGTTTTTTTTTCCATTTAAACATTTGAGAGAGGATTAGGTCCTGCGGATTTTAATTTGAACTAGTAATAGAGAACCACATAATCCTTAGTTGCTATTCCCAAGTAACAATAAAAGCATTGTCAATAGGAAATAAATTGCAAAACAAAAACATATAGAACACTACATACCTATTAGAATGGCCAAAGTCTGGAACAGTGACCACACAAAATCCTGGCAAGGATGTGGAGTAATAGAAACTCTCCTTCATTGCTGGTGAGAATGTAAACAGTACAGCCACTTTGGAAGACACTTTGGCCATTCCTTATGAAACTAAACACACTCCTGCCATATGATCTAATAAACACGCTCCTTGGTACTTACCCAAAAGAGTTGAAAACTTATTCTACACAAAACCTGCACATGGATGTTTATATCAGCTTTATTCATCATTGCCAAAACTTGGAATCCACCAAGATGTCCTTTAGTAGGTGAATGGATAAATAAACTGTGGGACGTCCAGACAATGGAATATTATTCAGTGCTAAAAAGGAATTAACTGTGAAGCCATGAAAAGACATGGAGGAACCTTAAATGTGTATCACTAAGTGAAAGAAGGCAGTCTGAAGAGGCTACGTACTGTGTGATTCCAACCATGTGACATTACGGAAAAGGCAAAACTATGGACAGAGTAAAAAGATCAGTGGTTGCCAGGGGTTAGGAGGGGAGGAAGGAATGAATAGGCAGAGGAGAGAGGATTTTAGGGTAGTATAAAATATAATGTATGATATAATGAGGGATACATGTCATTATACATTTGCCCAAATCTACAGACTGTACAATATCGAGAGTGAACTATAATGTAAACTACGGACTTCGGGTGATGATGATATATGGATGCAGGTTCATCATTTGTAGCAAATGTAGCCCTCTGGTGGGGATGTTGATAATGGGGGAGGCGATGCATGTGTGGCGGCAGTGGGTATATGGGAGATTTCTGTATTTTCCTTTCAGCTTTGCTGTGAACCTAAAATTGCTCTTAAAAAAGTCTTAATTAAAAATATTTTTAAAAACATAAAAGAGAAAGTAATAGTTTTGTACCATAAACCTTTCCCTTTTTTTTGGACAACAGACCCTTGACCCTTCCTTGACCATTTATTCGGCCTGAATGAGCTCTTCTATGAGGGCTGAGTTTGATGTTCTTTTGAGATAAGTGTTAAAAGAAAAAAAAAAGAAAAGGCATTGATTGCTAAGGGCTTGAAATGTGGACATCCGAAATGACGACTGCCCATAAAATCAGATTCCAGGGATTAACCAGTTCCTGACTGACTGAGAAAGGGATGCTATGAACACAGTCACTGGCAGGAAGTCTAGCTTCTCTCATATGGCTGAGATAGGGGAAGGTTATATGTTCATATGAACTTCCTGCCTAACAGTCCATCTCTTTCTGCTTCTTGGCATTTAACCCCGAAAAAGAACTCAACAACTTGCAAGGGGCCGGCCTAGGAACCAGAGAAGCAGAGACAGGGTATCCGTTATTGATTGAGTGAGTACCAGAATTCAGAGCAGGAAATGGACCAGGAGCCACAAGGCAAGCCAGTGAGGAAGTGTACAGAATTACCCAAGATCACGGCAAGTAAGGATTCCAAAGCTAGGTCATCAGCGAGAAGCAGGAGGATATAAATAGTACTGGTATATGGGGCAAGCACTATTCTAAGGCGAACAATAGCCTAGTGAATGGAGAAAATAGAGGAACTGTGTAAAACTCAGGAGGTCAGATGCACGTCCTGGAGAACTGAGACCGGAGTTTGCCTCCAGTGACAGGCTTTGGCCTGCTTCATGAGAAGGCTGGGCCTTTCCCTAGTGTGGACAAATCTGAGGCCCACTCTGGAATCATTTAGGAAGATGCTTCTGGAGGAAGGAATGCAGGGTGGGGAGCAGAGAGAGAGCCACGTTGTGAGCTGCGTAACGTGGACTGTGCTTTGGCCTGTAGATACCTCCTCACCTTCCAAAAGTAGGGTCTTCCATTGTTCTGGTACTGTACTCGATACATTTAGAAGTAGAAAAAAATCGACCTAAGTAGCTGATTTTGTAAGGATAGTGCTGAATATAATCTTTTTAGGTGAGCATTCCTTTGACTAATGGCCAAAAGTATAGTTCTCAAGTTCAAATAAGTAGACTAAGTAATCTATAACATAGATGAAAGGGATTCGGTAAAGCAAATCTCCCTTCCCTAAAACTTCTTCCGGAGAAACACATTTGCAGGGTTGCATTAGTCATTATTTTGCTAAAAAGATGGCAAAGGATAGTTAGGTGAAATCAATTCACTCCGCATTTGATGCACTCTGGTGTGCTCAATGCACCACAATAAGTATACTAACCACAGCGAGCCTCTCCTCCAGCTCAGGCACACTTAATAACCGGCACATTAGACATCTCACAGACCCGCACAATTTCCCTTCCATTTCCTGGGACTTTACTCATTCAATGAACACTTTTCTCTTTTCACTCCACTGGGGTCTTGGCCTCACCCTCAACTGTCTTCTACTGACTTCTTCAATAACAAGTTCCCAGGAAAGGGTATCTTTCCCTCACATCACACCCCAGTCTAATGGAACTCATCCCTCTTCTCTAGGTAGTCAGTAGCATTCCTTCTTTGCTTATCTTCTATACTACTGCAAGAGAAACTGCAAAAAAACAAAAACAAAGGCAATGAACATCAGCAAAGTGGTTATTTTTCTTGTGCTCAAGTCCCAAGGAGTATGGTCGCTGTGTGATGTCACTGGGGAATCTATGCGGCATCTGTCTTTTTGCTCAGACTCAGCATAGCATGTGGCTTTCATTTAATGCTTGTTGCCTTATGGTTGCAAAGTGGCTGCTTCTCTTCCAATATTGTAACTGTGCCCTAAGCAGGAAAAGAGGGAATATGACAGGCAAAAGCCACGCAAGTCAGCTGTGTCTGTTGCCATTTTAAAGAACATCCCTGAAGCCTCACTGTATGACTTTACCTATATCTTAATCATCTGTTCACATGACCAGCTATAATCACATGACCAGTTATAAATGCATAGGAGTCTAGGAAAGGTATATGTTAGATAGGAAACTTCCTACCCCAAACAGAATAGAGTTATTTTACATAGAATAAAGGAGCAATAACACAAGCAAAAAATCAACAAATGAGAATACATCAAACTAAAAAGCTGCTGCACAGCAAAAGAAGCAATCAACAAATTGAAAAGGCAACCTATGGAATGGGAGAAAACATATGCAAAACATATATCTGATAAGGGTTTAATATCCAAAATATAAAGAACTCATACAACTCAATAGGAAAGCCACAAACAACCCAATTTAAAAATGGGCAGAGGAACTGAATAGATATTTTTCCAAAGAAGACATACAAATGGCCAACGGATACATGAAAAGGTGCTCAGTATGACTAATCATCAGGGAAATACAAATCAAAACCACAATGAGATATGACCTCACATCTGTTAGAATGGCCATCATCAGAAAGACAAAAGATGACAAGTGCTGGAGAGGGTGTGGAGAAAAGGGAACCCTCTTGCACTGTTGGTGGGAGTGTAAATTGGTTCAGTCACTATGGAGAACAGTGCGGAGGTTCCTCAAAAATTAAAAATAGAACCACCATATGACCCAGCAGTTCCACTTCTGGGTATATAGCCAAAGGAAATAAAAACAGGACATCTAAGAGATATCTGCACTCCCATGTTCTCTGCAGCATTTTTCACAATAGCCAAGATACGGAAACAACCTGAGCATCCGTTAATGCCTGAATAAAGAAATTGTGGTCTATATAAACAATGGAATACTACTCAGCCACGAGAAAGAAGGAAATCCTGCCATTTGCAACAACGTGGATGGACCTTGAGGGCATTATGCTAAGTGAGATAAATGAGACAGAGTAAGAAAACGCTTTATGATCTCACTTATGTGTGGAATCTAAAAAAGCTGATCTCATAGAAACAGAGATGAGAATGGTGGTTACCAGGGCTGGGGAGTGCAGCAAAGGGGGAGATGCTGGTCAAAGAGCACAAACTTGCAGTTAGGAGATGAGTACATTCTGGGGGGTCTAATGTACAGCATGGTGATTATAGACAACACTGTACTATACATTTCAAAGTTGCTATGAGACTAGATCTTAAATGTTCTCACCACAAAAAAGAAATGATAATTATGTGACACGATGGAAAAGTTACCTAAGGCTATGGTGGTAACCACATTGCAATATATAAACGTATCAAATCAACGCACTGTACACCTTAAAATTATACAATGTTATATGCCAGTTATATCTCAGTTTTAAAAAGGGGAGAGCAATAAATATCAGCTATCTGGTGATAGACAAAAGAAATAATTACAAAAATATACAATCACAAGCTTCAGATAAATGGCAAAATGAAAAAGGTCAAGTTGCTATGAGAGCATACAAAAAGGCAGTGTGATCTAGTGTGCAGAACATGAGATCATCGTGAAAAACCTATTAAGTGAAACCTGAGAACTAAATAGGAATTAACTAGGTGACGGGGTACTGTGCTCTCTCCTTGCTACCTTCAAACTGGGGAAATGGCCAAACAGTCAAAACTGGAACCGTAAGCTTTTAAAATTTACTCCGAAGTGGGGACTTCCCTGGCACTCCAGAGGTTAAGACTTTGCGCTTCCAGGGCAGGGGGCACTTGCAGGGGGCACAGGTTCGATCCCTGGTCAAGATCCCACATGCCGCGCCATGCCGTGTGGCCAAAAAATAAAAAAGTTTACCCTGAAATGAACTATAACATGGGTGGGGGAGGGGCGTATTTTTTAAATCCCTGAACTTGGAGATGACGACCTTTCCAAAGCTAGTCTACATAAAGATCAATCCCTTTGTCTGAACTCACTCTTGGAATTAAAATAAGAAGCCAAGAGTTTTTTCTTCTTTTTTCAAAATCCAGCATAGTGTTGCTGCCAGTTACAGAAATGCAGCAAAGAAAACTCACGTACTCTTGCCCTTCCTTACATATCTTGGGGTCCAACCACAGAACCCTCATTAAGCTAACGTTGTTTGTCCTTTACCGTCTAGAATGTTACTTTAAACTGTTATTTATTGGAAAATAGAGGGAGATTTGCAATTTAATCATCACAACTGCACCTTCACATCCTTTATCCCATTTCTCTGTTGCAGCCTTCGGCACTTGTACGGTTATTGCTCCCACAGAAACTTACACTCGATAAACTCAGAGAGCACTTAATGCTGTATATTCTCAGCAGGCATTCTGGCACAGCTACCTCTAGAATTCCTCAAACATGCGCACACACCCACACCCACACCCACCCACCCACCCACCCACACCCACACCCACACCCACACCCACACCCACACAATCAAGTATGTATATATTTCTTTTTTTTTTTTTTTTGTATCCATAGACTTTTAAAATTCTGTTATTTCCTCTTCCAAGTACTGAAAACTCTGATGGAAGGATACTATCTTTTGCTTTCTTTCTTTCTTTCCACAATATCTGGCTTAATTCTCTGCAAAATAGGCACCGAGCAGACAGGGATGCCTATATTGTATCATGCAAGTCAGACCTTGTCAAAGGTTTGAGTTTGCAGAAGTGAGCTTCCAGGCTCACAAAACAACTGGAATGCAGCATTAAAAATAACTTGTAACTATAAGTCAGGTAGCATCCACTTGGCATTGTAAAATCTCAATGGTATAAAGACAGGCCATTTACTACTCATAGAATAGAAGGACAAATACCACAGGTGAGAGGGACAGCAGCGTGGTCCTTCATGGGCAGCAGTTGTCTCCTCTCTTGTTTAAGCAGAGACAGAATGACAGACCATAAGAAGCTCCCTCGCCCTGGCCGCCCCCAACCGTTTCCTGTCGCTGCTTACTGTCTGCACAGCTGCATTGCTGACGGCCAGGACTCACGCTGGCAAATCTGAGTCTGGCATCCTCTGGATGAAGGTGGGGGAACCTGAGCAGACACCTTTCCATGCTTGGCTTGGGGGACACGGAGGAGAGAAATGAGATCTGGGTCTAGCAAGACTTTTGATAAGCACATTCCATGCTTCTCAAAAAAACTAGGAAAATATACTTTAAATAACATATCTGATTTGAGAATCATTTTCAAAGAAGTACTAATATGTGATCCGTATTAAGTCAGTTCCAAAAGGATTCGTTCTCCTACACCAGGATGCTTCCTTTGTGATTTAGGTAATGGGCTTAAAGAGTATACTCACACAATATTTTCCTAATAGTGCCAAGCTAGGGGATGCTGCTGACAGCTAGGGAGAAGCAGTTGAAATAATTCTGACAAGTTGCAGAACTGCATGAGTACAAACGTGGTGCAGGTCAATGACAACTTATCTGGGTCAAATCAAAAAGGAGAAAAAATCTAATAACCTCAGAAATTGGCCTATGTGAGGTTCACATACGTCAGGCAATTGTAAATTGAGCAAAACAGATCCTGAAGAGTTGATTTTATGGATTGTAAGGTTCTTAGCTGCTACCAGTAACGATGACCTTATGTTTAAGAGTGGGCAATTGTCTCCATGGAGCTGAGCCAGGGACAGCCTCTGCTCCAAAATATCGCCCTTCTTGTTTCTGCACATCTGGATGTTCACCATTTGGAAGTCATTACTTTGGAGTATGTACTGTCCACTTGTATTAATTATCTATTGCTACATAACCCTTACTTTGCTGCAAACACCAGCTGTCAGAGTTTGCCTTTCTGTGCCGTGGGCACACAAGCCCTTAACTGGAAACAGAAGCAAGTCACTAAGTTAGACCCACACTCAAGGGGAGGGAATCACACAGTGAGGGAATCACAATTCCCTCCTCCACACAGGAGGCAGAGCTCACCGGGGGCCATGTCAGAAGCTGCCCACCACACCACTCTTTGCCGTCCCATTTTTAAATGTTTGCACTCTGGGAAGAGATAACATATGAAGCTCCTCATAACTTAGTGTAAGTACATTTGTCAGGTCTCTTTGGAATCAAGAGGAAGCTAGGTGAAGGCTGATTCCCAGAAGGCAGAGGAAACTGTAAAAATGGTCAGTGTCTCGGAAAGGGGAGATGGACAATGAAGAAGCTGATCCTAGCCTTCCACGGATGCAGGAGTTAAGAGGATGGGACTGACATCATCGGAGCCGGAGAAAATACTCTGGTCAAGTAAATTAAGTGAGTCAGCAAATTGGCACTGCAACTAAAACAAAGGAAGTTTGATACTGAGCTGGATAAAGAGGAATATAACACATAAGGGCCCTGGATATGATGCTTACCATGTACCCCACAGTGGTGAGATCTTTGGGAGACTATAAAATCTAATATGCAGAAAATAAGGGAAGGTTGGGGATAAAATGGAAGACGACAACAAGACATGTTCACCTTTCCTGAAGAAAAGGGCTTTGAAACACTGAAATACACTGCTAAATTTGTGATTATAATGAGCTAGCAGGGAATTCCCTGGCAGTCCAGTGGTTAGGGCTCCACGCTTCCATTGCAGGGGGTATGGCTTCAATCCCTGGTCAGGGAACTAGGATCCTGCATGCTGTGTGGCATGGCCAAAAATAAATAAATATATAAATAAATAAATTTTAAAGATTCCTTGAGCATAGGGAACTATACTCAGTATCTTGTGGTGGCACGTAATGGGAAAGAATCTGAAAAAGAAAATATATATATATATATATATATATATATATATATATATAAAACGGAATCACTGCTGTACGCTTGAAACTAACACAACATTGAGTTAACTATACTTCAATAAAAAAATTTAAAAAAAAAGAACTGGCAAGTTATTTTTTTGTTCTATTAAGAGATAATTTCCTTAGAATCCTACAGACTGTTTAATGACTCCCTCTCAACCAGGAAACCATTGTTTCCATGGGATTCCAGATCTGAAATTAGATCTGTCCACAAATTGAAGTTTTATGGAGGACCTCTAGGACTCACATGCTACCTACTTATGTTACAAAAACACCTGCTCTCATATACATCAGCTCAGTCTCATCACTCACTAGCTCTTGAACATTCCACAATTATTTCCACATCCTTGTCTTTGCTCATATAGTTTCCCCAACTTCCTTTCTGATGCTTCATCATACCTTTATTTTTTTCTCTCACTCTCCTGTCCTCTTCTCCCCCATAGCAGACTACCACATCAACAAATAAACTCCACTATTTCCCATCTCAAAAAAATAACTTGTGGGACTTCCCTGTTAGTCCAGTGGTTAAGGCTCCACGCTTCCACTGCAGGGGGCACAGGTTCGATCCCTTGTTGGGGAACTAAGATCCCGCATGCTGCATGGCGTGGCAAAATAAATAAATAGTAAACATTAATGGTATACAGTTCTTCTGCCAAGAAATAACATTTCCCACTGTGGTAGAACATGAACTCGGCATTGATTTTTTAGCAGTAGCCTTAACGTAGGTGCCAGGGGTTTGTCTAATGCATCCATGTACTCTTGTCTGACCTTCCTGGAAAGGAAATTCTTTGGGGGATGCTACGTACAGCCTCACATAGTTGGTTTCCATACCTATAAAGAGCTAAGACAGAAAAGAATAATAAGTGAAGGAGCAAAGAAAAGGTGATAAGCAAATTGAATGAGACAAGGGAGGAGGGACCAACACATTTTCATGATAAAAAACAAAACAAAATCAAGAGACTTAGAAAAGAAGGGAACTTCCCCAAAAAAAGGGTACAAATGAACTTATTTACAAAACAGAAGTAGAGTCACGGATATAGAAAACAAACTTATGGCTACCAGGGGATAAGGGTGGGGAGGGATAAATTGGGAGATTGGGACTGACATATACACACTACGATATATGAAATAGATAACTAATAAGAACCTGCTGTATAGCACAAGGAACTTTACTCAATACTCTGAATGGCCTACGTAGGAAAAGAATTTAAAAAAAAAAGAGTGGATATATGTATATGTATAACTGATTCACTTTGCTGTATACCTGAAACAAACACAACATTGTAAATCAACTATACTCCGATAAAAATAAAAAAAAAAGAAGGGAACTTCCTTAACCTGATAAAGGGCACCAGCAAATAACCTACAGATAACATCATACTTAATGGTGAAAGACTGAAAACCTTCCCCTTAAGATCAGAAACTAGACATGAATGTCTGTTCTAACCATTTTCTTTACTTTTATTTTTTTAATATCTTTATTGGAGTATAATTGCTTTACAATGTTGTGTTAGTTTCTGTTGTACAACAAAGTTAATCAGCTATAAGTATACAAGTATACATATATCCCCATATCCCCTCCCTCTTGAGCCTCCGTCCCACCCCCCCATCCCACCCCCCTAGGTCGTCACAAAGTATCGAGCTGATCTCCCTGTGCTATGCTGCAAGTTTCCCACTAGCCATCCATTTTACATTTGGTAGTGTATATACGTCAATGCTACTCTCTCACTTCGTCCCAGCTTCCCCTTCCCCACTGTGTCAAGTCCGTTCTCTACGTCTGCGTCTTTATTCCTGTCCTGCCACTAGGTTCATCAGTACCATTTTTTTAGATTCCATATATGTGCATTAGCATACGGTATTTGTTTTTCTTTTTCTGACTTACTTCACTCTGTATGACAGACTCTAGGTCCATCCACCTCACTACAAATAACTCAATTTCGTTTCTTTTTATGGCTGAGTAATATTCCATTGTATATATGTGCCACATCGTCTTTATCCATTCATCTGTCGATGGACACTTAGGTTGCTTCCATGTCCTGGCTATTGTAAACAGTGCTGCAATGAACATTGTGGAACATGTGTCTTTTTGGATTACGGTTTTCTCAGGGTATATACCCAGTAGTGCGATTGCTGGGTCATATGGTAGTTCTATTTTTAGTTTTTTAAGGAACCTGCATACTGTTCTCCATAGTGGCTGTATCAATTTACATTCCCACCAACAGTGCAGGAGGGCTCCCTTTTCTCCACACCCTCTCCAGCCTTTATTGTTTGTAGATTTTTGGATGATGGCCATTCTGACCGTATGAGGTGATACCTCACTGTGGTTTTGATTTGCATTTCTCTAATGATTAGTGATTGCTCTAACCATTTTCTATTCAACACTGTATTGGAGATTCACGTCAGAGCAATTAGGCAGGAAAATGAAATAAAAGGCATCCAGAATGGAAAGGAAAAAGCAAAACTATCTCTATTCGCAAATGACATGATTTTGTACATGGAAGCAAAAAAGGAAAATAACGGAAATTGCCTGAAGGCACAGAGATGGTATCACTGAAATAACAGCAATGTCATATGTTTATGTAGTATTTTACAGCTTCCAAAGAGCTGTGCATCATTTTATCTTATCACCACCTGTAAGTACTATTATTACCCCATATCACAAGTGACAAAACTAATACTTAGAAAGGGATGTATTTGTTAATGGAGCCAGTTGCTAAATATCATAACTGTCACCCAAATCTCCAGCCCCAGGACTCTAAATCAATGTATAATGGTTGCTGGTTTCTTATCTCTTAAGGGCAGCATGGTCCAACAGAACTTTCTGCAATGGTGAAAATGTTCTACATCTGCACTGTTCAGTACAGTGGCCACTAGACACAGGTAGGTACTGCACACTTGAAATGTGGCTAGTATGACTGAATAACTGAATTTTTAGTTTTATTGAAATTTAAATAACCACATGAGGCTACCATGTTGGACAGTGTAGCTCTAGAGAATTACTCCCTGTTCTGAATCAGACACTCCTCCTCATGGTTCTGTCCTCATAGTGGCCAACCTATGTGCAATTCTTTGTTGACTGATGAAGAATGTGTATAGAACCACGAAGACAGACAAACCATTCTTGGGAATAATTACAAGTTGCAGTATATCCTTAGAAATACCTAAAATGACTCTGCAACATAGAAACATGTAGGAGTATTCTGACTAACCAAAATTAGAAGAAATCCTTTCCCAACAACTACAGCTTAGTATTCATCAAGGGGGTGGGGTGAGGTCAGAAATAATACAGCTTATGTTTAAATGATCATATATGTTTTTCCATTCTTACATCTACTCTAGTGAATTCTTCTCACTCTACGACTACAAATTTGCCAAATAAATTGCTCATTCTTCTTTAAATATTTCCTTCATGTTTCCACTTTATACCTTTTCTTATGCTATCTTTTCTGCTGGGAATGTCTTCCTCCAGTTTACAAATCCAAACATGACCACATCCTTCAAGGCCTCACTCAAATTTATAATCTCCTGGAAGACTTTCTTATCTCACCTAGATGATGCCCTTCACTCTTCATCTATTTCGTTTTTAACACCTAGTGCTCTGACCGCATATTATAGTGTTACATGCACATATTCTCTCTGATTAGACCCAGTGTCAGTAAACCACAGCTCGTGGACAAAATCTGGTCCATTGCATGTTTTTGTAAATAAAGTTTTATTGTAACAGAGCCATGTTCGCTATTTTACATATTGTCTATGGCTGCTTTTGCCCTATAATGGCAGAGTTGAGTAATTGCAATAGAGACAATCTGGCCCCCAAACCCTTATGTGTTTCCCACTTGGCTCCTCACAGCAAGTTTGTTGATCCTGTGTTACTATAAGCTTTTGGAATGAACCATAGAAACCATATCTGATTTATTTTTTTTAATCTTCATAAGACCTGGAGTATTGCCCTACATATAGCAGCAACATCATAAATATTTTAAATGAATTTTCTGTTTATAAGAAATTAATAGTGTCTGCTTATGTATATCAATTTCCTATTTGCAAACATTATCCCACCAATTTCTCATTTACTCATCAAGATAACTTTCTGACACAGAGAAATAGGTCTCATTATCTACATTTTACACCATGAGAAACTGAGGCATAAACAGACTTTGACTATGGTCACAGCTAGTAAAGAGAGCTGCAAAACTGGGTCATAAACCCAGATCTTCTGACGTCTGGCTCTGATCTACCTTATTCTGCTTCTCTGTGCTTACCCGCTTTCCCCTAAATTGAACTAAGATGCTGATGGAACCCAAAATAAAAGCATATGTATATATCTACTTAGCAAATTAATAATCATGGCCCAGGTAACCCATGTTTATTTTTAACAGAATTGCAACTATTTTTATGAGAGCTAGTCATTTAAAAATATTTTTATGCTTCTAAATTTTAAACTTTATTTAAAATTAAATTTAGGGAATTTCCTGGTGGTCCAGTGGTTAGGATTCCGTGCTCTCACTGCCAAGGTCCCAGGTTCAATCCCTGGTCGGGGAACTAAGATCCCATAGGCCACAGGGCATGGCACCCCTCCCAAAATCAATCAATAATAATAATGTTAAAGTTAAAAACTTAATTAAGATATAAAAAGCTTTACAGAAAATAATTTATCCCAATAAATGGAGGGAAATATTTTTTTCAACACTTCAAAAGATAGAGAAAATGTACATATCCCACACTGGTCACACTGCTTTTCCCTGCTCTGTCTGTCCTCCTCAGAAAGGCGGTTTCTCTTTTTCCTTCAGTATCTTAAAGCTATTGACTTCAAATTAGTAGTTATCAGATTAAGAATCATATGCCCCACCGGTATGTTCAGTCTGCCCAGGCCAAGTTTAGCTAATTCAAACCCATTATCTGTTCAGCAACACCTCTTTACTATTCAGCGTTGATTGTTTACACAGTCAATATGAAACACTGGAAAAAAGCGGAGTGACGAGGATACAGAACATTTGTTTTATGTCTTCCTGTAAAAACCCTCTGACTTTATTCTGAATATATTAAGCACTAGACTCATGCATTTTTAAACAGCATTTGTAATGTCTTTGCACTTATATTAGGTAACCACATTGTTTTTGATACACAAATAGGATTCTTTAAAGAAATACCCTTTTCTCTGAAATGGGTCATATTCTTTTTTTTTTTTAACATATTTATTGGAGTATAATTGCTTTACAATGGTGTGTTAGTTTCTGCTGTATAACAAAGTGAATCAGCTATACATATACATACAAAAATATGGAACGCTTCACGAATTTACGCGTCATCCTTGCAGAGGGGCCATGCTAATCTTCTCTGTACTGTTCCAATTTTAGTATATGTGCTGCTGAAGCAAGCACGGGTCACATTCTTTACAGTTAGAGAGCCTACTTATTTCTGCCCACTGAGAAAAGATGGATTCCTTTTTGAGCCTCTTTGAGGTGTTAGTCAGCTTAAATTATGCATGCAGTTTAATGCAAATGAAAGGTTTCAATATAAGCAGGTGGTTCTCTGGAGGCTATCCTATTGGCAAAATATTTATCATCAAGTATGTATTCAACTCTTTGTGGGCAACCAATAAATGTCTGTAGACTAAAAAAAGAAAAAATAATCTATACCTACTTTTTTTAAAAAAAGCAAAAATTAATATTTTTTAAAGCCACTGTTAATTAAGGGTCATTAGAATGTCTATAAACTCAGGAATACATGTCTAATGCAGATGTGACCTAGTTTCCTAGTTCATCACCGTAAAGGCCACTGGGCTTAATTCTTATTACACAGAGCTACTCCATTATCTTTTTTTCATTTGCTTTTGTAACCTATCTTTGTGTATTCGTTTATTTTTACTCTACCTTCTGAGAATGACTTTAAGCAGCCTACAAAGGCACATATGATATATCTGAGATTAAAATGTGTTTAAAATAAAAAAGATGAAGCATCTCTCAGCCTGTGCGACATGATGCACGACATGAGCCAAAGGCTAAAGGCGTATTGTGAAGTCAAACTGGGCTCACCAAAGCTTCTGTGCCTAGAGTTCTGATGTCGGCGGTGACAGATAATGGAGCCAGACCCCCTGCGATTGAATCCTGGTTCTGAACTTGGTTACTCACTGCCATGCCATGTGACCTTCGCCAAGTGCCCTCTCCCCTCGATGCCTCGGTTTCCTCAGGCCTAAGTAAGGGATACTAATAATACCCACCTTAATTCAAACAGCGTGTTGGAACAGTACCTGGCACAAAGAAAGGCCTACCACGCCATCAAGGAGTACTAGTACTAATCATAGTCATGTTTCAGCAGCAGCCTGGCAAGTAGTGACTCAGAAGTAGTCTCCCTTAGTCAAGGTAAACCACCTAAGTGTGGTTTTTTTGATGCCCTCTCCATTTTCTGTTTCCTTCTCAGTATATTTCTCCTTCCTCTTTCAATGGTGAGTATCCTCACCATCCTACCACTCTTCAGGGGGAGGGTCCCATCCTGTGGCCACTGACAGGCCAAGCTTTACTCTTAGCTGACTGTCACCAATACCTACTCAGAATTTAACAGTATCATAGATTTTAGGTACACCCTTAAGGGCATATTTATGTCACCTAAGTGAGGATATAGAAGACTGAGCAGCTTTTAACCTTGATAAAAGCTTTCTGTTGGCATGATGACTAAAAGCGGGTTGGAAGTCTCCAGCTCCTTCTGGCTCTTAACCCAAACATATTACTTAGTTAATCAGTGGGCTCTGAAGGAGAGAAGGCAACGTTGCATGGATGAAGGAGCTGAGGGAAGGTACAGAGAGCATTCTGGACTACAGCACTGACAGGGAAAAGAACTGGGAAGACACAACCATAGGCATTCTGGGTTTTGGAAATTCTGGCAGGACCCTGTCTGAAAGGCTCTGGCATGAGAGCAATTGCCTCTTGGGGAAGCAATGGGAAGGAGTAGAAAAAGGAGATGCTAATTGTCCTGCATATCTATTACTGCATAAAGAATGACTTCAAATCTCAGCAGTTCAAAGTAACGAGAATCATTTATCTTGCTCCTGAATCTGCAAGGTGGGAAGGACTTAGCAGGAAGGGTTGTCTCTGTACCACACAGTGGCAGCTGGGCAGTCTCCTGAAGCTGGGGGATCCAACTCCAACACAGCTTATTCATATGGCTGAAGTTGATGCCAGCAGTAACCTGGCCTCAGTCCTCTCCATGTGAGCTTTTCCACAGAGATGCTTAGGCTTCCTCAGAACAGAGGAAGGAACCCAGAGGCTGGGTTCCAAGAATGGGTGTTCCAAGAGACAGGAAGTAGAAGCTTCATGTCTTTTAAGGTTCAGGCCCAGAAACTGGCACAGCAACATCTCACTGTATGCTACTGCTCGAGCCATCACCAAGCCCACTCAGGTGGAAGTGGAGAGGACACAGAACCATCCTCCAGTGAGAGGTGTGTCAAAGAATTTGTGGCTATCTTACCTTGCCACACTCAATTGTCCGAAGTAGAAGAGAAGACTGAGACTCGTATAACCTCTCACTGTTCCTTCTCCATCACTTCAGCAAAGCAGAGGAGCTGCAATTGGCTACCTCATGTGATGTGGCCCTTTCTCTAGCCTCAAGACCACAGAAACCCTTTGGACTCTCAGTTGCTGTATATTAGAATCCCTCCCTTCCTTTTGGGTTACTGATACCCCTTTGCAAAAACCTACTTCCTGCTGTCCTAAAATTGATCGTCTCTGTCTCACTGAGTCAGATTAAATTGTAAAAATAAAATGTTATAGCTGTGGGGAGGGAGGGAGGGATGCAGTTAAATGTATAGTGACCCCCTCAGGGGATCCTGGGCCTTATTGGCCACCAGGTGATTATGAATTTTTGATATGCTTCAAAATGATGACATTCTCAACTATATATTTACAGATAGAACTTAAAGACAAAAATTGGCTATTTTGATGGCTTTTCTGGTAGTAAAACTATCCACATGACACTTATTTAGTCCAAGGCAATGGAAACATGTTAAAAGTTCTTGTAAGAAAACTCTGAACTTAAAGATATCAGAGAAATCTTGTTTTCAGTTATTTCTGCTTCTATATAGATTATATCTATTAAATCCTTCTGTTCTTAAGTGAAAACGTGTACATACCTAAGCCAGAGGACTATTTTGCTAAGAGCCAACTTCCATTATGAGATTTTATAATGGGCTTAAAGAGCAAATGTTCAATATATGATAAAATTAGTTTTTGAAACCCTAGGTGAAGGGGCCAGGAAATTAAAGGAGCCAGGGGATCCTCAAATAAAGATAAAAGATAAAGTTGATTTAGACGTAGGGACTGAGAGTGGTAACTCCTGTGAGAAGTCTGCCTTTGTGTGGAAGAGAAGCAAATGGGTTCATTGTACCAAGGCTATAATTATTTTACCATTTCTCCTAACAGCCTGAAAATTTTCTTATAAAGCTCAGGTTCTTAAATTTTACCCAAAGGGAAAAAAGAAGCATGAGAGAGTCTAATGACTAATGATTTCTTCTCTAAAAATAAATCCCACTTTTGAATGTGGCAGCCTGGGAGGAGACAGACCTGCTCCCACAAGCACGGAGGTAGGAGGCTTCAGTAATAGGGTCACAAGCCACCCCTTCCTTACTCAGCACCAGACACAGGGTTTTCTGTCACACTTCCGGGAGCCCTCCCAAGTCAGAGTTGCTGCAGGATGGGCACAGTGAAGCCATCGTTTCACATCAGATCTAAAGGCATATCAATTCTTCTCTCTGCAAAGCTCAGAAGGATGACATAATGTATTTGGTGAAGGTTCACATGTCTGTTAAAAGATGATTCATCGGGGTAAAAACTAGGACAATAAAATTCTACAGAACGGCTCTGCATCTCCAGGTACTCAGGGATTAAAGGAAACATCAGAAATAAAGTGGATCCTGTCTAGACTGGAAAATATATATAATGGTAAAATAACGAGAACCAAGCAAATGATTAGCTTGTCACAAGTTCTTCATACTGGGAAGTCTCAATAATGGTCAAGCTGAAGTTCAGATATAAACTGTCAGCCCAAGATGGTACGTCCGTGATTGAGGCCAGTGCTACTCAAAGTGTGGTCCATGAGACCAGCAGCATCAGCATCACCTGACATGTTAGAAATACAAGTTCTTGGGCCCCATCCCAGACCTACAGACCCAGAATCTCTGGGGATGGGGGCCAGCAATCTGTGTTTTACTAGCACTCCAGATGATTCATAAGCACACTATTGTGTGACAAGCCCCGATTCAGATTGTGGATAGAGGAAAAATGACAAAATAGACATCTGGTTGACTCAGCCTTAACTCTCAAGAATGCATAACAAAATGAGGCATAATTCATGTGTTATTTAGGTATTTAGGAAACCGCCTAAAGTTTGATAGGGTCTGAATAAATGCTAACAGATGAAACTTGACAAGTTCACAAATCAGTTACTAAAATCATTCCTCCCCAAATTACTAAGGGTGTACTCCGCACTTCAGGAAATGGTAATGTAAGTTATATATGAAGTTTAAAGACCTAAACAATATGAGGAAGAAGCCAGGCAGAGTGCTGGGTCAGCAGAACGTGCTTCTTGCCCCTTGGACAGAGAAACACCTGGGCCCAGTACAGAGGTCAAGAGGCCAGGTTGGGCTGGACAGAACATGTCCCCCTGGCAGTGAGAGGCAGCAGAGCCAGGGAGTCCACATGGATATAAGGGGACAATTGTAGATCACGGACAGCAAGCAGAAACACACAATCAGAAGCTTAAAATCTAACCTGTTCCAATTTGGTCCCATTTTTAAGTGGCTCAACACCAAGGTGATAAACAGTATAAGGGTTTGGGGGCCTACCTTTATTAGGTGCTGGCTCACAGTGTGGCGTGGGCCAGGCTGATGGTGAACATAACCAGACAAGCCCCATGGGTGCTGCGGGAAAATTAAATATGGTGATGCAAATTGGAGGTCACATTCAAAATTGTTAAATAGGGACTTCCCTGGTGGTCCAGTGATTAAGACTCTAGGCTTCCACCGCAGGGGCACAGGTTCGATCCCCGGTCGGGGAGCTAAGATCCCACATGCTGCGCAGTGTGGCCATAAAAAAAAATTGTTAAATATATTGTTGGTATATTCAAAGCAAGGAAACTGCCGATCACGCATTCCACAACAATGACTGAGCAAGCGCCAAGCACCAGCTGCATCACAATTCTCCATCTTTGGGTTGGAAGTAGTGTTCACCGGAATTGTATTAGCAGACCTTGGCTCCTGGAAGACGTCCTCCATCCACCAAGACCTAAACGGAGCTCTCTTTAGAGCAGTGGCTCTCAATCTCTGGAGTTTTAATACATGATGTCTAGGCTCAGATCAATTGTATAGCTGAAGATGGGAGCCAGGGACATTTTTAGAAAGCTCACCAAGTCATTCTATCACAGCCAGGGCTGAGAACCGAGGGAAGGGGAAGAGAGAAGAGAAAAAGCCAGTCCTCATCCAGCCTGCCTTGGGGAGGTAGGGGGAAGGAGGGATAGGACAGATTCACAACTGGAACCTCAAGTGAGCTAATTATGTTAGGAACCCATGTGCCTGAAACACCCACACTCAGACATTTGTCTGCAACCTGACATAAAATGTAATTCTTAAAAAACTGTGCATTTCATGTTAATGATGTATGTTTGGGTGATGATGGGTAGATAAAACAGGCACAATGAGAGGAACCAGTGAAAGGAACCAGGTGACAAATGGGGAAGGGGACTAACAGTTCCTCAGCAGAATCTCAATATTCATTTGTCGAACTGAATGAAACTGACAGGTATGTATGTACCAGGCTCTAAGTATTGCGCAGTAGATCACTTCCCTCAGTCCAGTGACTGTCTCTGTTAATCCTATTATACCCCTATCTTACAGATTAAGAAATCAAGGCTTACCCAAGGTAAAGCAATTCAGTCCTTTCAGACCTCAGACCCTCTTCCACTATCTTGGGTTACAACAGCATTGAGCAGCTCCTGGGCCACTGCAGTTTGGGTTTTTCAGTTTGAGTTCCTGGGACAGGTAGGGGTGGGGGATCTTGATAAGAGTAGCTTAATGTCAAAGTGGCTTCTAGAATAGTTCTTAGACACCTACTCAGTCTCTGCTCATTTTACTAAAACTCTACCCAGTAGTGTCTCAGGTCCTGGGTCTTTGGGAAAGAAGCTCCCATCCCCACCTCCTCTGTTAGTGGGACTACTGAAATATACATCTACCATAGCAGCTTTGTAGACAGATATTATGTCAATGCTTCTACATGTTCCAAATCCCACCTCTCTAGGCTTGAGAAACTCAAGAATGAAGAACTCAGTCTTGCATCCCCAATACATAATACTATAGCTACATAGTAATTTCTTAACAATGGTCTGTTGAATGAATGAATGAATGAATACAGAGCTGACCCCACAGGGGATTCCGACTCCAGTTTCCAAGGGATTTTTTTCATTCATTCAAGAAACATTTGTTGAGCATCTACTATGTATGATGCACAATTCCAGGAAGTGGGGATACAGAAATGAACACCAATAAAGGCTCTCAATTATCACCTCTACTGCACCCATATTAAGAGCTTAAAAATGGGCATAAGGTAGAAAGGAATAAGAATGTAGTATGGGGCTTCCCTGGTGGCACAGTGGTTAAGAATCCGCTTGCCAATGCAAGGGACTCGGGTTCGAGCCCTGGTCCGAAAGATCCCACATGCCGCGGAGCAACTAAGCCCGTGCACCACAACTACTGAGCCTGCACTCCAGAGCCTGCGAGCCACAACTCCTGAAGCCCGGGCGCCTAGAGCCCGTGCTGTGCAACAAGAGAAGCCACCGCGATGAGAAGCCCACGCACCGCAACGAAGAGTAGCGCCCGCTCACCACAACTAGAGAAAGCCCGCGCACAGCAACAAAGACACAACGCAGCCAAAAATAAATTAATTAAAATAAATAAATTTTAAAAAAAAGAATGTACTAGGACTGCTTTTGACTTGTAACATTACTTAATTTTACTTGGCTTTTCCATTACATACTTGCTTTAAATGAGTCCATCGCATTGTCCTGTGATTAGACAGACAATTCTAGGAGAAAGGCTATTGCGTTGCTTGGAATTGCTGACTTGATACACAACCAAAGCTGCCTGCCTATGAACAAACCTAGGAAGATAACAGATTTCCATACCCACATGAGCAGAAGCAGGCAGGCTATTGCTTCTGTGTATCATTCAAGCCACATAAAGGGGAGCGAGGGGCCCAAAAACTCAATGGAGATACAGCAAATTAATTAAAACACATCCTTCATTGTCCAAAATTTGGGTAACAAATGCTCTACAAAATGCACTGAGAAGGAAGTCGAATGCTCTGTGGCCGCATTTTGCACCTTTCATTCTGGCATTATGAGAACAGGCCTCCGAGGAGCTGCCTCAACCTGTGTTTAACACGGAGCTTTGTATGTCAGTGGATGCTCTGCTGGCCCCTGGGAAGAGTGAGAGCTACAAATATTATTTACCCCCTAGACCCTGGTTATACACAGACATTACATTCATGGCCCACTCCAGATCATATTTTCTGAAAGCCCGGGCATTGGTTCTAGTCTGCTGAGGATGGAAAGTCTATCTTTATTCAAAACCAATAATCTTTGGAAAAAGATGATAGGGAGATAATTAATTTAATGGCCATTCCGAAAAATTTATTTACAGGGAAGAATTCCAAAAGTCTCGTTTAATTACAAAGATAAAAATGCATTAATTTTACAGGTCAAGTCATTCCAGCAAGCCTCTAACTCAGGGGAAAGGTTCAGAATTGAAAATTGGTGCTCTGAGTGTACCAGGTAACTTTCCCCCTCCTCTCTAATAGCTTGATTGTTTTGTTTTGTTTTTCAACAATGTCTCTCTGTGTTTCAGGCACTCTGGCTTCTAGGAGATGATAGGGCATCACTGCTCTACTAAATCAATATTTGTCCACACTCATAAAATATCTGAGAAATAGATGGTCATTTATATAGTCTCTTCTTTCTACAGGTTGCCTTCTTTCTTAATGTAAACTATCACCTATCACCTTCCTATATTTTCAATTATGCTTCTGTGCGACTGTCAAGTAAATCATCAGAAAAGACAACTAACTGAAACTGCTGCATTTCCCACTCAGTTCAATTTCACGTGGTCCACCTTAGAGAAGTATTAGGAATAATATACTGGATATGGTTGTCTCTCAGTCTGTATTAAAGCAGATGTCACGACCAACCTTAAGTAACGCAAATATCCACTGAGTATAGTTGCTGTGCCATGGAGCCCTGAAACTCTTAGGGTGGGATGCACGCCTGAAGTCATTCTTCTTCTTTTGCTTTAGAAAGGCGAGCAGTGCATATACCATTTATTCCATAACCCATCAGTAGAGTCCAGAATAGCAACTGATCATCGAGCATCCTTGTATTTCTGCAGCTAAGCGCATGAATAGTCATAAGGGGCAAGAGAAACAAAGACTACAAATAGGTTCATGTCAGTTTTTAAATGCATCTGATAAGTTACAAATTGTATCAAGTAGAAAAGTAAGATCTACAGAACCATTCATTCGACAAACTTTCATGAAGCTAGGGGTTTGAGAAACAAAAGACACCCTTTCCTAG
Source organism: Delphinus delphis (assembly GCF_949987515.2). Lineage (NCBI taxonomy): Eukaryota > Metazoa > Chordata > Mammalia > Artiodactyla > Delphinidae > Delphinus > Delphinus delphis. The sequence goes on from NC_082704.1 coordinate 117,317,132, forward strand.
GGAAGGAGCTCACAAAGGCAGAAAGAATAACTCGGTGTGACAACAGAGCTAGCCAGAGGGTGCTAAGGTCGCGGAGAGAAAAGATACCTAATCCAGTTTGGGAAGATTTTCCAGGAGAGGGTGATGCCCAGTCTCAGTCTTGAAAAGTGGGAACATAACCTGAAGAAGGGAAGAGATGGAAGAATGTTCTGGGCAAGGAAAACGTACTCCAAGGCAGCTACTACGGTCAGGAAGGACCGAGCAGAGGATGCTCAGAACAAGCTGAACTCAGCATCATGTTTGACAATTTCTCTACAAGTAAACATCTATTTTTGGTCTATTATGATATTGAACTTTTCTTCTGTTAAACGCTACTGTATATTTATGTCAAAGCTGCCTTTTACTGGACTCTTACTGGACCTTATCTTTGTTTCTCCTGCATAATTCTTTTTTTTTTTTTGCAGTACGCGGGCCTCTCACTGTTGCGGCCTCTCCCGTTGCGGAGCACAGGCTCCGGACGCGCAGGCTCAGCGGCCATGGCTCACGGGCCCAGCCGCTCCGCGGCATGTGGGATCTTCCCGGACCGGGGCACGAACCCGTGTCCCCTGCATCGGCAGCCGGACTCCCAACCACTGCGCCACCAGGGAAGCCCTCTCCTGCATAATTCTAATCAATGTCTGCGGATATTTTTTAAAAAAGAAATGAAATCCAAATATGCTTTGGCTTATGTGTCACCTTACCTCCATGTAACTCAAAATCTTCACAGATATTTTCACAGCTCTGCTCTATGCCAAATTAACTGCAGAAAATGATGCAAACTTGTATCAAAACCTACAAAAAAGGTTTCATGTAGTAGGAGCAGAGAGAGGGCAGGGCAGAGATGGTATAAGAACTCAAGTAGGTAAGATAAAAAGTAAAGTGGGTTTTTAAAACTACCATTGGAACATGTGATTTGGTATAATTCAAAAGTAATAAATCTGAGGAGGCACATCATTTTATCACTTCAAGCTTAACTCTCAAACATGGACCTTTTAAATGTCAGTAAAAGTTGGGTTCTTTTTCTCAAAGAGTAGATGAGCATTCAAAGCATAGAACATCTTTTCAGGATGTGCTCTGAGTGTTGACAAGGAAACGCTCATCTTTACCACTTTCTGAATATCACTGATGGGCTCCAAAGACAGACATAGCCATCAACGGCATGCACAGATGCTCATAATCATTTGAAGAAGAGGTTTTTAGTTGGGGGAGCTGGTGTGCTGCATTTGCTAATTGCTTCCTCTGTAATCTCCCATTCAGGCTTGCTTTCTGCCTTTTGAGTCTCTGATGTGATCAGCAGCAGGTGATGCAGACCCAGTCCCCATGAGACCGTGACAGGTGCATGCGGCACTTTGCCTGTGCTAACTCATCTTGCCGTGGTGAATTTGTCAATGACTTCTATAACTCGCTCCATCAGGTTTCAAACATGCTTTAATGACCTCGAGGCTGCAATACACCCAATGTTATTTGTCTTCATGTACGTTCTTTTGTCTGTTGCTAAAAAAAAAATTTATTCAACTCGAAAGGTTTCTGATCTAATTGTTAATGTTAGTGTTTCATTATTCAAACTCTGTGTTCATTTATGGGGTTGGGCCATTTCTGGATTTCTTCCTTCCTTGAGTTTCTTTAGAACACTTATTATAGAGAAGTTACAAGGCGAACTATTCAGTTTTGGTCTGGCTCTGCTAGCAATGTCGTTATTGCTTTTGGATTGAGTGGCAGGTCACTGACAAATACGGCACCTCGCAAGGGAACCTTGAGGACAAGGGTAGAGATAGGATATGGGCACCTGGGATAAAGCGAAGTGCTAGGTGGGGTAGTTCCACGGGTGACCATCTGCCAAGGCCTCTCCAAGAAGCAGCAGGAGGAAGGGCTTTCTAGATGAGATTCTTATATACCAGCAGTCAAATAATCAACTGTTATTTACTGTGTGTCTCATAGACATTTGAAATTATACAAAGACTAACAGCCCATTTAGATAGGGATCCTGAGCTATCCCTGCTTTAAAAAACCAAAGCAGATTTCTCTTCTTTATTAAAAAAAATAAAAGGAAAAACATCTTCCCAGCCAAACTGAAAGGCACTAGTCAACTCGCTCTTTTAAGTGACTGCGCAGCTGTTCCTGATGCAAGCTGTTCGGAAAGGCAAGTTGTCTCCTAAAGAAGCATTCAAAGTTTGCATAACTCTTCATCAATGCTAAGAAATAAAAAGTTTTGGAGGTAGGATATGTCACGTTGATGAAACAATCATTCCTCCTCTGAGTATGAGCAATCATACACTTTCTACGATTTAGACACGATGTATGGATTAACCACAAAAAGGCTTTTTTAAAGATCCCCTTTTATGGCAGAACTTTCAAAAACAGGATTTTAGATGACGATTAGGCAGAAAAGACCATATTACCATATAGTCAAGATTTCAGTACAAGGTTAACACAGAGGGTTGCCAAATTGGATTTTCTATCCCAGACCTCTCACCTTCGCTACAGCCCCAGACTCTGAGCTATGGAGAGCCACCTGGACATCCTGCCCTCACCTCAAATCTGAAAAGGCACAAAGGGAAAACTCATCACTTTTTTATCCCTCATTTACCCATACAAAAACAGCAACAAAAACAAAGCAAAGAAAACCTGTGGTTCTGCTTCCCAAGTTTCCAATTCCTTCTAAAGATACCACTATTATCGTAGCCTCATTCAATCAACACATGTGAGGGAGATATAGATGGATAAGCCACATGGCCAACCTCTAGTGCACAGCATTAAAATGTGATTGGTGTTGTGACAGAGTTACGCGTAAAGTATCAGGGAATGAAGATTAGCAGTATCAATCACAGCCTTTCACAGAGGTCAGAAAATCCTTTGAGAAAAGACAACACTTAGATTGAGACTTGAAGGATTGAAAGGAGAGGAGGAACATTCCAGGCGGAAAGGAACAATGTGTGAAAAGGAGGCATGAAATTTCAAGGGGGATTGCAAATAGGTCAGTGGAATCAGACGGCAAGATAGATGTGGGGACCTGGTAGAACAAGGATGGGAATGTGAGCAGATCATGAAGAACTCTATTTACTAAGAAGTTTGACCTTTATATCAGTAGGGAACCACTTGAATGACTTGTCCAGATGCATTTCAAAAATAATTGTACCAGATTTGAAAGTTTGGACTATTGCTCAGAAAATATTCACTTAACCTCCCTTCTACTTGGAGTATATACCTCCCTGCCCTATTGACTTGGGCTTCGTAGTGTGACTTACTTTGACCAAAGGAATGTAACTCTAACAGAAGCTTGAAGTATACTTCACCCTATGATGGCCATGTGAAGAGCATGTTCTAGTCAGCCTCTGTCCCTTCAGCCTGGGACCCATGAGACCCATGCTGTAGCTGTGAAGCCTGGAGTTCAAAGCCTGGTCCATGGATCCCAAAACATGGAACCAAGCCCCACCAAGTTGCAGCCTGAAAAAGAGCCACTTTAGCCAACCCAAACACTTACGAGCAAGAAAAGTAAATGGTTTTTGTTACAGACCACTGAATTTGGGAATGATCTGTTACACAGCACTACTGCAGCAATAGCTGACTAACACATGCATGTTAGGAAATACGACAACAATTTTTGCCTTCCATTTAACCTTGTACTCCTTCCAAATCCAAAATACCAAGGAGATATTCTTTCAGTCCTTCTTTAGAATTGTATTACTGGAACAGCCTCCTAATCAATATTTCTGAGCCTGGTTTTGCTCAGTTCCCATCCATCCTGAAGTCTTATGTCTAGACTACTCTTCTTAAACACCATCTTCATGTCATATCTCATCTCACAATCTGCAAGACGTCCCATTACATAGCATCTCACATTCAAATGCAGGTGTTTCCAAACACCACCAAGTAGTTTAACCCCTACACTGTTTGCACCCCAAACTAATTCTTTATGCCATATCTTTGTTCAGGCAGAAGAACTCTATTTCTTTTCACCTCATCTACAAAGCTTCATTTTGAGCCACGTTTTTTCCATGTAGTAATCACCCTTCCCAAACTTCTTAGAGCTGCAAGGACTACACGGTTCTATGATATTTTTAGTCTATATCCCAGGAGCACCTAGTTAAACAGTGACTTTGTATACGTGTATATCTTACTTTCCCAACTACCTTGAAATCTCCTTGAAAGCCAGAACTACATCAAATTTCACTACATTCTCTTGTCCCTTCCCCCACCCCATTCCCCATTCTTTGCAGAATGGCTGGACACCATAGACAATGGAAATTTGTTTGATACCCTAAAATAAGTTTTCATTTCTTCAATACATATTGATTAAGCCCCTACTATGTACCAGGCATTGTGATATGTGATGGCTGAAAAAAGATGAACAAACTGTCACCTATGGCCTCAAAAGCTTTACAATTTACAGCAACAATAAATATACAAAAGGAAGCATTACTGATTTCCTCTGAAGGAATCTCACTTCATTTGCTGCATATATTTTAAATGTTCATATCTATTGCCAGACTAAAAGGCTGAAAGAGGAGCATGACAGATGCACTTGCTGAAGTCACACTCATGTCTTACCCAGAGAATTTTCTTAACCTAATTGCCACTACCCTGGGAACATGACTGTCAATCCTGACTTTTTTCTTCACAAAGGCAGTGAGGCGGAGCCAAAAGGGCACCTGGGGAGGGAACCTTCTGCTGAAGCACACTATGTATAGGTTTCCAGTTTACCAGAAACAAATATTTAAATGCGTTTTCTTAATTTTCCCCCTGTCATCTGACAGAGATGCATCAACTTCCCTAATTTATCAGAGCGTGTATCACATTACAGAATCAATGCACTAACTAATGGAATTTCATTCTCTAGGTATACTGTCTGGCTTTATTTTTCTTTTTATAAATGGAGAGTGTATCTAAATAACTGAATCTCCCATATAGGCCATTACAGAGCATTGAGTAGAGTTCCCCGTGCTCTACAGCAGGTTCTTATTAGTTATCTATTTTATATATAGTAGTGTGTATATGTCAATCCCAATCTCCCAATTTATCTCTACCCCCCCCCCCGATCGCCTGGTAACCATAAGTTTGTTTTCTACATCTGTGATTCTACTTCTGTTTTGTAATTAAGTTCATTTATACCCTTTTTTAGATTCCACATATAAGCGATATCATATATTTGTCTTTCTGTGCCTGACTTACTTCACTCAGTATGACAATCTCTAGATCCATCCATGCTGATGCAAATGGCATTATTTTGTTCTTTCTTACGGCGGAGTAATATTCCATTGTATATATGTACCACATCTTCTTTTTCCGTTCCTCTGTTATGGACATTTAGGCTGCTTCCATGTCCTGGCTATTGTAAATAGTTGTCAGCCACACTTTAATGAACATAAGAGTTGGAGTGTTGGACATTTCAAATGCAATTTGATACTAATTACGAGAGTGGATGTTTAACCACATAAGTGAATAACTTTGCCGCATGTTTAGTCCAAGTCCACGTGGTCCCTGGCTATGACAGATGCCAAATCAGAAGAGAAGTTGATATCACCATTGGGTAAAAGCCTTCAAATGACCAAGAAGAATAATTACGTTAATTTACATTGACAGACACAGTGAGATTTTGACAAATTAAAGTATTTAGTTTCTCTTAATACTTCAAATAACTGCATGTTTAAATATCTAACTGGTGAAAGAGCATCCAAGAATTCATTGTCTTCAATTCTCAATCCTTCAATTTGAAGGAGTATTTTCCAAGAAAAGTAGACTCTTTGGTGGGGGAAAGAAGTCTGAAATGTTGAAGACTGAACTCTATTTACAGCTCCCTGGCAACTAAAATGGGAAACCTAAGCAAATAAAGATAGCAGGACCCAGGCAAGGGTGGGAAAGATTGGGATGACAAAATTAAATTTCTCTGGGACCTCTTCCAGGCTGATCTGTGACTGAAAAAAATAAAGTGTTACAGTATGCCACTGCAAAGAAACAGATGTCAGGAAACCCAGAATTTGAGGGGAAGTGGTGCTTCAAAGTACCACACTATAGTGTGACATGCTTGTTGATCATCTTTGATCTTCAGAAACTTTTGAAAGACTTCGCTAAACTCTTAATTAAACCTAACTTTCATTGTAAAGAACTACAATTTAGTTACGAGAAACATTTTAGTACAAAGACAAAATACATAATCCTGGGGGAAAAGAAAAGGTCCAAAGACCACATATTCAAGCTGTTCTGAGACAAAAAGGAGAGCTGTTGCAAGTATTTTGGAGTCTTAAGTGGAAAAGGGACTGGAGAAAATGGATTTTTTTTTAAGCGAAACCAGTATTTCAAATTATTCTGGGCCTACTTTAGAGCAGACATATGGCATTAAATATGCAATAATGAAAAGAAAGAACACAGTCGCAAAACTGGAATGACGGACTAAGCATAGAGCTTCCTACAGAATTGATGTCTTCTAGAAGTCTAGGACCTAAATGTAAACTTTGGGGTGCCTGAGTTATTGGGATGAACATGCCCCATTATCACTCATTATCTGGAGAACTAGCAAGCATAGAAATTGCATTTTGTAAGAATCATCTTTTAGATTTAATCTAAAATACAGCTCCTACACACACACACACACACACCCCCCACTGAACACAGTTTGCTATTTGTGTGTTCGTGAATTTAAGAACACTCCTGAAGACAACCAACCATAAGGAGATGAAGCAACAAATAGAGTTCAACCTTACAGACTCCATAGCCCCTTTCGGCAGCTTCTCCCTCATTTCAAAGACCTCTCCCACTCCCGAATGTGCTACCCAAACAAAACTATACTAGCTCTATCCTGTTATCTTCTCATCATAAGAGCAAACAACCTGTGGGCTCTCGCTGTATTTAGTAACTCAACATGTTACCTCTCCTAAGACTATCAGCCTTTAAAAGAAGAGAACAAGTCTATGCTAGATTCAAAGGAATGAGCTCCACGAACTAGTAGGGGAGGAATTTGGGGGGAAAATAACTTTCCTCCAACCCTCAAGCCACCTTATGCGATGAAGCCCTCCTTTCCCACATGCATATCCCAGGCTCTGTCAACCTTGGCGCTACTGATATTTGGTGCTGGAGAACTCTTTTTCATGGAAGACTGCTGTGCACTGTAGGATGTTTAGCAGCATCCCTGGCCGATAGCATCCCTTCACTCAGTTTTGAAAATCAAAAATCCCCATATACTGCCAAATGTCTCCTGGGGGGCGAAATCACCCGGCTGAGAAGCGCTGGTCTATGTGAAGACAGGCCTTACTTGCAAACACCAGTCACCTTAAATTCAATGCCTCAGATTGTGGTTTTTATCCCTGTGCAGTTGCTGTTAGTACATACATCATTCTTTAGAAAAGAACAAAAACAACAACAAAAAAACCCACAGGAAACCTGCTCATCACAAAATAATTAGCAGAACTGGACTCCAGTCAAGAGCTTTTGTTCTTGTTTCATTGAAGAAAAATTTACACATGAAAATATTCTCAAGCAAGGACTCAATACATCATCACATTGTTTGCCCTCAGACTTATTTACAAATACCTATTTGAAAATATATTAAAGGGAAAATGACTATATTCCTTTAGACTCACTGTGGCTTTTGAAATTACTGCATCACAAAAACAGATGGAATGAAAAAATAACTTAAGAACATATGAAGAGGCAGAGCTTTGTTTTTGCAAAAATGCTAATATTAGATCCCTGACTTGTACAATGCATGTCTCTGGCTCAAATTAGACATACTGGTCTATAGAACATGTTGATTTTTTTTTTTTTTTTTTGCGGTACGCGGGCCTCTCACTGTTGGGGCCTCTCCCGTCGCGGAGCACAGGCTCCGGACACGCAGGCTCAGCGGCCACGGCTCACGGGCCCAGCCGCTCCGTGGCATGTGGGATCTTCCCGGACCGGGGCACGAACCCGTGTCCCCTGCATTGGCAGGCGGACTCTCAACCACTGCGCCACCAGGGAAGCCCCAGAACATGCTGATTTTTAAATGAATGTTTACTTTTGCTTAACTTTTTTTGGTACTCCCCTTCTCCATTCCTGATGGTTTCCTGAGATCAGTGGAACTCAACTAGGAGCAATTTTGCCCCCCTCCCCCCAAGGGTGAGGGATTTGTCAATGTTTGGAGACATTTTTGGTTATCACAACTCAGAGGTGGTGGGAACGGGAACACGGCTGACATGTAGTGGGTAGAGGCCAGGGACGCTGTTAAACATCCTACAATGCACAGGATGGCCCCCACCACGGAGAATTATCCGGCCCCAAAAGTCAATAGTACCGAGGCTGAGAAATCCCAGTCTGGACACATAATTAGAACTCCCATACACAACCCCTGATTTGGTTACAACCTATGGGAAAGAGGTGGTACCCACATCTTCTCCATTTGTTTAATGACCATGATGCGTAGGCTATTACCTGAAAAATCCAATTTATTGGAAAGAGAAGACAAAGAAATAACTTCATTCTTCTTGTTTAAAACATTCTTGGTAAACTAAAAAATTAAAGTATTGTTGGAATAAAATAATATCTTTTAAACGGATGAATTGTAACATTTGCAAAAAACAAGGACCATTTTGGAACCTGGTATCTGTGGGTTATGCATTTGAACCTCCACAGGGAGCTTAAGGCTCTTTTCCTCACCCTCTACCCCCTCATCCTCCCCCAAGAGGAGGCAGCTCCCCGCAGGGCAATAATGCTGAAGGGCCTCCCCAGGGCAAAAGGAGGCCATGATGATAGAGGGTGGGGACAAAGAGTGAGCAATAAGGAGAACTCAAGTGGGGGCAGGGTAAACAAAAAAAGAGAGAGAGAGAACTCAAGTGAGGCTCCAATCCTCCTACCCCTTTAAGGAAATCTCTTCACCATGAATTTATTTTCTCTTTACATCTCTTTTCAGGAATTCCAGCTAAAATATTTGAATGAGAGCTCTGATCTCACTTAATTTTTTTTTTGAAGATTTATGTAATCGTATCACATTGTTCCAAGTTCTCTAAAGGCAGTGGAACTCAATAGAGGACAATCAAAATATTAAGGTACAAAACACAGGTGGTGAAAGATCCCACCAAATGTAGGCATCTCCTTGGGACTCTGGGAAAGCCACACTAGATTCCTATCCTGAGAGACTAAACACGTGGCAACAGCAGTAACATGCTGGTTTTTGTAATAATCCTTGAAAGTATATAAATAAACCAAATCTCTGCAAATAGAAATCCTGCGAGCTCTTCTTGTGATTAAGAATTTAAAGCACCAATCTTCTCCTGGGCTTGGAGACTTTTAGAACAAAAAGTTTGAAGTGGAACTGGAAAACAGTTCTATATTACAGATGCACCCACATTGCTCATGTAATATTTATGAGCCTCAGAATGAGCATTCTGATTATTCCCAGCTGATTTTAACAACAGATTTTTTTCCCTCTCTTAATTAGGTGCCTGCATGCAAACAAAAGCCTATTATAGCACTCAGAAAGAACACACTGAATAAAATTAGAGCAGATCTATCTTCTAAATCATTGGATAGTAGTCTAGATATAAAAATAAAATGGTTCCCTGTGATCTGGATGTGAGCGCACTTGCAATAAAACTTTTATACGATTTCTATTGCCACTCTTTGTAATCACGGCAAGTAAACCCAAAATCAACTCGAAGTTCATATAATGCATCTCAACTGAGATGCACGCTTTATCAGTGTCAAAGGTAGGGTTGTCTCCTTTTCTGTTTAGAGGAGCAAATTTCTAAATGTTCTCAGGTGACTAAGGTAGATAACTAAAATGTAAAGGAAATCATTTTTCCTACTGCTCAAAGCACAGAAGAAATATTCCAGTTTCAAGAGGATGTAAGAAGGGTGGAACTTTTAGAAGCAATCACTATCCGTAAGCTTGACTTTGGTAGCCTATTAAACTGCAGTTAGTGCCTAAATTTAAATCCCTGTCTGTGGTTAGAATAGAGGTACAAAGTTACGTGTACATTTGTACACATACATTTGAAATACATTTGTATTTCAAGAAAAAGATAAAATAGATTCAAAGGCATGGGATCCGCACAGGTAACAATAAAAGTCTGGCTCCTTGTTTTACATGATAATTAGTTTACGAAATCATACCTTGTTAAGTGTTTATGCTTGAAACATTGGACCTTATTTTGAAATGCTGTTAAGGATTAGATTCTGTGACACAGACCCTAAGGTGACCCCCAATGATTCCCATCCTCCTGGTATTGGTATATTTCACCATAATTCATTTTCAAAGTTAGTAAGAATTACCCAAGTGCTTAGTGATACAAAAAATAAGGTACTATGGGAATAAAGAGGGACCTATTCTAGGGTGAGATGTTGGCGGGCTGTGGTATGGAGAGGAGAGAAGACAGGGTACACAGTATTTCTATATACACTGAGTTTCAAGAAAAAGCACCGACCCTAATGCGAATTAAGATCTTGAAGATACCAAGATATGGAAACAACTTATGTGCAGATGAATGGATAAAGAAAATGTGATACACACACACACACACACACACACACACAGAGTTGTCCCCTGAACAATACGAGTTTGAGTTGCATGATTCTACTTATATGCTGATTTTTTTCAATAAATATACAAAAATATACATGTAAAACATCGTGTGCAAGACTTGTTTTGAAGGGGATAATCTATCCTTACACAGGTATACGGTGATATTTAATATAAAATTAAGTGTTAGTTTTCTTACTGTTTTATAACTTTGTTTTCAAAGAATTACATTACTCTATAGTATGTCTGTCTTTCCCTCTCATGTATCAGCTTATAATCACAAGTGTTTTTTAAAATGTAACAGTGTTTTCAATACTGTGTTATAAATATGATTTATACTCTATGGCACAAATATGTTATAAGGATTCATTCATGAGTGTACAGTGCTACTGTATTGAAGCAATCATATCGCTTGCACAAGGCAACCATAAAGCAATCACATTGCTGCTTCTTCATTACCAATGCATGAATCGTTACATCTGTAAATAAATATGAATTTTCACATTATCTTTTCATTTTGATGTCTAGTGTAATACACATAACATCTACAGTATTTTGTAGCATGTAAGACAATTCTGATGTAGGTATTGACAGACAATTCATCTTATAAACAGAGATGTAAACTCACTGTACAGATAAATATGGTATGATAGTGAAAATATATTTTCTCTTCCTTATAATTTTCTTTTCTTTTTTTTTTTTTTTGCCATGTGGCACGTGGGATCTTAGTTCCCTGACCAGGGATTGTAACCACTGGACCACTAGGGAAGTCCCGCTTATGATTTCCTTAATAACATTTTCTTTTCTCTAGTCTACTTTATTCTAAGAATACAGTATATAACACATATAACATACAAAATATGTGTTAATCGACTGTTTATGTTATTGGTAAGGCTCAATGGTAGGATATTAGTAGTTAAGTTTGGGGGGAGTCAAAAGTTTTATATGGATTTTCACCTGCACAGGGTCAGCACTGCTAATCCCTATGTTGTTCAAGGGTGAACTGTATATACAATGGAATATTATTCTGCCTTAAAAAGAAGGAAATCCTGCCATATGTGACAACACAGATGAACAGAGAGGACATTATGCTAAGCGAACTAAGCCAGACACAGAAAGACAAATACTGCATGATCTCATTTCTATGTGAATCTAAAAAACTTGAATTTATAAAAGCAGACAGTAGAATGATATTACCAGGGGCTGGGAGGTTGGGGAAATGGGGAAATGCTGGTCAAAGGGTATAAAGTTTCAGCTAGGCAGGATGAATATGTTCTGGAAATAAAAGTAAACCTTAAGTGTTCTCACCACACACACAAAAATAACTATGTGAGGTGATGGGTGTATTAACTAGCTTGACTGTGGTAATAATTTCACAATGTATATCAAAATATCACATTGTATACTTTATATATACAGTTTTTATTTGTCAGCTACACCTCAGTAAAGCTGGAAAAAATCTTCTTCAATCTTAAAGATGTTCTCTTTTTGTCTCCTAATTTTCTAAATGCTTCAAAACAAATTTTTGTATTTCTGGTGTGTGATTTATTCTCTACAAACACACTCTACTCATTAAGATTCTACTTTTCCTAGCAGCCCTGACTTATGTTGCTCATAATAACCATTTCATTACTTCAGTGATTCAGCTTAGATGTCTCCTGCAGTAATTACCAGAAGGATTTCTTTTTCTTCCTCTCTAAGATGGATAGCATATATTCTTTGAATCGGTTTTCAATTCCACATGTACTTTGTTTTGTTTTTATTGTTTTAAATAGGCACAATGCCCTAGATAGCTCAATCTTGCTAAAGTAGCTATGCTGCAGTAGTCATGGGTATAGTTCTCTTCTTACTTCTCCACTTATCATTTAACACATTCTACTCTTTTGAATCACAGGGAAGGACATCAGCCTTGGAGAGGTTTTCCAGGAGGAAAAACCAATGAGAAGCCCCAAAGACATCAGATTGTTCTGAGTACCCATCAGAGCCCCAGAGAACAAAAACACGTGGGCTGACAGATGTCCCTGAGTCCGCTCTATCCACAGATTCCACTTCTGAGACCCAGGACCATGCCAGAATACTCTGAAAAGCAAATTTACACAAACACAGCCATTTGCTCAGAGTTTGTTTTCTAAAGTTCCAGCTACTTTTTAATAAGAAGCAGCAGCAAAATTTATACCTAAATGCCTTCTTGACACTTTTTACTCATTATACACGAGAAAAAAACCACTATTTGTGGGGCTTCCCTGGTGGCGCAGTGGTTGAGAGTCTGCCTGCTGATGCAGGGGACATGGGTTTGTGCCCTGGTCCGGGAAGATCCCACATGCCGCGGAGCGGCTGGGCCCGTGAGCCATGGCTGCTGAGCCTGCGCGTCCAGAGACTGTGCTCCGCGACGGGAGAGGCCACAACAGTGAGTCCCGCATACCGCAAAAAAAAAAAAAAAAACACACAAAAAAACCCAAAAAAACACTACTTGCTTAATAGTCAAGTACAGTTTGCTACTGTTTCCATGAACCAGGATTTATCCTGTTTTGTTTTGTTGGTTGTTTTGTTTGACAAGAAAAAGCCCTCTGTGATAAATATGATCCTGTGCAATGGAAAGTTAAAATAAAAATTTGATGCAATCCAAAAGAAAGGACAAAATAAAGTGAAAATGATCACAGAACTGGTCCCATCAAAGCTGATGAGTCATGGCAAATAAGGAGGAAATAACTGGGTCTAATGAAGATGCGGAATCACAGCCATTCAGGGTGTTTTTGAGCCAAGTTAATCTCTTAAACTGGCTGGTCATTGGTAATTCTCGCTAGGCAACAACTTGAATAATGATGGGCTTGTTTGATACACAACAGAAGTGTGTAATCTGAGGAATCACATTATACTTGGTCAATTGATCTAATATTTAAAACTATGTCTTCCAATTCCTTTGACAATTGCAATTAATACATTCAAAGGGACAACCAGATTGATGCCCTTGCCAGAAAGTAGGTTCTCCTTTCCATTTAAACAAAAATCGGTTTACTGATCAAGGCTGCAGCTTACCTGAAAAAGGATGTGTAGTCAAGAGTGTTGTGTTTTAAAGATTTCTTTTTTTAAAAAAACGGAAGACAGCACCAGATCAAGGCTGCATGATTTTTTTAAAGAAAGAAAAAAATAGCTTTTAGAGGAAATACTTTTATCTTCTATGGTATTCACTATCAAAAGACCAGTAGGCCCTCCTCTACCGTTCCTTACTTTTTCATGAAGAATTTGTCTTTCAATTTTTTGTGTGATAAGCTACAGATTATTCAGACACCTCTGTTGCAGAACCTAAAATCGCAGGCCAGAAAATAGCTTGAGAAGAATCTACTCCCTACGTCACCCTCAGCGAAGTTTAGGATTAATTTGGCAGAAGAGGGGTTCACCCAAAGAGGGAACGTTCAGGAGCGCCAAGGAGAGGGATATCGTAAAACCTCCCTGTCCGCAAACTGCTCTCCCATGACTCTGCCACAACCTCAACAATTCCCAGTGTAAGAGTCACTGCTTTTAATGGTGGTATTTTTCCCTGGAGACCCCTGGTAAAATGCAAATGTCATGTCTGGAAAGGGCAGGGTACTCACCTATACCCACCCACTAACTTCACATAATTCACCAAATAAATAGCAGCTCTTTGATTTAAGCTGAGAAGTTGGCCAGCACTTTATAGACATGGATTTTCAGGGCTAGCGCCAAAGACTTATTTTCCTCCAGGCTCTCTGCCCACCAGCAGGAAAGCGGGCAGAGTAAAGCTGTACTGTACACAGCTTCCAGGTAGAGTTCAACTTTCCCTCTATCAATTATATTAACTAGGAATTACATTTGTCCTCATCCCTTACCCACCAGAAATAGAATTATCATCTTCTTTGCGCAGTAAATGCTCCCAAAATTTAGTATCCCCAAATGCAAAAAGAATAAGGAAAGGTCCATAATGAGGCAACAGTAGGTAGAAGGCTCAGGCAGCAGTATGAATGGTTTCTCACCCCCATGGTTATTTACTTGGATCTTATCAAGCCCCCACTATGTGCCCGGTGCTACTGAGTTAGATGTTCTACATGTTTTAAACCTTCCCAACAAGTCTGCAAAGGAGGGAGCATTTTTCTCAATTTTATGGAAACGGAAACTAAAGCTCAAAGATAATTTTCCAGGGCTTCCCTGGTGGCGCAGTGGTTGAGAGTCCGCCTGCCGATGCAGGGGACACGGGTTCGTACCCCGGTCCGGGAAGATCCCACATGGCGCGGAGCGGCTGGGCCCGTGAGCCATGGCCGCTGGGCCTGCGCGTCCGGAGCCTGTGCTCCGCCACGGGAGAGGCCACAACAGTGAGAGGCCCGCGTACTGCAAAAAAAAAAAAAAAAGATAATTTTCCAAAGCCTTGATGTGTCTGACTGCAATGCCTGCAAATTTTCTTGATAGAATGCTTTGTCCTATATTCAAAATGGTATCGCCTTCTTTGGATGAACACTTAAATAACTGAAAGCACTAAACGGAGACACAGGCCTCTTGTTCCATGTAAGCCTCTGCCCTCCTTTGTGATGTGATTTATACTCAGGGTCACCCGTGCCCATCAGACTCTGCGACAGAGCAGAGAACCAACAGTCAAATCTCAGCCTCCCAGGCCAACAGCCTCATTTGCCTGACACCTCTCACCTTCTCCACCTGAGCTGACGAGCTTGTGTGGCTCTCCTGCCTCCCAGCAACCCCTCAGGAACTCTGCTCCTGGGCCTGGCACGGTGGGGAAAGCAAGGCTCCTCCATTGAGCTTTCCTGCTCTAGATTTTCTGACCGCGTGGACTCATCTTTCCCGCCCAGTCTTGCCCCGCCGCCGCACACACGACGACGGTCGGCCTGGGTCAACGGCTCGCGGTCAGCAGCCACCTCTCTCTGTGACCCTCTGTCCTCACTCCAGCCAGGAGCTCCCATTTAATGACAGCCTAGATTCCCGGCGACCCACACACAGGGCTCAATGTCCTGCACTTACCAACAGCTCATCGCCGGCTCAGAAAGAGATTCTCATTAGCAAAGCTGCTCAGGGCTGCCACCCCGGATCTCCCGCGAGACTTCTCCCACCTCTTCGACTCCCACGGATCTCCTGGTTTCTGACGATTGCTTTGGACTTTTAACCTTTGCCTTTGCTCTTTGCTAGGCTGCTTGCAACTCTCTGTCTCTTGACTTTGACTTTTCTCTTAGCAAATCCTTCACCTCCAGGCTGACCTGTGTTCCACTTTAAACCACCCAACTCCAGATCTCTAGTGCAAGCCTTACTCCCAGCTTCCAGCCCCTCCTGGGACCTGACCCTATGCCCACCCCTTTGAGCTGTGCCCAGGGTCTGTCAGGCCCGACTCCCTTTCATGTCAGGAACCTCTGATCACTGTCAGTCGCTGCTGGATCGAATCCTTAAGAGTTGGGTAGCGTTCATTAGCCACCATCCTTAGAGCCTGTGAGCTTTCTTTGGCAGAAAACAAGTTTTACTGCCTATTTCCTAGTGTTCTATAGCATTCCTTATGACCAGCGGGTCTCTATCGGTCCAGTTTCTTTCTTAGGAAGTGGTTAGCTTTCTCTCTTGATGAGAAAGGAGAATAACACAAAAGACAGAGAAAACAAAGAATGAAAACTTATCAGCAAAAAAATCACACAGAAGCTTTCTTCCAATTAGAAGATGAGCTTCACAGTCAGTTCCCCATCTTCATCCAGATATGCTCTGGAGAGCAGTGTTTCTCAGCAGTGTTTCTCCCACTTTCAGAATCATTGGAGGTACTCGTTAAGATGCAGATTCTTGTTCAGCAGGTGAGGGGATAAGGGTATGTTTCTAGCAGGCCTCAGGTGATGCCCTGGCTACATCAAGGCCTACAATTTGAGCAGCAAAGCCGTAGATCCATCAACAGCTGGAGATGGATGTATACCTGGCCTCCTCCTTAAGCAGGACATGCAAGATTAGATAGCCCTGGTCTCTGACTCAAACCGCAGCCCTCACCTTAGAAACACCACATGTTACAGAATACATTTAAGCAAAACCGAATGTTTTCAAACATAACAGTGATTTCTTTACTCCTAGCTATGGATGGGAACCTGAATTAATAGACATAGAGGTTGTTTCTTTCAACAAGGGGAGGAGAAAGGACATAGAAAGTGTGAATTATAGGCATTGAAGTGGAGGTTACTGCGTAACCTGGGGAAAATAAAGTTACTGAATTCTAGTGCTTAACAAATAAAAGACCCCCAAAGACATGACCCCATGAGAGAGGGAGGCAACATCAAGCCTTCATTTCAGAAAGTTGTGCTGGGCTAACTCCAGAGGACTTGACTGAATCTAGACAGGTAAGAATCTTGTCTATTATCTATCTTGAGGTCCGGCAGCTTTTACTGGCTGAAAAGTTTTCCCTTTTTGTAATCAACCTAAATCCTTGAGCTTTAATATAAACTAATTTATTCTTACATACTCATAAGGCTAAGGCCACCTGATTTCTATCTCTTCTAGATGTGGCATATAATTGAAGATGATTTCTAAATTTTTTCAATATTAATGACTGGCATCTGTAAGGCATTCAATATGTGCTTTATGTGAATCAATCTCAATTCTCTTAACAACACAAAGGGTAGGTACTCTTTTAGTTCTATTTGGCAGATGAAGAAAGAAGAGAGGGAGAAGCAAGCAATGTACCTGAGGTCTCAGGAGTGAGCAACGGAACCAGGCTTTGAACTCGGGCATCTGACTCTAGCCCGAAGTTTTCCACTACGCTATCCTGCCTCTTCATTACTACTTTTGTTGTTTTCAACCTGGACAATTACAATTTACTTTCTCATAAACTTTCCCTGGAACACTCCTCTGGAATTCTAATGAAAAGTTCTCCAAGTGGACTCCAGAGCAGGAACTAATTATGACCTGAGAATCTAGCTCGAGAGAGAACACAGAAGGGACGTTCTACTCCCCTTACATGTACTCTTTCATCCACATTCTATACTGCATCACAGTTTGGATTTTCTTCCCCTACAATTCTAATTGCTGCTCAGTGTATGATCTGTCCTCTCTGAGCCCAGGATCCTTTACTAAAAGTCATACTCAGGATGCTTTAGGTTCCAAATTTTAAAAATAAAACTGGAAGTGGCTTAAATGATAAAGGGAATGTATTAATCCACATAACTGAAGAACCCCCAAGACAGGACAGAGTCAAGAACCCAGTTTCTTTTCAGCATTTCACATTGGCATTGAAACTGTTGGCCTCACCTGGGGCCAGCCCCCCCTCAGAGTCCTAGGATATCGATGAGCAGGGATTCTCAGAGCTACATGCTTTCTCATTTGCACTTGAGAGGAGGGCCATCTCTTCCCCAAACCATCAAATAAAAGTCCTGAGCTTCACTCTGATAGAACCAACTCATCATATTGGATCCATTATAAGATGCATGTTTTTCATATTGTAACATCTCTGAAGTAAAAATACATCTTACAATTGATGTATAGTTATGTCAGGGGTTTTCCTCATTTTTTCTTCATGATACCTAAAACAGTGTGTCCTTTTTGGTACCTAACACTGGGACAATAGGCCTAGACCAATCAGGAATTATCTCTAGAGCTGGGGCAGCCCCAATCTCTGTACCAAATGCCGTACTGCTATTTCCCATGGGGGAGGGTGGAACAAACGTTGGGAAGACAGTCGAAATGTTCTTTAAGTTACTAGGCACGTACTAATAGAGAAAAATCTAGTGCAAAGTCATTTGTTCTTTTATCCCATCACTTATTCATTCATTAAAATGAAAGCATTTATTGAATTCCAACTATGAGCTGGTACTCTTCGAGGGGCTAGAATAAAAATAATTGAGATACAGACCCTGCCATTGACAAGCTCATACTCTATACTGCTATTACATTGTTAAATTTTATATATACATATGTTTCTACATAAGCAGTACAATTATAATAGTGCAATAACTCGGGAGTCATGTTCTACGAATAATAACCAGATAATAATCAGCTAAAGGAAATGGCTAGGCCATAGATAATGTGTTATATGGAATCTTATACTCAAAGAGCTTTGCTGCAAGTGAAGGAAGCACGTTTCCCAGGCCCTAACAAATCTGGGCCATGTGACGCAGCAACTCAGATTCCGATTTTGGAGTAAGAATGGCAGGCCGGTCCGCGGCTAAGATGCAGTCAGTGACTCATAGATTCCGGAAAGGGAGGAAATGAAGAAACGCTGAGGATCAGATCATGACCTGAAGAAATCTAGGAAGCCCAGTGGATAAACCCCTGACAAATTCAACCACTACAAACCATGTGAGACACAAATGATCTGGAAGAGGGGAAAAACAATTGCCAATTACACATACTGAGCACCAGATCGATACTATATTTATTTGCAGGGGAAGCTTAAACCAGGGGACAATCAAACAGAATTGGATTGAGTCAAAGGATGATTATGAGATTCTTAGCTGGGAACAAATTCTCTGTCTCAGCTGCGTATAGTATGAGATAAATAACAGACATTTGTGATGAGAGCCCCAGTGAGGTCAAACCACATTAGCAAAACTAGCAAGTGCTTTAGGCAATCACCAAAACCTGCCGGGAGAAATCATTTTGCCCAGCCAAGTGGCAGAGATTTGCAGTCGGCAGAAATTTTCCTCCTGATACCTACTCTTTCTGCTGCTCTGGTAGCTCCTATATAGTTCTTATCTATGAAGAACAGTGGCATCCTGCAGATCATCTGCATAGAGCATTATTAGTTAATTTTTGCGATTGAGATGTAGTCGCTTAGTGCTGAGACCAAGCCCTTCTCCCCTGTTTTCTAGGCAGCCGGTGTGATTAGGCATTTACCCTGATCATGGTATGTGGACCCTTGGCAATGGAGAGGCAAAAGTGATCAAAAAGCTTGCACACAATGTGGCAGCATCAGACTCTATCTGGGAAGGCAAGTCCAATGTATGTATTACATCTATGTATTACCAAGTGCAAAGGGCCTGCAAGAAGATCAGATCACCAGATGGGCCCCAGGAAGAGAAAAAAAAGACATCAGGAAAAGCTTTCCTCCTTTGACTTTTCTGATAATCACTGCTTAATATGGGATGAAGATTGTTATGGTGACAGGAGGGGTAAAGGTTACTGAGTTGAAAGGGAAATGGAGAAGAGACTTGATATACACTTTTGGAAAAGTGTATCTCTTTGATCTAGGCTAGAGCCCCAAATTGCCTACTCTCTTGGTGCCAATAGGCATCATAAAATTAGTAAGGTTTCCCTAAATATAGCAAGTTATATCTGTCTCTGGTTTTGCTACAGTATCATAGAAACCCCCAAACACCACAGTTGTTGGATCTGAGAGTAGAGGAGGAATGTACTATTAACAGTTTATTACTGTAACTCAGTAAGACTAACTGTACTTTGGATATTCCAGTGAGGGTTGTTGGGAGTGTAGAGAGGCAGAAATGGGGGTGGGGAGTGGTTAAAGCAACCTTTAAGTCGATTGAGCTAATTACCTTGACAGATGTTAGTAAGAAGGAACTGACATGTTACATATTTTTAAATAACAAAGACAATGATGTTTTATTAAATCATACAGATTCTAGGCTTTCGGCATCTCCCTAATCCCAAACTTACCCAGCCTTTCACAGACCACAGCATTTCACACAAATTCATCAGTGGGTTTATATCAAGATGGCCTTGGGCTCTTAAAAATTTCATCCTGATGATTACTGCCACTTATCAAGGCAACTTGAAACTTGAACCCAATTTCCAAGCTGCATGACAACCCCCTACAAATGGTTAAGGCCATTTGGAATCTTAATACCCGTGATTTCTTTATTCTATATTCTATATTATCCAAGTCATTGATGAAAGGCTCCCTCTTTTGAGATCTAAGGCCTAACCCCATGGAAATCCACTACTGCTTTCACACTTGGGATGGCAGTGCCCCAACAGTAATGTTCTTGGGGCACGCTCCTCCACAGCTGACTTTATCGACATTGACAAGGAAGTTCAGTAATTCAGCCTACTTTCGGTAAATGGAATGGGGCTGTACTAGAGGCGTCACCCAAGAAGACTTTGCAGGCACTTTGCCATCCTGAGAGCTGGGAAGGGGTCTGATTTTGGTCAAGTTGCCAATGACCCAATAAAGCTGGAGATGAGATCCAATTATCCAGATTGTTCAGGCCAAGTTTACTGCCTTCACACCCAATCATAGCCTGTCTGGCTGTAAACTTTACTTTAATAATAGACTTGCCTAAAATTGTCTCATATACTGTCTTCCCATCCCAGCATCCTTTTATAAGTTTCTTTACGACAGCAAGGCAAGGCCACTAACTGCCGCAAAATGTGATCCAACATCTATGAGACTCTTGTTTGTGGTTATATTTCTCTGCTTCAATGATTTTAGTATGAGATAAATGATCGGCATTTTTCACCAAAGCACAGAGTTCAAAACTAGCAAGTGACTTAGGCAGTCATCAAAACTTTCAGGGAGGGCTTCCCTGGTGGCGCAGTGGTTGAGAGTCCGCCTGCCGATGCAGGGGATATGGGTTCGTGCCCCGGTCCGGGAAGATCCCACATGCCGCGGAGCAGCTGGGCCTGCGCGTCCGGAGCCTGTGCTCCGCAACGGGAGAGGCCACAACAGTGAGAGGCCCGCATAGTGGGAAAAAAAAAAAAAACTTTCAGGGGAAAATCATTTCAACAACCCTAAATTTATTCATGGAACGGATGAGCTTCCTATCCCTCAACAGGCATTCTTTTGCTTCCTGCCAACAAACTCATGGTTATCTTGTCTTCCTCAGGACTACCTATGACCTTTTAAAAGTACTTCCCTATAATGACTGAAAAATAGCTAATACCATCTCCAGGAAACTCCCATTTATAGTAATACATATGAAGGGAAATTTCGTCAGTTGAAAGAATATCTGAATTGGAATGAATACAATAGAGAGACTAAAACTTTACTTAGCCTAAATAATATTTGAAAGTAAACCCCCCACTGATTCCTGATTTTTCTCCAATCAGAGAATAAGAAAGAGGTTGAAATAAAAGCAAATGGGTTTTGGTAGGTCTATTTGTTAGGCCTCATGCGGTTGCAAATGGCAGAAATAAATAGCTTTATTGCTTCCCATAACCGGGAAAGATGGAGCAGAGATGGGATGTAGCTTAAGTGAGTGACACAATGGTTTGTTGGCTGAAAACACGGTTGCTGGAGCCAGGTTGCCTGGATTTGAATCCTCTCTGCCACCCATTACCCATGTTTACCTTTGGGCAAGTTACTTAACCTCTCTGTGCCTCAGTTGCCTTATCGTGGAAAAACTAGGGAAGAGGAAAAAATGCTAGCATCTCATTTGGCTGTTGCAAACATGAGTACAGTGCCCGGCATAAAACAATAGCTTTCATCGTGAACTAGACCCAAGGCTCAAACGATGGGGGAGTGGCGGTGAAGGGGTCCCCAGCTGGTCACAGGAAAGGGAATGCAAGAGCAGAGAAGACGGAATGGAAAGAGTTGGTGGACCTACATGGTCAAACAGAGAAAAAAGAGGACACAGAATTCAAGATGTGGGGCACCTCCCTCAGTGAAGATTCCTGTGAATCTTCCACTTCTCAGAGAAAACCAAGAGGTCAGTGACTGTAGCATCTGCAATGAGCAAACCCACTCCAGCTGCCACTAGTCAGCTTCCTTAAAGAAACCACATCACCCAGGAGTCAGCCACTTGTCAGTGCATCCCAGGCTCCCGTCAGTCTGGGTCTAAGCTGAAGGAAGCTGGCAGCTTCCCCTCCATTCTGGAGTCTGTAAGACTGGTGTCTGGTCCTGAGGCACTGCAAGACCAGGTGTTCATTGTAAAAATGCAAATGATCAGGGCCCACAGTAAGAGCTCAGGGCACTGGAAATTTACAAATTCAAATGCTTATTGCTGTGAATGCATTGTGCAAATAAAAGTCATTCAGGGACTCTTGGGAGGCACAGTTCTAATTGAGACAGTATATTGTGATTCTAAAGGTAAACTAAAACATGCATCAGTCAGAGTTTCACAACACACCACCATATAACAGTGCTGTCCATGCAGAACCAGTTCATGACTATACATTTTCAGTAGTAATGGAGGTGGGGGGAGGCAGTGTCTCCAATTTCTGAAGGCAGTGAAAGAAGCCCCAACATGGATAAGATATATTTACATCTAAAGTCTCTGCTCAGTTCAAACTTCAGGATAGCAATAGCACTTTATTTTTTAATTGCTGTTACCTTTTGCCATGAAAAGCATAAAGGAAACCCAGATAAATGATTAAAACTCACACCCAAGCTACTTACTTTCTGATGACTAGGGAAGTGGGGACTGAAACGAGCACGATTAGAAGAGAATCCTCGAGTGCAATCCAAGTAAGTGTGGCCACGCAGAATGTTTAATCTATCCTACTTGGAAAAAAATCAGCTGCATTCATACAAGTTAGTCTCTTAAAAATAAATGAAAGTGGAGATTTAAAGAATGAAGCATTCAGGAGGATTTTGGATCAAAGCAAGAGTCTGTGTGAATCAAAGGAACTGTCACTTGGCATTTCTGGAAGGAATCAAGAGAAAGAAAGCAAAATTCAACTTAGTTGGTGATACTTATTGATTATGCTTTAGAAAATATTAGATTCATGAAAAACTCAGTCTTGGTTAAAACGTTTTGAAATCATAGATTATTTTTACATATCCGTGCGATCTTTTTGTTACCGAGTCCGAGTTCGCTCTGCTTGCTGCACGACAGGCCAATGAATCGGAGACGAGGTGTTGATGCAAGGAAGGCAACTTTAGCCGGAAAGCCGGCAGACCGAGAAGATGGCAGACTAGAGTCTCTGAAAAACCAACTTATCAGGGCTTGGATGCCAGTTTCTTTTATAGCACACAGAGCGGGAGGAGATAAGGAAGTAGAGTAAAAGGGCCATCAGTCTTGCAAAACATCTCCTGGAATGACCAGCCTCGGTGAAGGAATGTGTTAGTTTTTTTTTTTCTTGCAGCCATCCACAGGCGGGCGGGGTTCCCTAAGGCAGGCCATTATGTATGATTATAATAACAAAAGCAACGAAAAGCAAATGTTAAAGTCAAAGAAACAGATCCAAAGTGGAGTCCGATTTAGCTCTTCCCTGTTACAATTTCAACCCACTGCCATGGTAAATTGAAGCAAGTTAAAGTTAAAATAACATTATTATGATTAGATGCAAACGTGTCCGTGGCTTAGAAAAGGTTTAATTAATTCTACTCTTTGTATAAAAGCTTCTTCCGGGGCTTCCCTGGTGGCGCAGTGGTTAAGAATCCGCCTGCCAATGCAGGGGACACAGGTTCAATCCCTGGACCAGGAAGATCCCACATGCCGCGGAGCAACTAAGCCCGTGTGCCACAACTACTGAGCCCACGCGCCACAACTACTGAGCCTGCGCGCCTAGAGCCCGTGCTCCACAACAAGAGAAGCCACCGCAATGAGAAGCCCGCGCACTGCAACAAATAGTAGCCTCTGCTCGCCGCAACTAGAGAAAGCCCTCGTGCAGCAATGAAGACCCAATGAAGCCAAAAATAGATAAATAAATAAAAGGCTTCTTCCAACTATGTGTATGTTTTCACTAGATTTTAAGTCTTTTAGGCGGGATTTGTGCCTTAGACGTCTTTTATCAAGCACAGGGCTTAAAAAGTACTCCCTGATTGAGTCACTAAATATAAACTATGGAGTTGAGGCAGTATGACAATATTGTGAGAAATTGTTAAATAAATTTCATATTTTATGGCGAGACAAGAAAAATTTGCGAATGAAAAATGTTGCCTGCCATAGTAAACAAAGGATGTTGCCGCCATGGGCCACTACAGCCGCCCCACAGTGAGCCCTGAGGGGACTCAGGATGGAAAAGCACAGGATACTGGCCCTAGATAGCTAAGGTACATATGAAAGGAATGACTTCAGTGAGCCCAGACTCTTGCATCTTCCCATACTTAGAAAAGCACTAAATTCATTAACTTGAGATATCTGGTTTTCTTTCATTAACAGTCATCTTTTGATGTTCTGACTACCTGGTCTTTGTTGCAAAACTCCTCTGTATCCTGGCTCCCTTCTTAACCTCTTCAGAGCAATTCCTCAGAGCTACCTGAGAGGCTGTGTCCCGGGCTTGAAGTTCTCAGAAAGTCCACCAAACAAAACATAATTCTCAAGTTTTAGGTTGTGCATTTTTTTTTCAGTCGACAAATTTAAACATAAAAACTTTTCTCTGCCCTTTGGCCTCCTCTCTCCCCTCTACTGGGCATTGTGTATCTGCATTATGCATCTAACAAAACTCTCCATCGGCAGAAACACCTACTCAGACATAAAGAGCATCATTCTCCTGGCACCAACAAGACAACTCCTTAAAAGATAACCTTTTTTCTTGATCATGTAAGGGGCCACAATGACCCATGACCCACTACTCACTAGACTGTGTAAACTGTCGATAATACATCATTTAATGCACAGCCCTGTCTCAAAAATTTACGTATCTGTGCTTTGACTCCTAACAGGTGGAACAGTTCTCAGAGCTTTCTGAAATGCTCTTTCCGGGTTATAATCCTCAGAACAATAAAGAATAAAATTTTCCATTTCTTTTCTTAGAGCAACTGATTAATTCTTTCGCCGACAAGATATAAGAAAACTATTATTTCCCCCTTGTTAGAGAGGAAAGAACTTGCCTTGCAAGACTATGGAACATAAGACAGTTGCTTCTAAATAACAATCAAATCAAGGTACTATTCAAGTTCCATACTGGGATGAAAACAGCTAATACCATTTTCTTTTGTATTCATGTATTGTTTGATTCTTTTATTTTAAATTTAAGATGCTGAGAGAGTGGAAAGCAACGGACAAGAACCATGTACAACTGACACAAGAATGCTGATTTCTAGTCCCAACAACAATGATTAAACAAGAGGATGCTTTTGCTGGACTCATCCTGCCAGACAGCCCAGGGACTCTTGAAGGAGTGAAACATTTACGGAATCAAACAATGAGAAGAGCATGTGGTCCTGGTGAAATGACAACAGCTTTGGTAGCATGTGAATTGATGTAAATAAGCAGGTATAATATCTTTTTTGGACACTGAGATGAGCTATAGTGAATTGATGAGTCTCATTCCTGATTAAAATACACATAATAAAATTATTCTGGAGTATGAAGTAAGTAACACGAAGGAAAGGAATCCTTTCCAGAGAATAATACTAAAAAATGAAGGCACTTTCATTCAGCATTTACCTCAAATTCATTCAACTATTCAACAATTACGGAATTAATTACTTTGGCAAAACACCCTTCTAGCTGAAAAGAAGAACATGTAGTCCTGTCCTCTTGGGAATCTAATTTGGAAAACAGGACATGAGGTAGGCAGAATAATGTCTCCTCCAGAGATGTCCATGTCCTAATCTCCAGAACCTGTGACTACGTTACACGAAGTAGCAAAGGAAACTAAGGTTCCAGATGAATCAAATTTGTTAGTCAGTTTACCTTACAATAGGGAGAGTAGCTGGGGTTATCCAGGTGGGCCCAAATGTAATCACAAGAGTCACACCAAGCAATTCTGTGACACCAGCTGGGTATCCTACAATTTAACTCAATTCTGACACTGTCTACCTGGCCTTAGCATCAGATCTGACAGGTTAAGGGCCTCAGTCCCACAAGACTTCCACTGCCATACCTGGTACCCCGCCCCTACACTTCAGACACCAATAGCAAGTCCAGATTGCTACCTATGCTCCGGATTGACTGGAGGTCTCCACGACTCCCTCGTCAGATTCGATTCATTTGCTAGAGCAGCTCACAGAACGGGAAACCAGCTTTACTAGATTACTGGCTTATTACAAAGGATACTCAAGGACGTGCATAACAGCCACATGGAGAGCTACATAGGGTGGGGTCTGGAAGGGTCCCGAGTCCTCCTGGAGTAGAGTGTGGGATGTGTCAACATGAAAAGGCACTTGAATACGTCTTCACCAGCCTAGAAGCTCTCTGAAGCCTGCCCTTTGGGGGTTTTGTGGAGGCTTCATTACACAGGCAAGGCTGATTGAATCACTAGCCCATGGCGATTGAACTCTACTCCAGCCCTTCACCCTCCCCGGAGGTGGCGGCGAGGGGTCATTGAAAGTTCCAACCCTCTAACTGAGATTGGTTCCCCTGACAACCAGCCCCCATCCTTAGCTTACCTGGGGCTTTCCAAGTCACCTCATTAACATAACTCAGGTGTGCCTGAAAGGGGCTTGTTATGAGTAATAAGCTTTATCGCTCTAATCACTTAGGTGTTACTGAGATTTTGGGAGCTCTGTGCCAGGAACTGGGACCAAATGTATACAGTCCATATCTGTAGGTTCCGCATCTGTGGATTCAACCAATCGGGACTGAAAATATTGGGGGTGGGGCGGGGATTCCAGAAAGTTCCAAAAAGCAAAACTTGAATTTGCCTCAAGTTGGCTACTGATTCCATAATATTTACATTGTATTTACAATCATTTACATAGCATTTCCATTGTATTAGGTCTTATAAGTAATCTAGAGATGATTTAATGTATACAGGAGGATGTGTCTGGGTGATATGCAAATACTACATAAGGGACTTGAGCATCCTCAGACTGGGGTATCTGCCACAGTCCTGGAATAGGATATTGAGGGAGGACTGTATTTCTTATTATAAACCACTATTATAAATGAGGATCACACGCTACCCCAAAATATGGCATCTTGGCATATTGAGGGTGAGGGAGTTTGGGAAAACAGAAGCAAGAAGGTAACTGATGGCCTCCGCCACCAACTCTCACCTGTAACAGTTCATAAAATCCTCAAATGAGAGAGGCCCTCGCTATATGGGGGCGGGGGAGGAATATCCTTATCTCTGAACACAAAGGGAGACTAAAGTGAACTTTTTTCCTGTTAATCTCTTTGTCAGTTTAATTTTCAAGACCTATTCAGGGACTCTGAAGAACCTTAGTTGGCCAGTAAAGAAGGGAGGGAAGAAAGGTATTTAAACAAAACAGGAAGGAAGGGGGCAGGGCACAAGAGTTAAAAGAATGACATAGCCTTTGAGAAAAACAGGATACAGCAAAAACTGGTTAGAACCAACCAGGCCCAAGATGGCGGAAGATGTGAATTCCTGTAGACTTTGCACCTCATTATACGCTCATTGTAACGTATCAGCATGTTAAGTGACATACCCACAGGTGCCATGACAGTTCTGAGGCTGACCATAAAAGGCCAAAAAGCGGGCGGTGGCCCAATTCCTGGAAATCCCTGCCCCTTCCCCAAAATAGAATATTCCTCCCACTTGTTAGTATATGAAATTACCCAGCCCATACATAAGGGGCTTGATATTTCCTTCTACTGCATCATTAAGGCCAGGAGAATTCAGTTCTACAACTAACTGATCTTCAGATAATGACTGTCCATCAAAAGAAGATGTCAGACAAGTTTATAAGAAAATCTGGAACAAGCAAAAAAGATTACTGGGTATCTTCAATGGGAAAGCTATGCACTGTGTGGAGCACAACATTCTGGGTTATCTGATTCTAGCCTTTCATTTTCTTTGAGTTATTTTACAAGAGTAAATTGTAGATAACGGCAATGTAAAATAATTCTTGCCTGTAGACGTGCAAATAAGTCGTCTGGTGGCAGTTGACTCCCTCAACCACATCCCTTGAAAATAAGCCAGTTTTGTGTCCATTTGTAAATTCACTTCAACATTTCTTGACTCTATACAAATCAGTAGTTCATTAATCCTCCTTGGAACTGGTTGGAACATTTTTCTGGGACCCTCATTTAATTAACGAGTTACAATAAAATATTTTACGTGTTCATTTTATATTTGTATGAGTCATGATTTTACCTTTTGTTAAAAATTATCCTTTAACAGGTTCTATCCAGGAAGTTGTTAATATTCAAGGGATCTAGAGGGAGATGACGCCAGCCAGTGAGTTCATCTACCTTTTTATTGTTCTCTTTCTCTGGCTTGCCAATAACCACAGCTTTTCTGTAAGGGAGAAAATGCAATACCAGATATAACAGGCAGTCTAGTGTTCTTGGAAACTGGATTTCTCAGTGTGAATAAATAAATTATGACTGATGATAAACCAGCCTCTTGTGAGCATTGTTAGGCTACATTTGAGGCTGATTGGCTCTGAGTACCACACAATTCCCATTTCTGAAACTGCAGACCTGAGGGCCAGGTCCCAGAACATATGTTAGTAGCCAGCCTGCCTCCTCTGGCAACAATTCAACTTCAATTCTCTAACTTTAACATGGAAAATTTTTTCTAATGCTCTTGAAATATTCTAAGTATATTTTCTCAAAGGCCAAAGATGAAAAAGAGAACAAAGATGCTATTTAAAACTGGTACAGAAGAATGTTTCAAAGCGTTTTCTACACAAAAGAAAGCATAGTGATAAAAGAGGAACTGTCCACAAGCAGGGAAGAGCTAGGTCACACTAGAGACTAATTTTAAATGTGCATACATGTGTCATAGGCCCACAGCAGCCATGAATCCCGCTAAGGGTTAATCCAACTGTACTAACAGTGCAGTGAGCTCTCCTTACTATATTCAGCATCTTCTAATGTAATGGCTTTGCGTTATTTTTGAGTAGCTACTATTCTCTAAAGCAGTCCTCCTCTCTTCAAACCTCGCGTACATCTTTAATTGAATTTATTATAATACCACCTTCTGGAAAGCAAGAAATAGAATACAGAGTCGGGGTAGCCTCCAGTCCAAGTGCAGAAAACGGCATGCTAATAAGGGCATGGAGCAGAACTGGGCAATGAGTTCTGTGCATGCGGAGAACTGGGGAGGAGGAGGGCTTCGTGGACACGCCACAGGTCAAGCACATGGCGGGTAGTAAAAGCTCTAGAGCACATCTTTCAGAGGGTGTGAGCCATTGGATGGGAAGAAAAATATCTTTCCCTTGTACCCTTCTAGGTTCTCAGCTGAGGCCACCATAACAAAAGACAGATTAACATGAGAAAAGCACCCACATTTATGTTTTATGTGACCTGGGAGCCTTTATAAGGAAATGAAGATGTCAAGAAATGTCATTGAACCCAAGTTTGCGTGCCCAATGCACAGAGAGGTCAAACAAACCAAAACGGAGTGTGGAGGACAGAAAGGTTTATTGCAAGGGCCATCTAAGGAGAACAGGTGGCAAATGCTCAAAAGACCTGAACTCCCCGCAGTGGGTTTCAAGGAAGAAGGTTTTATAGGCAAAATCTGGGGGGAGAGCTGCAGGGTGTGTAACCCTCCTCTGGTTTGTGGGGAGGTAACAGGGCGGTGCTCCAGGAATCTCAATCATCAGCCTTCTGGCTCCAACCAGTTTGGGGTCCACTTGGTTGCGCTCAGCCTGAAGTTACCATCCTCCACCTGGGTGGGTGCCTGAGTTCCTGTAGAAGAACTCAGAGATACGCATCAAATTGTTATGCACTCCCCCGAGGAGGAACCCGGACCAGCTACCATCGGCTGCACTACTGTTTCTTTCTGCATCCCCTCACTCCTCTAATTAGTAACTATTTGAATCTGCCCTTTGGAACTCAGGGTAGGTCTAGGAGGCTGAAACCTTTGTCCGATAAACAAGAAATGGGGGATGTGGAAAGCCCTGTGTACTTAGGAGGGCCCCACAGGGTGGTGCTCAGTTTCGGAAACAGTTACCTGGGTGTTTCTATACTAGGTTTGATGAAGAGTGGAAAGTTGTGGGAAAATGTGAAGGGACAAACAGTATGAGCTAAGGGTGGTCAACTGGGGGAAACCCAGAAAGACCCGTTCACTGCGATTCCCTCCAGCATCCCTCCATCTGCAGAGATAAGGATGCTCCTTTCCTCGGTATGGAGAGGGCACCTCTCACTTGAGGGTCTGATGACCTGCCTCAGGGGAAGGTCAGCGAGGACTTCCTGCACCTATAGTTTCTCAAATTCCTTCAGCTTAAAATGTTCAATATGCTGAGGTATCATAGTTGGGGGTAGAGTATCCTGAACCCCATAACCATTGCCATACTGCCTACCTGTGTCAGAATTGATTCTGCACCTTGGCAAAGATGAACGTGAAATGTGAAGTCACTGTGGCCCATAGCTGAGAGAAGCTGGGAGCATCAGCCCTACCTTCACCCCCTCCATGACCCCTTATTTGTCCTTCAGAAATCTGGGCTCAAAACGGGACCCCTTGCTTTGCCATGTGTTTTAGAAGTTTCCTGTAGTGTAGTGACAAGACTGAGAGTAACCTTTTGCAAATTCAATTTTGCCATCTGTGGAGTGAAACAGTATCCACTAAACAGGCTGTGAGGTTTAAATGAAATAAATTTATAAACTGCTATTTTCTAGGGTAGAGTAAGCTAGCTAAAGCTGAGTTGGAGGACTGTGATTGGCATTAGATTTCCTTGACCGTGAGGCATTTCCTGTAAGTGCAGGCTGACTTAGCTTTAGAGCTTTAGATCTGTGACGGGGATTGGGCCACGTGGCAGTCTCCATTTTGTGGAGCCCAACATAAGAATTAACTTTAACGCTGCCTAAGACAGTGTCTGGCTGACTCTTTTTTTTTTTTTTTTTAATTTTTTGGCCACACCGCACAGCGTGTGGGATCTTAGTTCCGCGACCAGGGATTGAACCCACACCCCCTGTATTGGAATCGTGGAGTCTTAACCACTGGACGGTGAGGGAAGTCCCCCTGGCTGATTCTTAATAAATGGTTTTCTTGTTACTGCTGTCTTTGTGGTTGTTTGGGAGGACTTGTAGTGATCATCCCTGGTGATAAGACTTTCCTACTCTGCTAAAAAACCCCAAGAACACCAACAAGGTTAAGAACAAATCCTCAGTGAAAATTAGCAGTTCCTACAACCAATTTATGATCTTATAATGAAAGACAGAATGATAGCAAACAATAGTGCAAACTGTAGAACACTATGGCAAGACTTCAGGATGATATTAAAAAGAATTGGCATTGTTTTATAGAAGTTATGGTCAGCTGATGGTCATAGCGGACCACAGCACTGAAAAATGTGGTGTTAAAAAAATTAACATTTTTTCCTCCCTCACCTCCATTTAAGGATTCCCTTGCTCTTAGTTGTTTTGTTTTTTTTTTTAGTTTAAATTATTAAGCTTTCCACATAAAGAAAGCACTTCAGCCATGTTTTTAGTAGGTAATAATGGGACAGCTTGTGAACACCCTTTTAGCCACACTGTTCTCTCATTACTGTGATTAATGACTTCCCAGCATTCCTTTGTTCACCAAAGTCACATATTGGTGTATTCCAGATTTACTGGCATGGGAAAAATTATGTAATATCTTTCTCAGTTGCAACTCTCCCATCCAGCTTTAAATAGTTCACTCAATTCTAGCTACCCTCAAAGTACTTTTTAAAAATCTATGCTATGGGGAACCCTCTCACACTGTTGGTGGGAATGTAATTGATACATTCACTATGGAGAACAGTATGGAGGTTCCTTTAAAAACTAAAAATAGAACCACCATATGACCCAGCAATTCCACTACTGGCCATATACCCTGAGAAAACCGTAATTCAAAAAGTCATGTACCACAGTGTGCATTGAAGCTCTACTTACAATAGCCAGGACATGGAAGCAACCTAACTGTCCATCAACAGATGAATGGATAAAGAAGATGTGGCACATACATACAATGGAATATTACTCAGCCATAAAAAGAAACGAAATTGAGTTATTCGTAGTGAGGTGGATGGACCTAGAGACTGTCCTACAAAGTGAAGTAAGTCAGAAAGAGAAAAATAGATACCGTATGTTAACACATATATATGGAATCTTAAAAAAAAAATGGTCTTGAAGAACCTAGGGGCAGGACAGGAATAAAGACGCAGATGTAGAGAATGGACTTGAGGATACGGGGAGGGGGAAGGGTAAGCTAGGACGAAGTGAGAGAGTAGCATTAACATATATACACTACCAAAGGTAATAAAATATCTAGTGGGAAGCAACTGCATAGCACAGGGAGATCAGCTCGGGGCTTTGTGACCACCTAGAGGCGTGGGATAGGGAGGGTGGGAGGGAGGGAGATGCAAGAGGGAAGAGATACGGGAACATATGTATATGTATAACTGATTCACTTTGTTATACAGCAGAGGCTAACACACCATTGTAAAGCAATTATACTCCAATAAAGATGTTAAAAAATAAATAAAATAAATTAATTAAAAATAAAAATCTATGCTATGTATTTGCATGTGTTTAATGCTAAGTTTGGTTATTGGTTTCTCTCCTAAAAGAGAAATTCAGCATTTATCTTAAAAAGCAAAATCTCTTTAATTATAAAACACATCAGTTAATCAAACAAAAGTCAACAAATGTGTTTTGTATTAAAGAGAATTGCTTTACTAAATAAATGCTAAGAGGTTTGTGTTTTAAAATGTTCCAGTGACATGCAGTGACAATGTTAGACTTTATCTGAGCCCTCGGGGCTTGGAAAACAGCAAAGGTTAAGAAATACCTCCGTCCTTTTGTTTTCTGGGGAATGGCTTACTTACTTCAAAGGATCACCTTCCCCATATTACTTCCAAAAGACTTGTGGGTTTACCCAGGACAATGTCAGACATGACCCTCCACATTCCCCTTCACTGCCATAAATGATTAGCTTATGGTTGTACCCACTGACCAGTCTGGACACAATGCCTGCCGACAGCATCAGAATGGAACCCCTCTTTACTGACCCCTCCAGAAAATCGGCTGACCCCAAGGAAAGACACTTCCTGCTCGACTGTTGGATCATACCACCTGCTCTTCCCTCTCTCCCATATCTGGTTCTTTCTAGCCTTATTTACCTGTCCTTATATAAGAAAATTCCTTTCTCCCCAGCCTTTGAGATCTTATAGTCAGACTGTTCTAAGTTCTCTCTCCCTAATGCAATGGTCCCCTCCACTTATTGCAATAATCCTTTTGAATTAAGGTCTTTCCTTACCTAAATCCGATTTAGTTTTTATTTGACAATGGAAATCTGGGTAAAAGTTTTAAACAGTACCATGGTTAAGAATCTTTGACTCCTAAATCCCAGGATGTAAAAAAAAGTTTCCTTTCTTTTTATACCCTCCCCACTATTTTTTTTCTTAATTTAATCTATTTGCAACGAAGTTAACAATAAAGTGCTTCTTGAAGGAAGAAGGATATTAACAAATGATAAAACAACAGGCAGGCAGGCAGGAGAGAGGAAGTCTCCTTCACTTTTAGCCTATATGAAAATGGTACAATGGGTGGGTATTTGTGTCCACGCATATACAAGCTTCAGAGGTTTGGATTCATGTCACCTGATTTCTTTTTGTTGGTTTTGCACCAGCTCTCACAGCCATCTCATGATATCTTGCACTCCGAGCCCCACCTGATCATGGTGTTCTCACTGCATTTCAAATTTTAACGTGCAAAAGAGTCTCCCGGAGGGTTTGTTAAAACACAACTCGCTGGACATCACTCTCAGGTTCTGATTTTGGTGGAGCCCGAAATGTTGCGTTTCTAACAAATTTCAGGGCAATGCTGGTGGTGCTGATGGTCCCCACCTTGAGTCTATTCATTACTCGGCCATCCTCAGCCAGGGAGTCCCACCCCCCTGGCCAGGGCAGCCATCCCCAAGGGAGGGGTTGGTGTCAGGGAAGATGCTGTATGACGTGGGTAGGGTGATGGCTGCAAATACATCCTCAGGGTTAGTTTTTCACCTCCTAGAGTCTCTAGGACAGGAAGAAATGCAAACAACTAGGCCCTTTCAAATACACTTTTTTGAGCTTTGAGTAACTAACAGCTTCAATCTCAAGCACCTCCTGCAATGGGAGGAGAAAGGAGGCATTGGCTGGACAGCTGCCAGTTCCCACTGCCTTTCCAAGATTACAATTGGGCTCTGGGGAAGGCAGATTAGGTTTTGCTCCCCTGGGACGCAAACTGCAGCATCTGCGATAAATCTGAGGAGTGGGTTACCCTGATAAACACCACTTCCCTTGTACAGCTCCAGCTGCGATTTAATGCTCCCATCCTGATGTACCAAGAAGGGTCGATTTTGTAGCTTCAAGAAATAAAAGCACCAAGCTTAGCCTGACAGGGAAGGAGCCTGCATCCTGTTATTCTCCTAAGGCTCCCCTTAAGGGGATAAGGCTCCCATGGGCCCTGGGTGCACCCAAAACACTGACCAGCGGCTAGACTATTCATGAAAGCAGGGCTGACTCACCCACTTAGGCAAAGGAGGCTTAGTGCCAAGGGCTCGATCTTGTGAACATATTAAGCGCCACTGAATTGGACACTTTAAAAGGGTGAATTTAATGGTATGTGAATTATATCTCAATTTTTTAAAAAACAAAATGGCCTTTAATAGCTACACAACCTGAAAAAAACAAAACCAACCAAGCACATTCTGGGAGTCTAAAAGTTGAATGTGACTTTGTCTCAGCCAGCAGGCAGTTCATAGGAAAGTTGGAGAATCCTCAAATTCTGCCAAGCCACAGCCCACCTGCCAAACTCAGACCTCTGGGTCAGTATGAGTGTGACTGCCCTTTGAAGCAACGGGGTCTCCAGACATTTAGGAACAGCCTAACTGGAAGCTATACCTATGTCTTAAAAGTTAACTTCATATCCCTTCTCCAGTGAGTACCAGATAGAAGCCTCTTAAAAACCCACTTCTCTTAGCAGTTAATCCTGAAGTGGGATAGTGAACAAAACTCACACTAGAAGTACTAGCCAAAAGTGGTGTGACGAAACCAATCAAGCCTACGAAAAGTCTGCTTTATTTTATTACACCTACACACTGAGGATTCATGATTTCGGTGCTGCCAGTCACTGGACACATCACCCACAGAATTAATACAATAAAACAGGCCATATTTTCAGTTGTGTTCTAGACTAGGAATGATTTTCCTATGGGTGAGAAAAAAATGGCAGGACTTGGCTTTAGACATTTTGAGTTTAAACTCAAGTTTTATCATTTAGACTCTGAAAGTCAGTTTCATCAACTATTAAATGGCAATATTAATAATTACCACCAAAGAGACTTATAGTAAAGAAGAGATGTGGAAAATCCTGTCACTGATTCCTTTCTGCATGGAACTGAGAGCTTGTTCTGAGTCCATTTTAAGCCAGTTTGAGGCCAGGTTGCAGTTTTCCACATCTTATGATAGTGTTGCACAGGGTAATCATGGTCCAAGGCCAACCACAGCCCTTGCCGAGTCTATCCTTGACCTCAAGTAAACTGTTTTTTTTTTGTTTTTTTTTTTGCGGTACGCGGGCCTCTCGCTGCTGTGGCCTCTCCCGTTGCGGAGCACAGGCTCCGGACGCGCAGGCTCAGCGGCCATGGCTCACGGGCCCAGCCGCTCCGCGGCATGTGGGATCTTCCCGGACCGGGGCCCGAACCCGTGTCCCCTGCATCGGCAGGCGAACTCTCAACCACTGCACCACCAGGGAAGCCCCGTCAGGTAAACTTTTAATAATATTGTTCTCACTTAAGAATCCTGGAAATCAGACACGTTCTGGATACGAGCAAAGAGGAAAAGGAAAAAATTCCATTCTCCCCCAAGCTACCCTTCACCAACATATATGTACACACTTTTACAGGGTTCACTCTAGAAATTTCAAAATAATCTGATTTGTCTTTGGAAACTTGCCATCTCCTGCAAGTCTCTAACTTGGATTAGGTGTTCAAGCAGCCCTCCTAACTCTTCCCCTTCTGAACAAATACTCTGAAAGTTTCAAGTCTCTTTTTTGTTTTCCACACAAGGGCTCCCAGGAACAGGAATCCTTGAAGTACCAACGATGAGGAAGGATGAGAACTAAAAGCATCTTCTTATGGGACCTCACAGATCAGTCAGTGCATGAGGGGACCACCATCTTGTACACACACACACCTCACAACCCACACAATTCAAAACCCAGACTGAGCTTTTGTTACTCAGTGACATCACATTTACCACGTCGATGGGACCTCAAAAATAGAATCCCCCCAATAGCTTTTTCTCGAAGTCTCTAACTATACCTTAAATCGGAACACTAAGAGCCCTTCAGAGTGACTAATTCAGAAGCCAAGGAGGAGATTCTAGGAACTTTAAATAATATTTCATTAAATTCTAGCTTAGCAGAGCTCTCATGCAATTAACCTTACACATTTCCAAGTCTATTATTTAGTTTTTGAGGAGGCAGGGAAAATGTTGTAAGGATTCATATGCTCATGATTGCTAGAGCATTAAATATTTTTTTAAATGTTATGTCAGGGACTTCCCTGGTGGCGCAGTGGTTAAGAATCCGCCTGCCAATGCACGGGACACGGGTTCGATTCCTGCTCCGGGAAGATCCCACATGCCACGGAGCAACGAAGCCCATGCACCACAACTACTGAGCCTGCGTGCCACAACTACTGAAGTCCACGTGCCTAGAGCCTGTGCTCTGCAACAAGAGAAGCCACCGCAATGAGGAGCCTGTGCACTGCAACGAAGAGGAGCCCCTGCTTGCAGCAACTAGAGAAAGCCTGCGCGCAGCAATGAAGACCCAATGCAGCCAAGAAAAAAAAAGTTATGTCAAAGTGCTACATTAAAACCTTAATTAGCCAGAATACCAGGACACCATGAATAACTTGTTAATTCATTTATTTTAAAATTAAATTTACCAAAAAGCCTTGGTTTTCAACAATAGCTGCAGAAGGTCTCTCTGAAATACAATTTTCTTTTTTTATTTTATTTTATTTTTATTGAAGTATAGTTGATTTACAATGTTGTGTTAGTTTCTGGCGTACGGCAAAGTGATTCAGTTAGACATATATATATATATTCAAATATCTTATTCTAATGACTTTCAAGGTTGTTTTCATCTTCATGACCCTTTCCTCAAACAAAGTGCTATGTGGAAGCTAATCCATGATGGCTGCAAAGCAGAGCTGTTGAGGTTGGAGTGGGCACTGATGGTTCAGGCCCTATCCACTCAGCTGCCTCTTCCCCTCTCCAGGGCTCTGAGATTTTCCACCCTAGAGGTACTAAAGAGGTGCTTCAGAATTCATGGAACACAGTAAAGCACAGTTTGAAAACCATAATTGTTAGCCAATTTCCCCTCTCCGATACAGTTTCAGGAGAATTGCTATCGATTTTTTTTTAATGATTGGATTTATTTATTTATTTATTTATTGCTATACAGTAGGTCCTTGTTGGTTATCTATTTTAAATATAGCAGTGTGTACATGTCAATCCCAAAATCCCAATCTATTTTTAAATTAATATTAATAATAGCTACATTTACTACAGGTTAACTATAAACCAATTCTGTGCTAAGAGCCTTACTTGTTCGAATTACCTCAATTAATCTTGACATCCATCCATGAGCATTTACTCACAGCCACTGTATTATCCTTTCAAACAAGATTCGCTCTGCCTCCAGTTCTCTATTTGAACAAGGCAAAATTGTGAACTAGATGAAACATAACTTTTGCCTTCACCTCTTATATCTTCTTCTCTCGCTCTCTCTCACAGCCTCAAGCTCCAGGGATTATCTGTATTTGTGCCATCATTTTTGTGTGTGCCTATTTACCAAGTGTTCACTTCATATCAGACATTGAGGCTACCAAGATAAATGAGAAAATCCTTGACTTCCAAGAGCTCAGTCCAGAGGACGTTGCCCAGATGCTAGTTTGCTCGTTTCAGAAAACAGCTGTGCTCAAAGCACTGACACAGTTCAAATTTTCTTGGGGGAAAAACCCAATTTCAAATATTTAAATAAAGATCTACAATATTTTATCTGAATCCTCTGGTGCCAGATCTGTTTCAGAATTTAGAATTTTTCAGATTTTAGAAAGGTAAGGTGGTACTTATACCACTGTATCTGTCAGGATAGACTAGATTATGCTCCAAAGACAAATATCTCCAAAATCTAAGTTGATGGAGGCTCTGCTCTCCATCTCTTCCAGGTCCAGGCTGTCAGAGCAAAGACTGTCAGGGGTATTGCTGGTCAGAGTTCCAGAGGGAAAGAGTGAAAGCCAATTGCAAACTGCCTCCTAAAACTTTGGCTCGGAAGTGACATATATCACATCTGCTCACATTTCATTGGCCAAATCAAGTCACATGGTCAAACCTAAACTCAGAGGGGAAGGGAAGTGCCAACCCTACAATGTGCCCAGAGAGTGGAGAGCAGGAAATACTTGATACACAGCCCTCTGGATTTCCATACCATGTATTATGTAACAGGGTCTGCCACAGCAAGGAATAGGAAAACCCAATACCTGTGCCACAAAAACTGTGAATATTTACACTGGGGTGGGCGGTTGTAAAAAGAGATTATGTGTGACCTCACATTGGTTCAGTTCTGGTCTTGTACACAAATGAGTTTGGGGGCCAAACTTATAAATCTCTGTTTTTCAAGCTTTGGGCATTTCAGGCTTAAGATAAAGGATGGCAGACATGTGCTGTGGTCAGAGACTTCTATTTTTGCTCAGTTTTATATTTATTTTATTCTACTATAATTTGGTTCTTTTCCATAAAGACATCACCTGCTTGCAAAATTAAATGTAGAGGCAGTGTAGCCATGACCTTGAACCCTGGAGATGGACTTCCAGCCCTGCCACTTATTTCTTGAGTGTAAATAATCTTGGTTGGCACCTGGGCATCAAGATTTTGCAAAGCTCCCTGGGTGATACCAACGTACAGTCCCATTAGAAAGCCACCGCTCCTATGGCATTTCCTGAAACATGGAACCAGCATTCTCTAGTTGGAAAAAACAGTGTATATATTTTTCAGCTCTCTTTCCTCAGCAATAGCACACAAAACTTTTGTGTTTTGCTCTAAGAGAGGAAGGGAGGGAATTTTGGAGCATAATCATGGTTTGGGGACATACATGCTGCTACCCTCAGCTTATTGGGAAGTGTTGGCTCAGAGAGCAGCTTCCTGTCCTATTTGCCACCATGGCTCAAGGTTCAGGGTGCAAGGACTAGCAACTGCTCTTGGTGGCCTACCCCTGGTGGGTGGTCATGGAAGCAGCAGCCTTCAGATTATCTGAGCATATTCTGCTGGTACTGGCCTCTCCTTGGGAGAGCTGTTTTTCTCACCTGCCATTTTCAACTTAGCCTCATACATTGACTGCACTGCCTAAAATCTATGTTCTATTAATTTTACACAAAATTACAAATGCTAAGATCCTACCAACTCCTGGAAATAGATTTATTGGTAAAGTCTGAAATGAGAGTAAAATTTGTATGACAAGAAAGGAAAACAAATGATTATAAGACCCAAATTAGTGGGCCCTGAGAAGGGGTGAAGCAAGTAAAATCATTTAAATGGCCTACAATGTCTGGGTCAAATTACAGAAATAAGTAATGGAAACCCTCACACTACCCTTTTTTATTTTTTAAAATTTATTTATTTATTTATTTTATCGGTTGCACCAGGTCTTAGTTGTGGCTCACTGGCTCCTTAGTTGCAGCATGTGGGCTCCTTAGTTGTGGCAGGCTGGCTCTTTAGTTGCTGTTCCTGGGCTCCTTAGTTGTGGCATGCAAACTCTTAGTTGTGGCATGCATGTGGGATGTAGTTCCCTGACCAGGGATCTAACCCAGGCCCCCTACATTGGGAGAGCGGAGTCTTATCCACTACGCCACCAAGGAAATCCCACACTACCCTTTATTAATGCTTAACTGCAGTGTTCAGGTAAAGGTGATGGAAGAAACAAGATATTTCTTTACTTTCACTACTGAAACTCCAATAGAACTACTGTAAGAGTATTAAAATCATTTAATCTCAAAATATCAAGAATTGGACAGGGAATAAACAACAGCAACAAAAATTTGGAAGCTGGAAAGCAGATGGGTAAGAAGTTGGAAAGTTAGCAGACCAAAAGAAGCTGCGTCCTAAACTGACAGTGGGAAAAGCCACAATGCAGCTCAATTTATATCACAGACCAGGGGTCAGAAAATAAAGTTTGATTGAAACACAGAAACACCCATTTATTTCAGTATTGTTTATGGCTGCTTTCATGATACAGCAGCAGAGTTGAGCAGTTGTGAGCAGTTGTGATTTTATAGTTCAGCAGTTGTATGGTCCACAAAGTCTAAGATGTTTACTATCTGGCCCTTTAGAGAAGCTTGCAGATCCCCACCACAGATTACTCCAAAGGTGCAGGAACTGGCAGTATCAAGTACCTCAGGGAGTTGGTGAGAAGGTGAAGTTATAAAAAAGATGGTTAGTTAAAAGTATGTATAAGAAGCAATTAAATTTCCAGTTTCTCAGATCTTGTACAAAAGGAACATCCAGAGATTAAATACAAAAGGGGAGAGGGGTTCATAGAAATTAAAAGTAAATAGCTCAATGAATGGGTTAGAACATAAGATTAAATGTTCCAAAACCAGGGGGAAAAATATAAAGAACCAGTCTAATAGTTTAGTATCTGAATATAATAAGATATCTAGAAAGTAAAAAGAAAATGGGAGACAGGAAAGCATTGATGAAATTATTTTTTAAATGTCAGGTACTGAAGAGCATGGATGTTGAGACTGAATCTGCCCAGTGAATGCCCAGCAAACTGGATGACCAGAGACCCAAACGAAGGCCTGTCATGATGAAACAGCAGAACGGAGAAGATCCCTCCAGCTTCCAGAGGAAAAAACCAGGTCAAAGCAAGGGATCAAGAATCAGAACAGCTTTGGCCTTCTCAACAGCAGTACAGATTCCTGCAAGATATACGTGGAAGCAATGCCTTCAAAGTTCCGAAGGAAAATGGTGCCACCTGCTTGGCACGGAGAGATATTCAATAAATGTTTACTGAACTGCAACAAATTACCAACCTCATTCCTGATTTGTATTTTCTTCCAAGTCCCCTAGAGGAATATTACATGGACAAAATATCCCAGGAATATAAACACCCATGTTCATTCCATCTTGCCTGGCACAGCTGTAGGATTCCAGAGATGACCACTGTATGAATAGATATACCTCCATCTTGTCCGACCACTACTATCTTTCACCTGGACCTTTTCATTACCCTCCTAACTGGTCTCCCTGACTCTACTCTTGCTCCCTTAATCTTATCTCCTCACAGCAGCAAGTGAAAAAAAGTTGCATCAAGTCAATCTCCTACTTGATATCGTCCAATGACCAACCGTTGCTTTTATAATAAATTCTGTACCATGGGCTATGAAGTCCTGCATGACTGGACCCTTGGCTACTTCTCCAGCCTCATCTCACTCACTAAGTTTCTGGTCTTTTCTTCGTAGAATGTGCTCTGCTCCTTCTTGGCACGGGGCTACTGCACAGGGCGTTTCTTCTACCTGGAACTCTCGTACATCACTTTCACACAGCTGCCTCCTTTGTATATTTCAGCTCCTGGCTTGAATATGACATCCTCAGAGAGGCCATTCCTGAACACTTGGTCTAAAAGAGCTTCCTACTTCATTTATTCTCACACATACTATGTTTTCCTCTTCCTTCACAACACACTGCACAGTGTAGCTACTTATTTTATTGCGTGTCTCCATATGAGTGTAGACTCTGTGAGGGCAGAGGTAATGCCTGCTTTGTACATCATTGTTTCCATAGTGTTGACCATGCTATGTGCTCAATAACGCTTGTTTAAAAAAGAAGGCTGGAAGGGTAGGAGAGATGGATAAAGTTTAATTCTCAGCTCAGCATGGGTAATTTCATGTACCAGACTTAGGTCATTGTAAAGATTTGAGATTCCAGTATGGAATTCTGCCCAGATTTCTGGTTTTGAGACACAGGAATTCATCTGAAATTCTAGACTATCATCTACAGTAGCTAAGTATTCTAGCATCACTTTCTGCTCAATTATCAAGATTCTCCAGCTTGTCCTTCACTTCTGGCAGAAGGAAAGGTCCCAGATTTCAAAATCCAACCATTTGTTTTTCCCACTTATCAAATGATGATGATTGCTGGCTTAGATTTTCCCCTGTTAAAAAGTTGATCCCATTTATATGAAATATTCAGAATCAGTAAATCCAAAGAGACAGGAAGCATATTTTACTGGTTGCCTAAGTCTGATACTTGGTTGCAGGGGCTGGGAGGAGGGGGAAAGAGGAAGTGACTGTTCAATGGATACGGGGATTCCTTTGGGGAGACGAAAACATTCTGGAACTAGCCTGATCTGATGCTGCACAGCATTATGAATATACTAAGTGCCCCTGAATCGTGCACTTTAAAATTGGTGAATTTCAAAAAAATTCATTATTTATGAATTTTGCCACAATAAAAATACTGATCCCATATGCTTTCCTTTTACTTATTCTAAAAATAAGAGACCAGTATTACTGAAGACAATCTAATCCTTAACACCACTTTGTTAGACACAAAAATATGGTCCAAAATGGATAATAAACCTCATGTTTAGGGAAAACTTTCATTTTCTCATTTCCGGTTGATTTCATGAGGTAGGAGGTTACTACTTTTGCCTTAACTCTACTATAGCCAGAATGCTACTTGTGTGTCCTCTGTGCCTTAATTTGTAGTTAATGGTTTTTAAATTAAATACTATTATTTATTTTATTATTTAAGTAATGATACATTTAAAAATGTATCTTGCAACTACACATCAACATAATCATCCAGAAAATTTCCATAGGGTTTGAAGCAAGGTTACTGTTAAAATGCAAAATCTAGCACAGATTTCCACTACAGTACCACTCTTTCAAAAACAGGTTTACAGGGCTTCCCTGGTGGCGCAGTGGTTGAGAGTCCGCCTGTCGATGCAGGGGACACGGGTTTGTGCCCCGGTCCGGCAAGATCCCACATGCCGCGGAGCGGCTGGGCCCGTGAGCCATGGCCGCTGAGCCTGCGCGTCCGGAGCCTGTGCTCCGCAACGGGAGAGGCCACAGCAGTGAGAGGCCTGCGTACCGCAAAAAAAAAAAAAAAAAAAAAAAAAAGGTTTACATTGGGAAGAGGCCTTTCCCTTGTTATTATACATGCATTAAAACCAGAAGCCAATTTGCAATAATGTTTAGCCTTTGTGCATCTCCGAAGCTTTAGCATTCATATGCATGTAGGTGGTGTGCTTTCCTCACTTCACTGCACATTTCCTCCTGGAAGCCTCTGGTCACAACTGATGACTGGCGATTGATGTTTAACAGGGCTCCTATTGGCCTCACACGCGCACTGCCTTAGGAAGGAGGAAGAAGACCCGATGTTCTCAGCACAGGAGAAAAGCCTTCTCAACTTGCAGAGTGATAAAGATGTCCCTCCATGATAAGTGCTACAAGTAACTGCCATGCCTTCAATCTCCCCTGCCTAAGTCCTCTAAACTAGGGGATAAGTCTAGAAGCTTGCTTGAAGCCGACTGGATTTCTTCGGACTTTGAACACTGGATTTATTCCAACAAAGGTACTGCTCTCTTTAAGCTTTTAAATACTTGAGGCTGAAGTGTTTCTTAAGCAAATGAAACATCATCCATGCTTCTCATTTTGGAACGGGCCTTCATATATGTGAACTGTTTTTCCTTCTCAGGAAGGAGTGATGTGTAAGAATTACCTATGGATATGAAGTGGCATATGGCTAACTGTGGGGAAGGAAGGGCAGAATGCTTCTATATTTCATCACGTGCTGGGGGCCGTGGGGAACGCAGTTATTAGCAAATACCAGAATGGCCTACAGGTAAACATATGGCATTTCTCACAATAATCATCTCCTAAAACCTTCTGAAAGTACTGTAAAAAATTCATCAATAGTTTATTGTACTGCTAGAAATTCAGTGTCACAAAGGGCCAAAGTTTACTGACAAACTAGTATATATGGATGAACTTGACCTTCAGCATTCACAAGAAAAGACCAATTGCATTGCATGTAATTTGTCTTGCCTGTGTTTTGTTGTTCGCATAATATAGAGATTCCTCTTCCTCTACAAACA
Source organism: Delphinus delphis (assembly GCF_949987515.2). Taxonomy (NCBI): domain Eukaryota; kingdom Metazoa; phylum Chordata; class Mammalia; order Artiodactyla; family Delphinidae; genus Delphinus; species Delphinus delphis. The sequence goes on from NC_082704.1 coordinate 117,361,421, forward strand.
AATTAAACAATGGCGACAAAAACTATCTTGGGTAATAGATTGCTACTGACTATAAGGATATCATTCATCCCTTCATCATTTACTCTATAGATATTTATTGACACTCTGCCATATATCAGACTTTGTCCTAGGTTGGGGCTACAGCAGTGGGAGAGAGAATCATTGTTCATAACTTCAAAGAGTTTATAATCTTACAGGAACACAGATGTGAATAATTACAAACAAACAATTGTTTTAGAAAAGACGAAGGCTTCCTTCATCAAGTTATTGTCTCAAAATACTACCCAATTATGTTTGGCAAGAATACATTACTTCCTCATATAGGAACAGAAAACATTTCCCCAAACGCACTCTTTACATTCATAATGAAGGTCCATCTCCCTCATGAGTTAAGTAAACCACCCTTACCATGAAGACTTTGCTGGGAGAGGCTATAGTTTATAAACCACTGTCCCAAGCAGCCAGAGAGATGCTCTCCATTTCTCAATAACTTTTGTACTGGTGTTGTGCTTGGAGATATTGAGTGTCAACATGTTCCTTCCAGCCCTAAACTTCCTGTTTCTATTTTAGATCAACTGCCATGCAGGTTGGTAGAACCACGCTTACGTGTGAACTCAAGCACAGTTTCCTATTTTAAAAGTTAGGGAGACTCAAGTAAGGCAAGCAAACAGACAAAATCCCAGCAACTTCAAGTCTTGGTACCCAATGCAGTGTCCCAGTAAGCATGCAGTGGTCCTTTCATCTAGCCAGCAAAGGTAGACTAAATCCACACCTCTTGCTTGAAATTCTTTGAAATTGAGATTATCGGGTAGCAGACTGGTTGCCTGGCATTGTCAAACCATCTTGATAAGCTCATCCCCCTATAAGTATGACTGGCAATGGTCCAGGAGAGCTGGGTACATGCCATGAATAAGCCAGAACTACTTAACTGAAATAAAAATTCCACACCTTAAGCTCTCTTCCGAAGAGTTTAATTTAAAAAGAAAATTAGCACAGAGGCAAACATAAACAAAAGGGCAAGGTTATTGCATGCTTAGCACCAGATTTATCAACTGAATCATAATTAGAAGCCCTGCCACTGAAATAATGCAACTTGATGCTGCATTTATTCTAGCATTATATTGATCGTCCCTAAAGAAACAAAGCTAACCTCAATAATGTCAACAAATATTTTGGAAACTCAGTTTCAATCCTACAAATGCATACGATTAGTCTCTCCAGTTGAGAGTGGGTGGGTACAACTGGTTTCTGAAATAGAATTGATGGTGGAGGCAATGAGAAACAATGAGGGTTTTGATCCTCTGGAATTTCTTGGCACTGATTTGTTGTGGGAAGAATTGAAAATCATTTTGCAGCACTAAAATATAATGTTTGATTTTCTGCTGACTTTTTCCTGGTTTACTGCAACTCCATGCATCTGGAAAACTTTCAATGATCAAAATGAAAGATATTTCCAATGAATCATTTGAGGTTGCTGAGATAGCTCAAAGCTTAAACACAATAGAGGAGAGCAGCCAATGGGAAGAGAGGGGACTGCCATGAAAGGCAGGAAGCCCATCTTCATGAGGAGCATCGCAAGGGTATGGTTAGTACAAAACAATAAATACTGCTGATGAGCCATCTTCCAAGAGGAAGAAACAATTCTTTTTTATGATCCATGAATAATGAGGCCAATCTGAAACTGGCAGCCTTTTACACAATTGGTGCAGATGTCTCCATGTTAGAATCTAGGGTTGGGACTTACACTGGCAGTGTTTATCTTTCTCTTTTCTGGAAACGTGTACCTGACTTTGGAGCGTCCGAGCCCTCAACTCCTGTGTATTACATCAAGCTGACATTTGGGGATTTGGTCTTATGAATAATACATAGGCATTCACTGAGCAACTGCTATGTGCCAGGCACTATAGGGTGGCAGTGAGAAAGCAATGCCCCTGCTTTCAGTGGAGAGAGACAAATTATAAACAGGAAACCAACCATTCAATGTACACATCAAGAAGAAACTTCGAATAATGGGGATGCCATTTTAGCAAAGGTGACTCTGGGGAGAGAGGCAGAATTTGAGCAGGGCTGTGAATGGAATCAGCGGCAAGTCCTGCCAAAGATGTGAGTTCCAGGCAGAGGAAAATATGGGGAAAGAGTGGGCTGGGCAGAGGTACCTAGGAACATGCTTGTCAAGTTCAAGGCATTTTTAAATGTTTCTTGTTTTATTCTTTGGTCCTCTTGAGACCTCCATTCGTTCAAACAGGAGAACGGTACTTGCTTTGGGTATTTAGTATCTGGAACCTGGTTTGAGACACTCAACTCAAAGTAGTGAATGTTGAAGAATTTCATTGCACATTATACAGCCGGAGATTTCTGCTTTAAAATGACATTTGGACAGTTGACCAACCTCTTAGTTTGAATAGCATTTTCCCAAAAAGTTATCAATACTCCCCCAGCATGTAAAAAAAAAAATTATTTATTTATTTGGCTGTGCCGGGTCTTAGTCGTGGCACGCAGGATCTTTTAGTTGTGGGATCTGGTTCCCGGACCAGGGATCGAACCCGGGCCCCCTGCATTGGGAGTGAGGAGTCTTAACCACTGGACCATCAGGGAAGTCCGTCCCCCCGCATCTGATATACTTTTTTAAAAAATATTTTTTCCCTATTAAAAAAATGTATTGAAGTATAGTTGATTTACAATGTTGCTGATAAACTTTTTGTATGCTGCCTGAATCATTACTATAACTGGTAGTATTTAATTTATAATATTAAAGCAATTGTGGTATCTTATATTAGAAAATTTATGACTTTTAGGATTCCTAGCATAGGAAAGAGAGAAAGGCAAAGGTTAGAAAAAGTTAAGCAATGGAAATAATGTGATTTATGAATGTAGAATTATTTAGTAAAGATGAAATGTATATACTGATTTAAAAGCTTTTTAATCTTAAGTTTTTCAGTGAATACCTCATCTTTCTTTTATCTTAAATTTAATTAATTAATTAGGCTGCATTGGGTCTTCGCTGCTGTGCACGGGCTTTCTCTAGTTGCGGCGAGCGGGGGCTACTCTTCGTTGCGGTGCGTGGGCTTCTCATTGCAGTGGCTTCTCTTGTTGCGGAGCACAGGCTCTAGGAGTGCGGGCTTCACTAGTTGCAGCATGTAGGCTCAGTAGTTGTGGCTCGTGGGCTCTAAAGCGCAGGCTCAGTAGTTGCGGCACACAGGCTTAGTTGCCCCGCGGCATGTGGGATCTTCTCGGACCAGGGCTCAAACCACTATGAGATCCTTAACCACTGCGGATTCTTAACCACTGCACCACCAGGGAAGTCCCAACCTCATCTTTCTTAATTCATGCCTACAGTAGTTTTATCTGCCAGATTAGAATTCAATTTTTAAAAAAGGAAATAAATGTCATTAATATTTCTTTATAACAAGTCTCCCACCTAAACGGCAAGGGGCAAATACAGTGTCTTCTCTGGGCTCAGGATTATGGTACATATACCCATCCTGCAATTAACAACACGATTTAATTAATAACACTACTCCATGCTGATATGATACTCTTAACAAGACAAGAAACTTTTCTCTTTTTTCTAATCTAACCCTTAAACAGTATTTCTGCTCAATTTCATTACTATGTCCTTGCTATTATCAAATCTTCTTTTTAAAGTGACTTGGGAATTCTGAGACACAGCTGACTGTGTGCACTCATGCAGTCATAAATCCATTAATCAAATATTCACTGAATACCTACACTGTGCCTCTTCTGCTCCCATTTGTTCTGCTTAAGGAAAATGACAAAAGTGCAAATTTTCAAAAATAGCCTTGAGACAGATTAAAGATGGCTGCCAATTCTTTGTCTTCTCCCATCAAGAAATGGAGGTTATTTCTCCTTCCTTGAATCTGCTTTATTGTAACTGCTTTAACTAAGAGAATGCAGAAGTCAGGCCGTCCTAATTTCAGACCTGCCTTTGAAGAGTACTAACAGTTTCTATTTCCTCCCTCTTGGAACTCTCACATTCAGGACCCCCAAATCACCAGGTAAGAAGTCCCATTCCCCTTCTGGAGAGACCACATGGAGAAGCCATGTGGAGGGGAGAGGTACTGAAGCAACGTGGAGAGGGAGAGAGGCCCAGCCGTCCCAGTGTCCCAGGTGAGCCTCCAAATGACTCTAGACCCTGTGTTATCTGACCACAACTGTGAGAAACCCCAAGAAAGGCCAGCAGAAGAGCTGCACAGCCGAGCCCAGTCAACCCATAGAACTATGAGAGAGAATAAAAGGATTGTTATTTTAAGCCCCTATGTTTTGGGATGGTTTGTTATACGGTAACAAATAATGAAATAACCCTCAGTGGAATTTGGGGGCTCACCAATGAGACACTCCCACACATACGCTGCACTCAGAGTATTTCTGAGGTCAGCATAACACAAGAGGCAATGTATGGTTGTGTAACCAGATGGTTACAGAATCTCTGCCTTTTACAGAAGGGACTCACTGAAAAGGATTCATTCCCCTCCCTCTAGTAATGAGCTGGTTATTCTGGGAGCCAGATAAAGGCAGCCCATTAGGCATCCCCTACGAGGGTGCTGGGGTAACTCACTGGTTGGGAAGACACTATGGGACCTCATGGCCAAGGCACAGCTATGTCTCTAGAGGCATGCTGCAGCTTCAGCTCCACTGTACCCCGGGCTCACCCACAGCTCATCATCATTCCACTCCCCAAGCACAAGCGGACTGACAGTAATTGTCTGATACCCTTCAGAGCCACTAGAATTGCCTTTCTTTTTTTTAACTGAAGTATAGTTGATTTACAATATTGTGTTAGTAGAGTTGCCTTTCTGATGTACAAAGCAGGCCATATCGGTTCCATCTTAAAGATTATCAGTAATGCCTCCTCTGCCCATCCCCTGCTCCCAGGATGATGTCCAAACTCCTCAGTAAGACAGAGAACAGACTCTTCACATCCTCATGTATTTGTTTCCTGTGGTTGTCATAACAAATTACCTATATATAAACTTCATGGCTCAGAAACAATAGAAATGTATTCTCCCACAGTTTCGGAGGCCAGAAGTCTGAAATCAGGGGTCCGCAGGGCTGTGCTCCCTCCAAAGCCTCTAGGGAAGAATCCTTGCTTCTTCTAGTTTCTGGTGGCTCCAGGCATCCCTTAGCTTGTGGTTGCTTCACTCCAGTCTCTGCTGCTATCCTCACGTGGCCTTCTCTGTGTACATGTGTTCTTCTTTGCTTAAGAGGACGCTTGCCACTGGAGTATAGGTGCCCAAGCAGAGGGTGACAAAATGCACACCGATATTTCCTTTTCCTGGGCATTCTGGAAAACTATGGTTCTAAGCCTCCCTTGCATTTAAGTTTGGACCATGAGATTAATTCTCATCAAAGAAATAAAGACAGAATGATATGTTCCATATCTAGGCTTCTCCACTACAATTTCCCAAGAAATCACTGGCTTTCTCTTATTTCCATCTGTGTGTCTGTAGTCTTGGGCAAATTTCATTAACTCTTTGAGTTTTACTTTGTCTGTTTGTCAAATAACACTGATAACTGTGCCCCAGGGTTGCTGTGAGAAGTAAAGGAGAGAAAATCCTAGCACATAGTAGGTTTTCATTAAATGTTATTTTGCTGTCTTCCTACATTCTTCTTAGAAACTGAAGAAGTTCATCCTGAGGGGAAGTGAAAGCTTAGCATGGATCAGTCCTATCAAAAGAAACATTTTCCTTTGTTGCATAAATCACTATTTCAAATCAAAGCTCATGTTACAGGACTAATTACTGTACACAAGATACTGTGATTGATCGTGTGGGGACTGTAGAGAGTGGAGATGGGGAAGGAAGAATGGAAGCTGCTGGAGCCAACCTGAAGGCAAGAAGAAAGGTTCACTGCATTTAGTTAATAGGGCCACTGTGCAGCCGGCTGGAGTTTCCTTGTCCTAACAACGCTGGCATTTAAATAAAGATGTTAGTGTTAATCATTAATTTTGATTAAAGCCTGCAGTTACTACAAAAGCTGAAAACATACCTGGCTTTTTTTCCCTCCCTGATTTTCCCCCTGGTCTTAGCAATGCAGAATCTCAATGGTCTGGAAGAAAATTTTTCTATTTTTATTAGAAACAAAATGGGGGGGAGGGTGGAAATTATATCAGGAATGTAGACGGTGGAAGGGGGGAGAGTTTGGTGTGTTTGTGTAACGTTTCATAAAAGGGTACCAGCTGTGTTGTTTTTAACTCAGGAATTATAGGGCTGAAAAGAGATTTACTCACTAGTAAATATCCACTTCCTTATTCTTCATGGCCATAATGTCCTTCAGGGATTCAGTACTCATTGCAGAACTGTTTAATCGTTACCCAGCAGATAACACACAGCGCCGGACTTTAAAGTCCAGACAGTGGAATATAATGAGGCAGCTTCAGTTAATAGTCTTGAAGTGGAAACATAAACTAGTTTTCATGGTGGAACTCTTGACTTGGGCAGCGTTTTCCCCAAACACTCATCCCCAAATTCAACTCCTGAAGTAGGCAAGAACTGTCATTAGACCCCTCCAATGATAACTGCCAAGGATGATTTCCTGGTGCCCGCTGTTGACCCTGAGCCCCTAAGAGTTTTCTGAAACACTCCAGGCAGACCAATCACCCCTCCACAGCACCCGTGATGTCACCTGGCTCCCAGACCCCCTGTGCACTGCCTCCCACGCCCATGGGCCCTGTCCTCCCCACCATCCAATCCTGTTTGATGGATTCTCATGTATTCACACCAGTGATTCATGACAGACATTTGTGTAGTTCCTATTATTTGCCCTTTAGATTTTGACATAGAACCGTAGCATCCGCCTAGAACAGTGGTTCTCAACTGCGGGACAAGTTTGCCTTTCAGGGGACATGAGTAAAAGAACACCTACCTAAGGAGACGTAAAGAGTCAGGGGAAGTCTGAGGAGAAAGGCAGCCCATGTTTGGTCCAGGGCCTCAACAGTATCAGGATTCAGCGTCAGCTTCTAGGATTTATTCACATTTGCCTCATTGACAATATGGCAGCCACATTACATTACATTACACGTTACATTTCCATGGAACAATGTCTCAAAGCAGGAAGGGGAGAGAAGCTTGCCATTTCCATATGCTCCTCTGTCAAGGAAGAAAGTTTCTGCCCAGCCCAGCCCCGGTAGTTCCCTGAGTTCACACTGGCCAGGACTGAAGCACACGCCCATCTCTCTGCCATAGCGGCAAGGGAGGCTAGGAAAATAGGTTCTGGCTGTTTAGTGGGAGGGGGTGTCTGCTGGCAAGGAAAAGAATGTGAGAGGCTCCACGAGAAGGCACATAACAGTAGAGACACTGCCTGGCCCTGCCCTCACAGAACTCACAGCCTACGGCAGGGAGAATCAGATTAGCACAAGCCCACTGCTGCCATCTAGAGCTAGAATGTAAAACCCAAAACAGGAGTTGTCAGCACTGTCTGGAGAGGTCAAGGAAGGCTTCGCAGCAGATGCATGCCTGACCTTTCTCCTGAAATCCCTGTTTTAGTAAGAGCATCTCCACCCAAGTCAGAAGCCCAAGGAGTTGTCTTCAAATCTCCTCTTTCCACTTCCCCACATGTGACTCACCCCCAAGATTTGTCAACACTCCTCTCTCCCCCACCTCCATACTTTCTTAGCCTTAATTAAAGAACACAGACTGAGTTCAAGATCTTATCGCCACTCTCCTTCCTGATTGCTGGACCCCTCCACTTTAATCCATCTTCCACACTATCTCCATAGCTATCGTTCCAAACCTTGAATATGGTTATGTCAAAATTCCTTGCTGGCTCCTTACTTTTTATTTCTTTTTAATTAATTAATTAATTAATTTATTTATTTATTTATTTATTTTGGCCGCGCTGGGTCTTCGTTGCTGTGCACGGGCTTTCTCTAGTTGTGGAGAGTGGGGGCTACTCTTTGTTGAGGTGCGCGGGCTTCTCAGTGTGGTGGCTTCTCGTTTTGCTGAGCATGGGCTCTAGGCGCATGGGCTTCAGTAGTTGCAGCAAGCAGGCTCAGTAGTTGTGGCACGCTGACCCTAGAGCGTGTGGACTTCAGTAATTGTGGCACATGGGCTCAGTAGTTGTGGCACGCAGGTTCTAGGGCGCACGGGCTTCAGTAGTTGTGGCCCACCGGCTCAGTAGTTGTGGCACATGGGCTTAGTTGCTCTGCAGCATGTGGAATCTTCCCGGACCCGGGATCAAACCCATGTCCCTTACATTGGCAGGAGGATTTTTAACCACTACGCCACCAGGGAAGTCCCAGCTCCTTACTTTTCAAATAAAATGCAATCTGGTCTCCTTAGTGGGCCACGCAAGGCACTGCAGTCTTTCTTCACCTGCCTTCCTAGCTTCGCCTTCTGCCTTTCCCCTTTTCCATAGAAAAACTGGGCAATTTTGCCATTACCCAGATGTGCCACACAATTTCATGCCTCCATGCCTTTGCACATGCGACATGCCCTTCCTCCCCATCCACTTCCCTTATTTGTTAAAATTCATCATCTTAGATCCAACTTAAATGTTACCATTTCCATGAAGCGTCCTCAATCTCTCTGTGACAGAATTAATTTGCTGCCTCTTCTGAGTGTTCAGAATGTTCTGGTGAACCTCTACTGAGGAATTCCCCCACTGTATCTATTATACAGTTCCTATGGGCCAGGTACTTATAAAAGTATTTCATATGAGAAACTCACTTAATCCTCACAACAGCCCTCTTTATAATTATCATCCCCATTTCACAGATGGGGGCAAGCTGAGGCACAGCAATCTCAAGGAACTCTTCTTGGTTTCAAATGTAGTCAGTCTGACTCCAGAGGTGAGTTCACCATTTCTGCACCACCACTGTGCAATGGAACTTTCTATGGTGATGGACATGCTGCATATCTCTGCTGTCCAATATGGTAACCACTAACCACATAGGGTTATTGAGCACTTGTTATGTGGCCAGGGTGACTAAGGAACTGGATTTTAATTTAATTAATTTAATTTAAACAGCCACATGTGACCAGTGGCTACCTTATTGGATAACACGGCTCTGTACCATATTCCTCTCCGTATAAGGACAGGGACTACAGCTTGCTCATATGCCCCCAGGACCCAGCTTCAATGTTTGTTAGATTGAAATAGGCGTATTTCCTTTTCTGCCATAAAAATGTAGGGCAGCCTTTCTACCCCTACAAATGAGGGACAAGACTATTTTGCTGAGTTCCACTTTGTAACATATGATAAACAATTCCTAACATTAGAAAATATGGTCAATCACTCTAATTGAAAATGCTTCTCAAAAAGTTGTTTTATTACTTTTTCATACCACAAGCTCACAAAGCAACCTCATGCGGCTTAGAGGAGAATCTGACCTCTGTGTTCAGATATACAATTCCACTTATTGACAATTCTTATTTATATTTACAGGTCAACATCTAATAACATTTATAAGGTCAGCACACTGCACCAAGGAATAGGAAATAAAAGTCAGCTGCAGTAAAGACAAGCACATCCTGAAAGCTATTTGTTTTGCGTTGCTAGAAAGCTATTTTTTTGTGCGTGTGTATATATATCTCCATATCCTATGAAGATTTATGCTTAACTTTGACAGATATCTGTATCAAGAAATTACATTAATTTAAATTTCTGAACACTGTTCATAACTCAATATGAAATTATCTAAGTGACAAATGCAGCATATGTTTTGTCTTCACCATGTTATTTAATGTATACATGAGAAAAGGTTACTTTTTCTCCCCCATTCAGCACAGTGCACAGAGAATAATAATATCCGAAGAAATAATTTCCCCATATGTTTAGCTACAGTTTAAAGAACACACAGGGCTGTTTGTATGTTTTGAGTTTTGTTTGCTTTCTCAGGGAGAGAAGAGGGCTGGCAAGAAAGCGACTGTTAAAAGTTGTAATGAATTTTCAAATAATTCAAAGGATTATGGCTAAAGCTATATAACATAAGGCTGCAACAAGATACTAATTGGTTTTGTTGGATCGGGGTTACAAAGTGGTGGCCCTTGGATGTATTTTATTCTGCCCACACTATGTTTTTTTAGAAATGTATATCTGAATACTTTCAGATAGGACTTGTATGCTCAAATGTTCCATTCCTTTTTGTTTTATATCTGCTCAGTACTCCCATCTAGTTTGCCTGTCTGGCCCCCGGAGGCATTTAAATTTGCAACACCTGATTAGGCGGTAGTCCACTAATTCAGAGCAGTTAGACGCTTTCCCCCAAAGTCCTATTCTTACCTAGTTATTATTCAAATGACACCATAATTGAAGGACACTGTGCAATGCGCTGTTCAGATGCAATACACCATCAGTTCACCAAGTTAGATTTATTGATCCTTTAAACAAAAAGGACAAATTCACTTCCTGCATTAATCAATCTTCTCTAATTCTGGAGGAATTAATTCATGCAGGAAATATTTACAGAATACAGATTTGTAGACCCATGTTCTTTAAGTCACAGTGTTCTTCAAGTCACAGAATCCTAGCAGAACTAGAATTCTGGGATGTATTGGCAGGTTTTACTGTCTACCATAGTTAAAATGACTATAATTACCAAATCTACAAATACCCCCATTCTCTTTCCTCCATATCTGTTTTCTCCAGTGTTTGCTGGGAGTCCCACTGAAAAAGGAAACTTGACCTGAGGTCTCACCACCCCTTTGCTCACTCACTATCTACCATCTTCAGCCACCGTCCTTCTTCTCCTATTCTATTTCATAACTTTGGGGAAATTCTTCATCTTTATTCTATAGGAGGTGCTGAAACAAAATCAGTTTTGAAACCTGCAAATATTACATTTTTCCTTATTTGCCAAAGGGAAAATGACATTGAAAATTTTAATTCCAGAAAGCAACTATATATCTAGAATTTTTATTGAACCATGAATAACGCATCCAATACCAGCTATGCAGTTTTCCTCTAAGACTCAGGTATCCCAAAGAGATCTTGAAGGTAAAGTCCAGTATTGGTCACGGTTCTCCAGAGAAACAGAACCAATATACAGAGATAACATAAGATTTATTATAGGAATAGGCTCACGTGGTTATGGAGGCCAAGAGTTCACCCTTCTTCTGCCTTTTTGTTCTATCGGGCACTCGATGGATTGGATGATGCCCACCCACACTGATGAGGGCACGCCTTCTTTACCCAGTTTACTGACTCAAATGCTAACCTCTTCCAGAAACACCCCCTCAAACACAATCTGAAATAATGTTCCATCAGCTATATGGGCATCCCTTAGCCTAGTCAAATTGACACACAAAATTCACCATCACAGTCCAATGCCTTATGAAGGAGCAAGGACTGTTAGTGATCATGCAGTTACTCCCTGATGAAACCAAGACCAGAAACAGCTGGACCAGAGATTCACAACCCTCACCGTCCCTCAGAATGATCATGACCCAGAGGGGGAAGGACTTTACTTTTACATGCTGATGCCTGGGCTCCACTCCAGAGAATCTGAGGTGAGGCACCAGGCATTGGAACTTTGTAACCCTAGGTGATTCAATGTGCAGCCAGCATGGAGAACCTCAGGTACTGTCCTCAGACAGTCAGCAGCACAATCATAGGGGATGCCTGGGAAAATGGGAATGTCTGCCTACACTCCCCAAAAAGCAAAAGAATTGGGATCACTGGGGCCAGGGTTCAGGAATCTGCATATTCCTAGCTCTCTCTTAAATATGTAGGCCCAGTAAAGACTGTAAGGCATAGGCTAGACAAAAGTAGAGAACTACAAGGACCACTGGCATTAGAGGCAGATATGGGTATTAGTCTCAACTTGGCCATCGAAAAGCTATGGACCCCCTTTAAGGGTGACTTTCTTAACCTCCTTTAGCACTAGTTTCTTTATCTCTAAAATGGGGTAATGGTAATGATCTCAGAATTAAATGAAATAATACAAAGGAATAAAACCACAGCATTGCAGAATTGGTGATGCATAAATTCCCTTCCCCATTTTGCCACTGTCTAGAAGAAGGCTCTTTTTTTGTAATCTCGTTTATTCAGCTATAAATATCAGAAAACAAGCAATTTGTAGCCATGTCCTACAATTGTGACTGAGCAACAGAGTGCTTCCACATAGAAAAATATTGCAAGAATTGACGGAGTACTTTTAAATTGTCTGCTTGACCAGAAGGAAATCTTCAGGCAGAGTCCCAAATCTTGTTTTGTCATCATGTATACATAGGATTTTTTTTTCTCCATAGGTCGAGATAAGTTCACTAGCTTGTCAGGCCACTGGACTCAACTGTCAGGTGGCGTTTTTGTCCTTGGAGGAATCTGAGCCTTTGTATTTCTTTTATGTGTTATTATCCCAGCAAGTCATTTGCTATCTAACCTACCAGAGCAGCAGTAAACTAAAACTGTCTGTTCATTGTGTCAATCATTTAAACGTAAGACAGGAGGAAAACATCTTTCTGATAAATGATCTCCTTTTTGATCTCAGGAAGAGAATACAATTTGCCCTGTGCTAACCATGAGTTTCCATTTCCAAGGGTAACATTCTAAGGCTGAGCTACATATAAACATGGAGGCCAATCTGGTTACACTAAAACTTTCAGACTAAGAGGCAAAAAATTAGAAAAGGGGCTGGGAGTAGTTTAGAGGAACTCACTTTCCCCCAACTGCCAGCTTCTACTGAGAAGACCAAGGAGCACAGTTTTCCTTTTCTTTAGTGGCTTCTGAGGAGAAGGAGCCAGCCTCTGCCGCTGACGGAGCCCGGGAAAGCTTCCCCCGCTCTCTGCACTGCTCATCTTCTTCATGCTCAACAGCACTCATTTGTGAAGCAACTGCAGTGAAGCCCCCGAGTCTCTCTCCTGCCATTATCATCACAGTAGCTCTCGGTTCCCACAAAAATGGCTGTGAGCTACAGTCCATCCTGGATGTCGACCCTGTCCTCCTCGCTCTTGCTAACCTGGTCTCCGTCCCCTTGCCCACTGAGTCTCCAGGAGAAGCCTCCCTGCTGCCAGTACCTATCAGGCCCCACCAAAATTGTGCCAAAGAGTCTCTCTGTGGCTGCTCTCTAAAGCGCCAGCATGGAGTCGGGGTCCATTCAGAAGGACGGAGAGGCCCTTTGCCCCAAAATGGTGTCACAGTTTGGCCGTCGGCACCACAAAGCTTCTGTAATTGTGGTCAGGGGCTCCTAGAGTACTTGAGTGATCCTGTTAACCTTGGCCTTTATACTGCTTTCACTGTAGGGTGTTCAAAACCAGCTCAAAGTGGAGTATATGGATGATGTGCCTGAAGAATATGACAGAAGCTGAATCAATAAGGAATGTTTCTTGCTGAGGAATAGAATTATTAACCATGTGAAAATAAATATATTTTATTATCTCAATAAAAGAAGGTAGGGCATTCCTAGCTCGTTGCCTTAGATCAACAAAATCACCAAGGTCCCCCAGGATCATTTCTATCTTTCCACTTTGCCACCCTCAGCATTTTGCCTTAGTTTGTAACCTCATGGTTACAAGATGGATGCTACAAATCCAGGCATTACATCTTATAACCACACTCAAGGCAGGAAGAAGGGGGAAAGCATAGTGTAGAGGAGGTGTCTTTCCAAGCTCCCTATTTTCTCAGGCAGTAAAAATCTCTCCTGGATATCCCTCAGTAGTCTTACCCTTATGTCTCATTGGTCAAAAGTCACATGGCCACCTAGTTTACAAGAGGGGCTTAGAAAGGGAGTATTTGTCCAAAGGAAATGGAATTACCATGCACTTATTTAGACCACCAGTTTAGACGACCTGTTGAGACTCATCTCCTGGTATAGTACACACTGCCACCTAAGTAAAACTGAGCTCTTGGTGGTAAGGGAAAAGGGGGAATAGTATTATGGATACAACTAACTTTGTGCCACAGAAAGGAAGAGAAAAAACACAGTCCTGCTACTTGAGGAGCTACTTCCATTATCACCAAAAATAGATTTACTCTCTACATGTCAATAATACTGTTGTACCTTTAAACGTAATAATATAAAAGTTCAGAAGCTGTGGGGACAAGGTCAAGACTTCAGAGTCCTAACATTAAAGTGAGAACGTCAAAGAATCAATAACAACTCTGTCCTAGTATGGTCACTGTTGATGTTCCTAAAAGGTGCTGATGAGTATTGACCTCCCATGAGTGCTGGAGGTCAAGGCTGATACACAGTCAATTCCAACTTGCTTCCCGAGAAGGGTGAAAGTAAGGACCGAGACAGGAAACTCAATATTGGATTCAGCTAATTGTGTAAAACCACTTGACTTGATGTTGGTAGGGCAAAATTGAATGCTAAATTTAAAACCCAAATTAAGCTCTTGCCTTCCTCGAAGCCAACATTGTAAGACTGTCTCTTGCCCTTCAACTAAAAAGGTCAAGGATCAACAGGATTTGATGAAAGAGACATACACCCTCCTTAGCCTCGAGCTTAGTGGCAAAGTCTCTCCGTAATGACGTGAGTTTAATGAGTAAGGCGGCACTTTATGAAGTCTTCCTTTCATGATGGAGAGCTCTGTCTGGTTTTCACTGAAATAGATACTGTGAAAAGTAAAAATGACAATGTTTTAAACCAGATAACTATTTATACCTACCCACTTGAAAGAGAAAGACAGAGGGGATAAGTGTGACCATTTCAAAATAAATTGACAATGCTTCTTCAGTAGCCTAATGTTCACCTGATGGATGTTCTGGGTCAAGGAATTTAGGCCATATATAAATGTGTTTTTTTTTTTTTCTTTTTTTTTTTTTTTTTTGCGGTACGCGGGCCTCTCACTGTTGTGGCCTCTCCCGTTGCGGAGCACAGGCTCCGGACGCGCAGGCTCAGCGGCCATGGCTCACGGGCCTAGCCACTCCGCGGCATGTGGGATCTTCCTGGACGGGGGCACGAACCCGTGTCCCCTGCATCGGCAGGCGGACTCTCAACCACTGCGCCACCAGGGAAGCCCTAAATGTGGTTTTAATTTGCTCTTCAACCAAAGTTTGATTCAATTTTTCTTCAATAAAAGTGTTATATTAGCATAAATATGAAAACTGAAAATATTACAGTTTAGAAAACTAGGGCCATATATTCCATGTTGGGGCTGATGTCTATGCTCAGTACTAACATACAAACACATACCACTTACCTTTGACAGCCTTTTTCATTTACTAGAAAGATTTGGAAGATGTCCAGTGGTACATTAGACTAGTAATCACACTCAAAGACTATAAACAAAATGAAAAATGGCAGCTGTCTCCTGCACAATGCCTCATTCTTCCAAATCCCGCCTTCCTCAGTTTCCTTTCTATCGGCCTCTGAGAATGCCCTGCCTATCAACTACATTCTTCCAGTTATTCAGGCGAGAAACCTCAGAGTTATCCTTGACCCACACATATATATTTATCCCATCAGCAAATCCTGTTAGCCCTGTATTTAAATCATATCCAGAATCTACCCATCTTCTACAAGTTCCACAGCCAGGCCAGTGGTTCCAGCCTCCCTATTCACTCCCCTGGATTCCTGCAATAACCTCCATCCAGTCTCCTGACCCTTACCTTTGCTCTTTTCTCAGGCACTCATTTTCCTTCAGGGAATTCTGCCTCATAGTGGGTGTGAGAGAGAGGTGAGAGGCCATCGCCATTTCCATTTCAATTCCATTTAAAGAGATGATCTCCCATGCCAAGTATGAGTGGCCACAAAGTAGATTCCTACTAATTCTATTTTTCTGGAGTGAGAGTTAAATAACAAATCTCACTGAAAGGTAATTTAATAACCTGTCAAATTATTATATCTTTCATATTGGATTGCTTACGATTGGATGAAAAAACGAAAGAGAAACAGGAACTCAGCTTTTGCCAGACCTTAAAGAAACTAAAGAATATTTGACCTAGGAGCTTCCCTGGTGGCGCAGTAGTTGAGGGTCCGCCTGCCAATGCAGGGGACACAGGTTTGTGCCTCGGTCCGGGAAGATGCCACATGCCGCAGAGCGGCTGGGCCCGTGAGCCATGGCCGCTGAGCCTGCGCGTCCGGAGCCTGTGCTCCGCAACGGGAGAGGCCACAACAGTGAGAGGCCCGCGTACCGCAAAAAAAAAAAAAAAGAATATTGACCTGAAGAATATTGTTCAGAGGCTTAGACCCCTGAGTCACTAACAGAGTATTTTTCCAAAAACCAGGCACTTGGATAATTCTTTAATATCCAATACTTTTGTACTATTGTGAGGTTGTAACAGCAGAAAATGATTCAGGGAAGGATGATGCTATACTGAGAGCAAATAACAAATTAATGGAAAGGAAGGAATACCGTCCATTTGGAATTGTGTTCTCTATTGTTGGTGCAAAGTGACTCATAAAAATTCTTTCACATAATAGTCCATTTAAGTGCATGTGTACTCATGTTCAAAATTCCTCCTAAAACAAAAGTATTATTGGGTAACTCAGGGGCTACAGCAAAATAATCATTAACGTATTATCTATCATTTAAGCCTTAAACCATAGCTCTCATGAGAAGAAAGAGAAAGATGTCAATGGGGTGACAATAAAAAGCAAAAACAAAGAAATAAAGGTGAAGGTTGACAGCACAAAGCGTCAGCTGCAAAGCAAGTCAGCATCACTTCTGAGTCACAGCAAGTGAGCACAGGATTAGGATTGATATTAGGTTTTAGTCCACAACAAACTCCTCAGCCATTTTCTCCTGCACTAACAAATTATCCTGCAACATTCCTCTTGCTACAGTCACCAGCCACAGCCTGAAAGGAAACAAATACATTCTCCACGACCCAGGTGCATTTTCAGCATGAACAATTAGGGTGCCATAGAGAGAAATGTACAGCATGATGCCATTAGCTGCTACATCACAGAAGTGTCCTACGAATTTATAGTTCAGACTTCTGTATTCCTCAATACAATGGAAAAGCCATTTTGTCGTCTGTATGAAGCTGTCGCACAAACATAAGTCTGTCTTTAGGGAAGGTAGACGTTATGTTCACTGCAGAGTGGAGGGTTTGTCAAACAACCTCTAAACCCTTACTCAGACACCCAAAGCAGTCTTCTCATCTCAAAGGCAACTCCGTTTTTCGCTTTACTCAGGCTCCAGCTTGGAGACATGCTCTACTCACTGGTACTCTCATAGCCCACAAACAGTTGGTCAGGAAACCCTGTCGGCTCTACTTTCAAATCATTTCCAGAATCTGACCTCTTCTCCCTGGCTCCAGAGCTGCCACTTTGTCTGACTCTCCCACAGTCTCTCACCCGCGTTAGTGATGGGCCATCTCTGAGGCTCCTCCAGGGTGAGGCTGACACTGCCAGTCCAGGGACCACACTTGGGTGGCAAGGCTCTGGAGTGTTTCAAACGGAAGGATATCTGAGAGAGCGGGAGAGACTGGAAAAGAGGAGGGTATCCTTGGCTGTGAAAAATAGGATATGGAGTGATCTACATGCAGCACATGAGAGAAGGCACTGGGGACAGTCCCAGCGAGTGGAGTCACCTGCCTGATGGCCCCCTTACTTCTGCCCTTGCCTCTTGAGTCTCTTCTCAATACAACAGTCAGGTTGAACCGTCTGCTCTAAACCTGCAGTGGTCTCCATCTCAGAGCAGGTCACTCATTACCATGACTGATCTGGACCATTACTGCCTGAGCTCCTCTCTTACTTCCTCCTCCCCTCTCCCGCACGGACCACGCAGTCACAAGGGCCTCCTCCTTTTGGCTTGAGCCGCAGGCAGCTCCTGCTGAGGCCTTCTCACTAGTTGTTCTTTGCCTAGAATGTTCTGTCCCATTATGTGCATGAGCTAAATCCCTCACTTCCTGCAGGACTTGATGCAAATGTCATCTCAGCTGGCCTGAGCACACAACTCCTCAATGAGCCCCTACCTGTCCCTTGCACCTTTCCCCAACTTCTGACCCCTTTACCCTCTCTTAGTTTTCCCACAGCACTTATGTCTTACATACTATACAATCTATTTCCTTATTACCTTAATCAGTTACTGCCTGTCTTCTGCACCAGAATGTAAGCAGTGTGAACGCAGGGATTTTTCTCAGCATCCTTCATTGATATATGCCCATCACCTAGCACAGTGCAGGGCACAGAGTAGGTACACGTATGGCACGAACATATGTTGAGTGAATGAAAGTAGTCTTCGGTGATAATATCTCCTACATGCAGAAAAAGGCAGTATAAAATCTTAATAAGACCTTTAAGAACTCTGGGGAAAAATATATGCAAAACAAAATGCAAGCTCAAGCACCTGTATAGGAAGGAGTTCCTAACAGCAGTGCCCATCAGAATCAACTTCAAACTTTTAAAAAGTAAATATACTCTCGGCCAGGATTCCTCAAGACTCTCAAGGTCGTAGAAAACAAGGAAACAGAGAAACTGTCACAGACCAGAAAAGACTGGGGAGACATGACAAAGTAAACGCAATGTGGTATGTGGATGAGACCCTTGAACAGAAAAGGGAGTAGTAGAAAAACTGGCGAAATCTAAATCCAGTCTGAAGTTCAGTTAATAGAAATAACATTGTAGCATGGAGCTCTCAAGATGTTAACATTGGAGGAGTTGGGTGAGGACTATGTGGGAACTGTCTGTGCTATCTTTGCAACATGTTTGTAAATCTGAAATTATTCTCAAATTAAAAGGGTATTTAATAAAATAATAAGCAAACAAACCCAGATGATCCTACAGGGAGTTTGATCAAAATTCTGAGGTCCAGACATGTGTAGAATGACAAAGCTCTCGTTGATTCTGAAGCAAACCCCAGGACTGAGACCCATCCCAGGCTTCCTTTCTGAAAGAGCATATCCTATTCCCAGTTCTTCTCTTTTTTTATTTTGGCCATGCTGCACAGCATGCAGGATCCTAGTTCCCCAACCAGGGATCGAACCCATGCCCCCTGCACTGGATGTGCAGAGGGCCAACCGCTGGACCACCAGGGAAGTCCCCTATTCCCAGTTCTTGTTATAAAATCATCCCTTCAGGAAAACAGAGGATACCTGAGGGACAAGAGAGCAATGTCTGCCCAGGATCATTGCTGGGCTCTCCAATCTCTGACCAAAAGCAACAGAGCCCTAGGAAATGCAAGGCTCGTCTTGTATTCTTGGCCCTTTCTTTAACTGTGGAAAGTGCCCTCAGTCTCACCACCTCAGAACTTAATTATTGAGCAGAGTAACTCCATTTCCCACACAGCAGATTTTTAGGTACTGATTCTTGAGCCTCTAGTTGTGTCCTCTTGCACACGTGTCTTTTGCTCACCCTGTCTTCCTTCCAACACATGTGGGACTGAAGGAGCAGGTGGTTGTCAGAGCCTCCGGGCCTGCAACAGGCCAAGATCGGGAGGACGTCCACTCCCTCAGATGCTCATTCTCCCAGGGAGGGCTGCAGAAGGACTGTCCTGGCGCTTGGTTTGAATAACAACAAAAGCAAGTGCATTGGGCTTCCCTGGTGGCGCAGTGGTTGAGAGTCCGCCTGCCGATGCAGGGGACACGGGTTCGTGCCCCGGTCTGGGAGGATCCTACATGCCGCGGAGCTACTGGGCCCGTGAGCCGTGGCCGCTGAGCCTGCGCGTCCAGGCTCCGCAACGGGAGAGGCCACAGCAGTGAGAGGCCCACGTACCGCAAAAAAAAAAAAAAAAAAAAAAGCAAGTGCATTGTTGAAAAACCACCTCCAGAGCACAAAGGTGGTACTACTTCACCTGGTAAAGACCTTGGGTCTCCATCTATGTTACTCTTTTCTGCCCTGAGGCAGGATTTTAATGCCAAAGCTAAAATAAGAATAAGAAATAAAGAGAAAAAGAAAGGAAGGGAGGGAGGGAGGAGGAAGCAAGGGAGGGAGGAAGGAGGGAGGGACGAAGGAAGTGAAAGAGAAAGGGAGGAGGGAGGGGGAGGGAAGTTAGTTAGCTTCAGAAAAAAAGCAGTATCATTTTTTTAATTTTTGAATTTTATTTTATTTAATTTTTAATACAGTAGGTTCTTATTAGTCATCCATTTTATACACATCAGTGTATACATGTCAATCCCAATCGCCCAATTCATCACACCACCAACCCCACCCCCCCCACCCCCGGGGTTTTCCCCCCTTGGTGTCCATACGTTTGTTCTCTATATCTGTGTCTCAACTTCTACCCTGCAAACCAGTTCATCTGTACCTTTTTTCTAGGTTCCACATACATGCGTTAATATACGATATTTGTTTTTCTCTTTCTGACTTACTTCACTCTGTATGACAGTCTCTACATCCATCCACATCTCAACAAATGACCCAATTTCCTTCCTTTTTATGACTGAGGAATATTCCATTGTATATATGTACCACATCTTCTTTATCCATTTGTCTGTCGATGGGCATTTATGTTGCTTCCATGACCTGGCTATGCTAAATGGTGCTGCAATGAACATTGGGGTGCATGTGTCTTTTTGAATTATGGTTTTCTCTGGGTATATGCCCAGTAGTGGGATTGCTGGATCATATGGTAATTCTATTTTTAGTTTTTGTGTATTTTTTAACATCTTTATTGAAGTATAATTGCTTTACAATGGTGTGTTACTTTCTGCTTTATAACAAAGTGAATCAGCTATACATATACATATGTTCCCATATCTCTTCCCTCTTGCATCTCCCTCCCTCACACCCTCCCTATCCCACCCCTCTAGGTGGTCACAAAGCACCGAGCTGATCTCCCTGTGCTATGCGGCTGCTTTCCACTAGCTCTCTATTTTACGTTTGGTAGTGTATATATGTCCATGCCACTCTCTAACTTTGTCACAGCTTACCCTTCTCCCTCCCCATATCCTCAAGTCCATTCTCTAGTAGGTGGGTATCTTTATTCCCGCCTTGCCTCTAGGTTCTTCATGACCTTTTTTTTCCCCCTTAGATTCCATATATATGTGTTAACATACAGTATTTGTTTTTCTCTTTCTGACTGACTTCACTCTGTATGACAGACTCTAGGTCCATACACCTCACTACAAATACTTCAATTTGGTTTCTTTTTATGGCTGAGTAATATTCCATTGTATGTATGTGCCACATCTTCTTTTTTTTTTCACATCTTCTTTATCCATTAATCTGTTGATGGACACTTAGGTTGGTTCCATGACCTGGCTATTGTAAATAGTACTGCAATGAACATTGGGGTGCATGTGTCTTTTTGAATTATGGTTTTCTCAGGGTATATGCCCAGGAGTGGGACTGCTGGGTCACATGGCAATTCTATTTTTAGTTTTTTTAAGGAACCTCCATACTGTTCTCCATAGTGGCTGAACCAATTCACATTCCCACCAACAGTGCAAGAGGGTTCCCTTTTCTCCACACCCTCGCCAGCATTTGTTGTTTGTAGATTTTCTGATGATGCCCATTCTAACTGGTGTGAGGTGATACCTCATTGTAGTTGTGATTTGCATTTCTCTAATAATTAGTGATGTTGAGTAGATTTTCATGTGCCTCTTGGCCATCTGTATGTCTTCTTTGGAGAAATGTCTATTTAGGTCTTCTGCCCATTTTTGGATTGGGTTTTTTGTTTTTTTAATATTGAGCTGCATGAGCTGTTTATATATTTTGGAGATTAATCCTTTGTCTGTTGATTCGTTTGCAAATTTTTCTCCCATTCTGAGGGTTGCCCTTTCGTCTTGCTTATGGTTTCCTTTGTTGTGCAAAAGCTTTGAAGTTTCATTAGGTCCCATTTGTTTATTTTTGTTTTTATTTCCATTACTCTAGGAGGTGGATCAAGAAAGATCTTGCTGTGATTTATGCCATAGAGTGTTCTTCCTATGTTTTCCTCTAAGAGTTTTATAGTGTCCAGTCTTACATTTAGGTCTCTAATCCATTTTGAGTTTATTTTTGTGTTTGGTGTTAGGGAGTGTTCTAATTTCATTCTTTTACATGTAGCTGTCCAGTTTTCCCAGCACCACTTATTGAAGAGACAGTCTTTTCTCCATTGTATATCCTTGCCTCCTTTGTCATAGATTAGTTGACCATAGGTGCGTGGGTTTATCTCTGGGCTTTCTATCTACTTCCATTGATCTATGTTTCTGTTTTTGTGCCAGTACCATATTGTCTTGATTACTGTAGCTTTGTAGTATAGTCTGAAGTCAGGGAGAGTCTGATTCCTCCAGCTCCATTTTTTTCCCTCAAGACTGCTTTGGCTATTCGGGGTCTTTTGTGTCTCCATACAAATTTTAAGATTTTTTTGTTCTAGTTCCATAAAAAATGCCATTGGTAATTTGATAGGGATTGCATTGAATCTGTAGATTGCTTTGGGTAGTATAGTCATTTTCACAGTATTGATTCTTCCAATCCAAGAACATGGTATATCTCTCCATCTGTTGGTATCATCTTTATTTTCTTTCATCAGTGTCTTAGAGTTTTCTGCATACAGGTCTTTTGTCTCCTTAGGTAGATTTATTCCTAGGTATTTTATTCTTTTTGTTACAATGGTAAATGGGAGTGTTTCCTTAATTTCTCTTTCAGATTTTTCATCATTAGTGTTTAGGAATGCAAGAGATTTCTGTGCATTAATTTTGTATCCTGCAACTTTACAAAATTCATTCATTAGGTCTAGTAGTTTTCTGGTGGCATTTTTAGGATTCTCTATGTATAGTATCATGTCATCTGCAAACAGTGACAGTTTTACTTGTTCTTTTCCAATTTGTATTCCTTTTATTTCTTTTCCTTCTCTGATTGCCATGGCTAGGACTTCCAAAACTATGTTGAATAACAGTGGTGAGAGTGGACATCCTTGTCTTGTTCCTGATCTTAGAGGAAATGCTTTCAGTTTTTCACTGTTGAGAATGATATTTGCTGTGGGTCTGTCGTATATGGCCTTTATTATGTTGAGGTAGGTTCCCTCTATGCCCACTTTCTGGAGAGTTTTATCATAAATGGGCGTTGAATTTTGTCAAAAGCTTTTTCTGCATCTATTGAGATGATCATATGGTTTTTATTCTTCACTTTGTTATATGGTGTATCACATTGATTGATTTGCGTATATTGAAGAATCCTTGCATCTCTGGGATAAATCCCACTTGATCATGGTGTATGATCCTCTTAATATGTTGTTGGATTCTGTTTGCTAGTATTTTCTTGAGGATTTTTGCATCTATATTCATCAGTGATCTTGGTCTGTAATTTTCTTTTTTTGTAGTATCTTTGTCTGGTTTTCGTATCAGGGTGATGGTGGCCTCATAGAATGAGTTTGGGAGTGTTCCTTCCTCTGCAATTTTTTGGAAGAGGTTGAGAAGGATGGGTGTTAGCTCTTCTCTAAATGTTTGATAGAATTCAACTGTGAAGTCATCTGGTACCGGACTTTTGTTTGTTGGAAGATTTTTAATCACAGTTTCAATTTCATTACTTGTGATTGGTGTGTTCATATTTTCTATTTCTTCCGGTTCAGTCTTGGAAGGTTATACCTTTCTAAGAATTTGTCCATTTCTTCCAGATTGTCCATTTTATTGGCATAGAGTTGCTTGTAGTAGTCTCTTAGAATGCTTTGTATTTCTGCAGTGTCTGTTGTAACTTCTCCTTTTTCATTTCTAATTTTATAGATTTGAGTCCTCTCCCTCTTTTTCTTGGGGACTCTGGCTAATGGCTTACCAATTTTGTTTATCTTCTCAAAGAACCAGCTTTTAGTTTTATTGATCTTTGCTATTGTTTTCTTTGTTTCTATTTCATTTATTTATGCTCTGATATTTATGATTTCTTTCCTTCTGCTAACTTTGGGTTTTGTTTGTTCTTCTTTCTCTAGTTCTTTTAGGTGTAAGTTAGATTGTTTATTTGAGATGCTTCTTGTTTTTTGAGGTAGCTTGTATAGCTATAAACTTCCCTCTTAGAACTGCTTTTGCTGCATCCCATAGGTTTTGGACCATCGTGTTTTCATTGTCATTTTTCTCTAGGTATTTTTTGATTTCCTCTTTGATTTCTTCAGTGATCTCTTGCTTATTTAGTAATGTATTGTTTAGCCCCCATGTGTTTGTGTTTTTTACGTTTTTTTCCCTGTAATTCATTTCTAATCTCACAGCGTTGTGGTCAGAAAAGATGCTTGATATGATTTCAATTTTCTTAAATTTACTGAGGCTTGATTTGTGACCCAAGATGTGATCCATCCTGGAGAATGTTCCATGCGCACTTGAGAAGAAAGTGTAATCTGCTGTTTTCCGATGGAATGTCCTATAAATATCAATTAAATCTATCTGGCCTATTGTGTCATTTAAAGCTTCTGTTTCCTTACTTATTTCCATTTTGGATGATCTGTCCATTGGTGTAAGTGAGGTGTTAAAGTCCCCCACTATTACTGTGTTACTGTCGATTTCCTCTTTTATAGCTGTTAGCAGTTGCCTTATGTATTGAGGTGCTCCTATGTTGGGAGCATATATATTTATAATTGTTATATCTTCTTGGATTGATCCCTTGATCATTATATAGTGTCCTTCCTTGTCTCTTGTAACATTCTTTATTTTAAAGTCCATTTTATCTGATATGAGTATCGCTACTCCAGGTTTCTTTTGATTTCCATTTGCATGGAATATCTTTTTCCATTCCCTCACTTTCAGTCTGTATGTGTCCCTAGGTCTGAAGTGGGTCTCTTGTAGACAGCATATATATGGGTCTTGTTTTTGTATCCATTCAGGAAGCCTGTGTCTTTTGGTTGGAGCATTTAATCCATTCACGTTTAAAGTAATTATCGATATGTATGTTCCTATTCCCATTTTCTTAATTGTTTTGGGTTTGTTTTTGTAGGTCTTTTCTTCTCTTGTGTTTCCCACTTAGAGAAGCTCCTTTAGCATTTGTTGTAGAGCTGGTTTGGTGGTGCTGAATTCTCTTAGCTTTTGCTTGTCTGTAAAGCTTTTGATTTCTCCATCGAATCTGAATGAGATCCTTGCTGGGTAAAGTAATCTTGGTTGTAGGTTCTTACCTTTCATCATTTTAAGTATATCATGCCACTCCCTTCTGGCTTGTAGAGTTTCTGCTGAGAAATCAGCTGTTAACCTTATGCGAGTTCCCTTGTATGTTATTTATTGTTTTTCCCTTGATGCTTTCAATAACTTTTCTTTGTCTTTAATTTTTGCCAATTTGATTACTATGTGTCTCAGCATGTTTCTCCTTGAGTTTATCCTGTATGGGACTCACTGTGCTTCCTGGATTTGGGAGGCTATTTCCTTTCCCCTGTTAGGGAAATTTTCGACTATAATCTCTTCAAATATTTTCTCAGGTCCTTCCTCTCTCTCTTCTCCTTCTGGGATCCCTATCATGTGAATATTGTTGCATTTAATATTTTCCCAGAGGTCTCTTAGGCTGTCTTCATTTCTTTTCATTCTTTTTTCTTTATTCTGTTCCGCAGAAATGAATTCCACCATTCTGTCTTCCAGGTCACTTATCCGTTCTTCTGCCTCAGTTATTCTGCTATTGATTCCTTCTAGTGTCGTTTTCATTTCAGTTATTGTATTGTTCATCTCTGTTTGTTTGTTCTTTAATTTTTCTAGGTCTTTGTCAAACATTTCTTGCATCTTCTCGATCTTTGCCTCCATTCTTTTTCCAAGGTCCTGGATCATCTTCACTATCATTATTCTGAATTCTTTTTCTGGAAGGTTGCCTATCTCCACTTCATTTAGTTGTTTTTCTGGGGTTTTATCTTGTTCCTTCATCTGGTACATAGCCCTCTGCCTTTTCATCTTGTCTATATTTCTGTGAATGTGGTTTTTGTTCCACAGGCTGCAGGATTGTAGTTCTTCTTGCTTCTGCTGTCTGCCCTCTGGTGGATGAGGCTACCTAAGAGGCTTGTGTAAGTTTCCTGATGGGAGGGACTGGTGGTGGGTAGAGGTGACTGTTGTTCTGGTGGGCAGAGCTCAGTAAAACTTTAATCCACTTGACTGCTGATGGGTGGGGCCAGGTTTCCTCCCTGTTGGTTGTTTGGCCTGAGGCAACCCAACACTGGAGCCTACCTGGGCTCTTTGGTGGGGATAAGGGCAGACTCTGGGAGGGCTGACGCCAAGGAGCACCCCCCAGAACCTCCGCTGCCAGTGTCCTTGTCCCCACAGTGAGCGACAGCCACCCCCCGCCTCTGCAGGAAACCCTCCTACACTAGCAGGTAGGTCTGGTTCAGTCTCCCCTGGGGTCACTGCTCCTTCCCCTGGGTCCCGATGCGCACACTACTTTGTGTGTGCCCTCCAAGAGTGGAGTCTCTGTTTCTCCCAGTCCTGTCGAAGTCCTGCAATCAAATCCCACTAGGCTTCAAAGTCTGATCCTCTAGGAATTCCTCCTCCCGTTGCCAGACCCCCAGGTTGGGAAGCCTGACGTGGAGCTCAGAACCTTCACTCCAGTGGGTGGACTTCTGTGGTATAAGTGTTCTCCAGTCTGTGAGTCACCCACCCAGCAGTTATGGGATTTGATTTTACTGTGATTGCACCCCTCCTACCATCTCATTGTGGCTTCTCCTTTGTCTTTGGATGTGGGGTACCTTTTCTGGTGAGCTCCAGTGTCCTCCTGTCAATGATTGTCCAGCAGCTAGTCGTGACTCTGGCATTCTCACAAGAGGGAGTGAGTGCACGTCCTTCTACTCTGCCATCTTGGTTCCTTATGCCAAAAGCAGTATCATTTCTGACCAACTTAGCAGCATCTGAAAAATCTTGGTCTATTCTTATATATATATACACACACACACACACACACACACACACACAGACAATCACACATACATACAAACACATGTAAGTGCTCAACCCTCTACCTAAAGCCATTG
This sequence comes from Delphinus delphis, assembly GCF_949987515.2. Taxonomy (NCBI): domain Eukaryota; kingdom Metazoa; phylum Chordata; class Mammalia; order Artiodactyla; family Delphinidae; genus Delphinus; species Delphinus delphis. The sequence goes on from NC_082704.1 coordinate 117,388,096, forward strand.
AGTCCTCTGATCAAGCACAAAAATAACTCTTACAGTATTATAGGATTTGGTCATTAATTCATTCATCAAATAATTCATTTATTTATCAAATAATGAGTACCTACTATGTGCCAGGAACTGTTCTGGGAGCCGGGGATACAACAGCAGAAGAGTCAAAGTTTCTACCCTCACAAAAACTTTAGCATTACTACATAACATTTATCAAAAACATAGTAAATGCCAGTTATTGGCCCATGTAATCCCTTTACACGCATTTTCCCATTTATTCCTCACAGCAACCATATGAGGAGATAAAATTACTACTCCTAGTTTCCAGATGAGAACCCTGAAGCTTACGAAGATGGAGTAAATTACCCAAAGAAAGTGATAGCATGTAAATTTGAATCCAGAGAGGGTAATCATAGCACTGGGGCTAATACTGCACAACCAGTGTTAGATGTCAACTGTTAACCTATCCAGTGGTGGCATAACGTGCTGACAGGACCAAAGCAAACATGAATCTTGCTCTCTTTACTCCAATGTGGAAGGATTCTGGAGCTTGCTTTCTTGGCTCTCTCTTCCCACAGCTTCTGCGTCTAGGAAGAGGAGTGCCCTTGCTTGCACTTGGTCCTCATTCTTCATTCCTTCCTCTCTCGTTCCTGGAAAGGGAACAGCAGGGAGGAAATTGCCTCTCCAGCCCACGCGCAGCTGTTGGAAGGAAGCTCTGGCGGGCACCGAGTTCTTCCAGAAGCGGGATTCCAGGAGGAGCCGTTCCCTGCTCCTCACCTTGGCTCGCCCACTTTTGGATGAGCTTCATCCACATGCCACCTGTTATGTGCAGCTCAAGGTCTGGTACTGGCTCCCTGTCAGAGCCCGAACAGGGCTCTCTGCTCCAAGTGGAGACCCAAGTAGTGGAAGGAAAGCATGTCTAAAAGGGAAAGGGGAGAAAATGCTGGACTGCACCCTCTGAGCAACAGCCCTTGGACACACCTCGAGAGGCAGCTGCCCAACTGGCAAGGCCTGTGTCAGGCAGCTGTGTGCCCAGGAATGGGGAGCAGCACACATATGGCAGAGTGGGGCCGTGCCATCTGTCACACACCCGTGCCAGCCTCTTCGCTTTAGGCAAGGTGGGAGTGGGAGGCGTCAGGAGAAAAGCAACAGCTCACCAAGCCAGCCACACGCCATGGCTCCCCTCTAACAGGCTCTTCTTCTAAACATTTAGACTCCTTCACTGCTGCCATATGGCAGTTGCCAGTGTATATGGTCCCATAATTAAGAGCATGGAGTTTGGAGTCAGAAAACCCTAGGTTTGAATTCTGCTCCACTAGGTACAGGTACAGATCTTTGAGCATCAGTTTCCTCTTTTGTAAAATGCAAATTATAATAATTACCCCTCAGTGTTGTTGAGAAGATTAAATTCAAGAGTAATTGTAAAGATCTAAGGGCAGTGCTTTTAAAAAAAACATAATAGGTACTAAGTAAACAAAGCTTTTTCCATGCTGAGTCAAGTCTCTGACTGTAAAATATTCTTCTTTCGTAGGTGGTAGGTCTTCTGTCTCAGTTTGTGGGTTTTTTTTTTTGCGGTACGCGGGCCTCTCACTGTTGTGGCCTCTCCCGCTGCGGAGCACAGGCTCCGGACGTGCAGGCTCAGCAGCCATGGCTCACGGGCCCAGCCGCTCCGCGGCATGTGGGATCTTCCCAGGCCGGGGCTTGAACCCGTGTCCCCTGCATCGGCAGGCGGACTCCCAACCATTGCACCACCAGGGAAGCCCCTGTCTCAGTTTTTGGAAGTAAAAAGAGCAATGGTGCCTCTCAGTAAACTTTAATGTGCATTCAGAGCCCCTGGGGATCGTGGGAAAAGACAGATGCTGGTTCAGTAGGTCCGGGGGAGCCTGAGAGTCTGCATTTCTGATGAGCTCCCAGTGATATTGATGCTACTGGTCCAGGGACCACACTTTATGTAGCAAGGGTCTAGGAAACCAGCTGTGGTACCCTGGGTAAGCCATCTCACTCCTCTAGGCTTCAGCTTTCTCATATGTAAAATTTTTAAAGTTTACCTAGATGATTTCACATTCCTTTCATGCTATCATGCTGTGATAGATTATCTGAGAAAACGGCTGCCTACAGTTCCTCCCACACTACCTTCTCTTCTGCAGTGTGACTTTGCTGCTCCCCCTCATTGAGAGGTGGAGCCCCTCCCCTTGAATCTGGCTGGTCCTGGGACTTGTCTGGACTGGGAGAATGTGGCAGAAATAAAGCTGTGTGACTTCCAGGATCTGGCCTGAGGAAGCTTAGCAGCTTTCCTTTTTGCCTTCTTAGGACCCAGCTGCCATGTAAAGAAGCTCAGGCTAGACTGCTGAATGAGAAGAGGGAGAGGGCCACCTGCCCCAGCTCTAAGCACTGCAGCTGAGGGGCCAAACATGTGAGCATAGCTGTCTTGAACATTCCAGCCCCAGTTCCACCTAACTTTATGCAGCTATACAAGTGACTCCAGCTGAGATCTCATGCAGCAGATGAACCACCCCGCTGAGCCCAATCCACAGAATTATAAGAAATAACAAATCAATTTTTAAAGGCATTATGTTTTGGGGGTGGTTTGTTACATAGCTATTCATAGCTGATATACATGTTTTACTCACATAGGAGATAGTACAAACTTCAAAAGCCAGAACTGTTGGAAGAACTACAAAGAAACATGCCTACCAAATGGAGGGTAGAATATATGCCAAGAGCTGACGTTTACATTTACAGATCTCTCTTCTGTATTCAGTTCAATTTAATAAGTACTTATTCAGGGCTCCTGTGAGAAAAGTTGGAGACATAATTCCAAGAAACTTGCAATATATTTGGGAACGGTAGTATGTTACAAAGAAAACATGCATCAATTAATAAAAGTGCACTAAGCCTATATTTGAGAATCCAAATATTTTAATATCAACAATAAAGTTCTATGGACACCTAAAAGTTCAGTCAGTGTATTCTGGAGTTATTAGAGAACAATTCACCAGAGGAAGTACAACTTAGACCTGGATAAATGAAGGAGTAAAAAGAAGTATGTAAAGATTGAGTAATGGTGTTCAAATTTGCTGTACAAAAAGGAAAAACTCAGCCCTATTGACAAATACATTCTAGAAAGTTCTCAAAGTCCTTTATACAGAGAATGACAATTTTAAAGAGATCTTTGAAATTACTATTTGCTATGACACACATAATTTCACTATATTAGTAAATTGTGGAGATTTAAGAATATTATAGAATATATGTGATAGAAATACAAATAGTTGAATTTCAGAGATTTAACACAGGTAAAAATTGTGAAGGAATAGTGTGAAAGCCAAAAGATGACGACATAGAACTTTGAAAGTGAAAAGAGTATACAAAATAGAATTGGGAAATAAATATAAAGGATTCAATGTATGTAGTGATCATCTTTAGCCCTCTCATCCACATCCTGGTTATAATATACTTCATTTTGGAAAGTCTTTTCTATTAGGTGGTTGCTATTGGCAATGTGAAACCTCAGAATTAAAAATTTCCAATAATATTCCAATAAAATGAGTTCAATGTTTAAGAATAAGATGTAAGAAAAATAAAATTATGCTTATTTTTATAATACTCTTTTAAAGCATTTTCTATAAGAAGATTATGCATTTACACATCATGTTTTAACCGTATTGGATAATAAATCAACCAATACATTTTTTTAGAACAAGAAATTAATCTTGTAGGCACCCTCTCAAAACTCCATTTGTCTATGTTATCATTTTGCTACCTCTTTCCCCATGAAAACCCAAGGGGAAAGAACACAATCCTGACATACTGGTAATGTGAGACCTCAGAATAGTACTTGTTTTAGACGAAAGTTCCAACCCAAAATCATAGTCGAGTGTTCAAGTATTCACAAAGACCAAAGACCAGCTTAGTAAGGGTATAATGTTACCCTCCCACTAGCATATAGATCAGTGCCAGGTACATAGTCCGCAATCTACAGTCACTACCTGAACACACGTCAATGCATGCAAGCTTTCTCAAGGACAGCCTTGGAGAGAGGAAGTAAGAAAATATAGGACTTCTTTTTTTTTTCAATCTCATAGTTAAATCCTTTGAACATTCCTTCACTTATCCATTTAACAATGAAGTTAAAAGGCCAATATTGAAAAAGCTACAGTAATTTAAAACCTAAGTAAAGGGGCTTCCCTGGTGGCACAGTGGTTAAGAATCTGCCTGCCAATGCAGGGGACACGGGTTCGAGCCCTGGTCCGGGAAGATCCACATGTCATGGAGCAACTAAGTCCGTGTGCCAGAACTACTGAGCCTGCGCTCTAGAGCCCGCACACCTAGAGCCCGTGCTCTGCAACAAGAGAAGCCACCACAATGAGAAGCCAGTGCACCGCAGCAAAGGGTAGCCCCCGCTGGCCTCAACTAGAGAAAAGCCCGGGTGCAGCAACAAAGACCCAGTGCAGCCAAAAAAAACCTAAGTAAAGGGATATTTATTTGTTGAGTACCTAAACCAGGGTGGGGAAAAACAGACAATAAGCAAACTGATAAATTTATAGAATGCTGGATGATTGCAAGTACTCTGAAGAAAATTCAAGCTGCATCTAGAGGAGGCGAGCACTGAGCATGAACAAGTTTTAGGTAAGGTGTTCAGGAAAATTTTGTGTCTGAGAAGGAGACATGTGAGCAGAGATGTGAGTGGTAAAATATTCCAGAAAAAGGGAGCCATTAGCACAAAAATCCTGAGTCAGAAAGGAGAGTTGCTATTAAGATATGACTAACAGGTTACAAAATTAATACTAAAAAACAGAGAAACAGAATAAGCCAAAAAAATTCAATAACAAAAAATCAAAAATGGCTTTGTGTGTGAGTGTGTATATTCTCTGCTTTGGGGTTTTGAGTTCTGTATTGGGGAGGAGAGATGGCATTCCTCCGGCAAATAAATTAAAGACACAGAACTTCCAACCCATTAGTTTCAGTCCCCTGGGAGGATTCTGTTCAATCCTGTCAGCCATTATCTATAATACAGGATAACCATCTTTACCTGAGAGTGGGCTTTGAAAGGGCAAAGCATAGTCCTTGTCACAGAAGGGTCCTTCAAGTGCATGTTGAATTGCCTGGGGAAGGACCTTGTGACATCTCTGTTTGCTTTTCAAAACACTGAGTTTGTCTGTGCTTTGTAACTGAGGAAAAAAACCAACAACAAACGGTTTGTCTAAATCGATCTCCTCTCTGTAATTCCAACATCTTTCCTAGCTGTTTCCTTCTAGAAATCCACTTTATTGAGACAGTAGGAGACTCCCTAATTGTCATCTTAAAAATCTTCAGAAAACAGGAGTGCATTTTGGAGAAAATTATGAACAGGGAGTACACATTGGCGAGGTCTGAATTACTGATTACTATCGGATACACATTCTTGATTTGTGTCAGAAGAGCTGAGAAACTAACAAATATGACTCCTCAGGGCAGGTATCTCTTCGCGGAATAAAGCACTCTCTAAGCTGGGCATCTCACAGGGGGACCTTGGTTTCATAAGTATTTAGCCATAAATTCATCCCAGCTACTGAAAGCGTAGATGGAATAATCAATCACACAAATGAGCCTTAATAAGATTTTGCTTTATTTGAGTATATATTAAACTCAAAGCTTTCACATAATAGCTTTTGTGCACAGTTAATTTAATAAAGTCTATTGAATAGAGACAATCTGTTGGGCAGCACTTCTAAGCCTTTACTGGCAGGGAGGGAGCCATACGCCTCTCTGAGAAACTGAAGAAAGTGATGGGCCCTTTTCCCCAGAAAAAAATGCTTAAACAAATAAGAATCTGCATTAAGTATGGAGCAGTTCATGCACCCCCTGGGTCTGTTGTTGAAGCCCTCTAACTCGAAGACACTGGAGGACAAAGAACGTGACAACAGTAACACCTCATGGCTGCGTGGCACTAGAGGAGTTTTAATTTTATAGGTGATGTGTATACTCAAGCAGGCCGTGTTGACATACAGTTTTAACATTAAAAAATTTTCCTAATTGTGGTAAAATATACATAACATAAAATTTACTGTCGTAACCATTTTTTAACTGTACAGTCCACTAGTGTTAAGTATATTTACATTGTTGTACAACAGATCTCCAGAAGTTTTTCATCTTGCAAAACTGAAACTCCAACAACCCGCCATCCCCCCGCTCCCCCCCGCAACTACCATTCTACTTTCTATGAATTTGACTACTCTAGGGACCTCATACAAGAGTATCTGTCTTTTTGTGTCTGTCATTTCACTTGGCATAATGTCCTAAAGGTTCACCCTTGCTGTAGCATGTGTCAGAATTTCCTTCCTTTTAAAGGCTGAATAACATTCCATTGCATGTATAGACCACATTTTGCTTATTCATTCATCTGTGATGGACACTTGGTTTGCTTCTACCTTTTGGTTGCTGTGAAAACTTTTGCCATAAACGTGAGTGTACAGATATCTCTTCGAGAACCTGCTTTCAATCCTTTTGGATGCACACCCAGAAGAAGAATAACACAATGAGTCTGATGGAGCCATTTTTATGGGCCCTCTTGATGAAAGGAACACTAGGACTCAGCAATTCTGAGTCAGGTCCCTTGCCAAAAGGACCCTCTCCAAAATGTGAGACTGGCATGTCGTTACCAAGTCATGCATAGGACAGACTTCTGTGATCCTTATTCTATACTTAACCCCTCTTCAATTCTACGAATTTCACTTTCTACTTTATTCATTTCAGTTATTTTTCTGAATTTTTATAAGTATCCATTAACTTTATAATAAAAAGGCAATAAAGATCGTTCAAAGTCTGTTAGAACTAAGTATCTAAGGGTATCTCAACTATCTCTTAAAACCATCAATTCAAAGGAAATTTATAATATGAATATTGGTGAATGGATTCTATAGAGAGAGAATATATATTGGGTTGGCCAAAAAGTTCGTTTGGGGAAACGAACTTTATTTCAAGACTTTCTGTGCAGTATGGAGCTGAGAATAGGAACACAACTTCCTCCTCTTTCCCCATAGTGTCCAACATAACACTGACCAATAAAATTGAGTATGCTCAAGAGGCCTTCAAATATCAGAGGTGTCTATCCTTGAGTTATCAAATGGAAAAGGAAATAAGTTGAATTTTTAGTTAACTATAATTCTCTGTTGAATGTAAACAAGTAGAGCCATTGTAATTTTATAGGTGAAATTCATTAACACGAGGTATAGACCATTCAAGATGTCTATGTTAGCTCCAAGAATGAGTGGTCACTCAGCTGAGCGTGGCCTTTATGAGCGGAGGACAATGGTTAGCATGTGACTCCTCGTTATGGGGGGTTTGCCCGCCAGAGGGTGCCTGAACCTACTCTTTACCTCCTCACTTCTAACTCCCACCTTCTCCAAAGCCCACCACAGGGGAGATGAGGCCCTAGGATGGAGAAAGGACATCCATTGGTTTATTTCCTGGTTATCAGAGCAGCTGGAATTTTAACGATTTGGTCTTGGGCCATGTCCATGCAGTGGCATCAATAACTACCTGAGTCACAAGAGCTCTAACAACACAGCTGGGTCAAAACCGTTTCATTAAAAAATCTCTTCGGACTTCCCTGGTGGCGCAAGTGGTTAAGAATCTACCTGCCAATGCAGGAGACATGGGTTCGATCCCTAGTCCGGGAAGATCCCACATGCCGCGGAGCAACTAAGCCTGCGAGCCACAACTACTGAGCCCGCACACCGCAAATACTGAAGCCCGCACACCTAGAGCCCGTGCTCCGCAACTAAGAGTAGCCCCCGCTCGCCACAACTAGAGAAAGCCCACGTGCAGCACCAAAGACCCAATGCAGCCAAAAAAAAAATCTCTTCAAAACACCGTGTGTCTATTTACATTATCTAAAGTCAAACCCAAGAACTTGGCTATGGTATTCCAAGCTGTTGTGGATTCAGGTCATCAATAATTGACTTCAGAACATACTGCGTTTGGAAGTGTCCTCGATTACTTTACAATTCTTCCTGTGCATATATACTGCAAGATTCAGTCCCCTTAGCAACCGAGAATTTCTGCTTGTCTGCTTATGGCTGTTTTCAAGTACCACAAATACTTACAAAGGGTCCAGAGGCTCTCTCTCCTTGTAGACTCTGTTTTCCGAACTGATACTAGGTCTACTCCTTTTTTTACCTCCTCTCTACCCTGCCCAGATCTTAGTATAATGCTCTGCACATCCAAGATATTTTTAAATTTTAAGACTTAATTATCTTCTAGAAAGATTAGAGAACCCTTTACCAGGATGTCATAAAAAAGGAATATGGATGGATGAGTACCTTTGGGTTATAGCATCAGCTAGATGCATCTCTCCTTTCTCTCACATAAGGACAGGTCCTGATGGCAAATCATTGAGAATTTTGGTGAAAAAATTAGATTTTTTTCCAGCTTTGTTAAGGTATAAAAATTGATTATTTAATCAATTTCTCAGGCTCTAATTCTATCTTTGTGCCAGTGAGTCCCAATTTGTATTTTCAGCCCAGACTGCTCTTTACAGCTCCTGCCTACTAGGTATTATTACCTGAGAGGCCCTTTACACTTCAAAATTGTCCAAAGTTGAGCTCATTTAGCCTCTAAAATATCAACTGTATAAAAGCTGGGACTTTGTTTTGTTCACTGTTGGAATCCCAGGACCTAAAATAGTGCCTAGCATGCAGGTGGGTGCTCAATAAAGATTTGTGGAATGAACTGATGATGAATGAATGCATGAAAATGAATGAATGAAAAGATCCTCCCAGAAGGCAGAGTCTTTCAGTAATGCTCCACATGTTACAAGAGGGTTCTCCAACACTTGACAATTAAGATGGAACCCTATACCTCTTCCCATTATCTCATCCCTCCAGCCTCCTTTCTCTTTTATCAAATGGCCCTCGCTGCTGCCTCGTCCCCATCCACCTCTAAATATGCTCAAAATCTACTATCATAAAACAAAATGTTCCTTTATTATACCAGTCTATCTATAAATCTGTTCACTCTGTATTCCTATAATTTTGAATACCCTAGAGTTCCCAACTCACACCCCAGTCTTTCTCTCCTCTGTGCCTTTTTCAGGCAAGGAATGGCTCGCTTGGAATGCCCTCCCACTCCCCTGGAGGAGCTCTCTTTTGCCTAGCTATCTCCCTCTTATCCTTCAATTCCCACTGCAGGTATTATCTCCCCTATGAAGCCTCTTCGGTACCCATCTCCTCCCAAGCAACCAGGCAAAGTGGTCTTCCCCTGTGCCCTCGTAATATCCTAAGCCAGGCCTTCCCAAACTTTTTCACATCTTGGTACACATAGAAAATGGCTGAGGGTAAATGCATAAGGCTGCGCACGGCCTGGGTCTCAGGCCATCACAGTCCTTGTGCAGCACCATCTAGGTACACTTGTGACCCAGTCATGGTATGCCAGTGCGGCACGTCAAGATTGTTGGTAACTGCTCTCAGCAGGTTACAATTACTACATTCACTCCACTGTACTGTAATTATTTGTGTTTGTGTTTGTCCCTCATTGCACCTGTGAACTCCTCAAGGACAAGAACTCTGTTTTCTCATTTTTTATGCTTTAAATTATCACATACTAAAATTGACCTTTTTTGGACATATAGTTCTATAAATGTTATCACATGTATAGATTCCTGCAACCATGACCACAATTAGGATACAGAATAGTTCTGTCACACAAGGCACTATCACACACTCCTTCCACCTCTAACCCCTGGAACCCATTGATCTGTTCTCTGTCACTGTACTTTTGTCTTTTTGAGACTGTCATACAAATAGAACCAGACAGTATGTAACCTTTTGAAACTGGCTTCTTTCACTCAGCGTAACGTGTCTGACATTCATCCAAATTGTTGTGTATATCAATAGTTTGGTCCTTTTTATTGCTGAGTAGTATTTCATTGTGAGGATTTAATGCAGCTTGTTTATCCATTCATCCACTGAAGGATATATGGGGTGTTTCCAGTTTGGGGCAATTTCGAATACAGCTGCTATAAACATTTGTGAAAGGTTTTTCTGTGAACGTGAGTTTTCATTTCTCTAGGGTAAATACCCAGGAGTGGGATCATATGGGCTTACGGCAACTGGATACTTAGCTTTATGAGAAATCAACAAGTGGTCTCCAAAAGCGATACTGTTTTGCTGCTATATCTTACTGGCAATGTATGAGACTTTCAGTTGTTCCACATCCTTCCTAGCACTTGGCATTGCCAGCATTTTTCATTTTTGCCATTCTGTTAGGTGTGTTGTAGCTTCTCATTATAGCCTTGACTTTTATCTTTGTACTCCAGCAATTAGTACATTGGTAGATCCTCAATAAGTATTTGTTGAACTGAAATAAACTTATCCCATTTTTTCACTCCTGTTTCAAATTCACTAATGTTTTCACTATACTTTCTACCAAGCTTTGTGCTTAAAAACCAAAGAAATTGCATAGAAGTACTAAACTCCCTCCTATCCTCCTGTACTCACTCCTTTTCCCAAGTCCTAAAAGAATCACTCTTCCTATTAAAAGATTGATATAGCAATATTATACCTTTCACTCAGACTTAAAGACCTGCAAGCAAGGTTGCTTTTGAAAGGCTTCACTATCACTGCTACTAGTACTAACAATAAGAATCATCATTGGTAATTAGATAATTGGATGAGCCAGGCACTGTGCTAGGGGCTGTCCCTATAGTAACTCACTTACCCCTCCAACCACACGAGGTAGATATTATCCTCTCTTTACAGATGTGGGGACTGAGGTTTAATGAAACTGACAAACTTGCCCCAAGTCATACAGCCAATAAGAGAAGGCACCAGAGTACACACCCAGGTCAGGCTGGTTCCAGAAACCATAGTCCTAAGCATCCTCTGTAGCTGCTCTCCTGGGCAAAGGAACCAGCTGCTCTCTAATCAACAACAAAAACAATCTCAAATCACGTTAATTTTGAAGGAATATAAAACTTCAGGAAGTGAACCATTCTCCTCCTCACATCAGTCTTATGATAACTCCTTCAGATCAGCAATGAGGCACATGGATGAGGGGTACAGGGACCACGAGTCTGGGAACACTGCACTGCTTGAATGGAGGACAGACTCAGGATTTTAGATCTTATTCCTGTGAAGCCAGCAGCAGACGTGGGACTCAACTGAGCATCACTTGTTGCTCTATGAAAATTACCCCCATTCACTGAATCTTGAACCACATTTACATACTTCTATACTTCAGAGCATCCTCCACGGGAGACATGAGCTGAAGTTATAATAATGGCTGCTTTTTACGTTGAGTCATAAAAATAAAATAGAAATATATATATATAATAAAATTAATAATGTACTAACCTGAATCATCTAATGACTGAGCACATCCAGGGATAACATAGAACTTCAGTCTTTAGAGATATACCTAGCATTAATTCTAATAAAACAAGACATACTAGACTTTTCAGTGGATGCATGGAGTTAAAACTATGGCCAACAAACCATCAAATTGGAATTCAGTAGTTTGGCTTTAGTATTTTGATTTAAAATATTTCTTCTCTCTTTTATTACCTACTTTCTCCCAAACTCATAAACAATATGCTTGGAAGCTGAATCTATTTCTTTTTATGTTATTGACCAGGCAAGAAAGAGACACAAGTCTCAGGACCCTATGTCTTAAGGAGTCCCTTTCCTTAGCCCAAATATTCAATCATTTCATCCTTCAAGTATGAAATCAGCAGGAAAATGTGTGCACTAAAAAGGAAAGTTATCCAATGAAATTATGTCACAAGCAAACAGTAGTTTTGAGGGATCATCGTTGCTAGTTCCAAAATGTCGACCGTTTTGTGTGTTTTAGTCCCACATAAGGACAACATCAATTTCTAAATTTTCCTTACAGTGAACTACATAACAGAAAGAGGTTTCACCGGCACTCATGCAAATGAGTTAAACTGTTTTAAAACAAAGAGTGCCACCAAGTGATTACTGTCGTGGAAAATTATGGCGCCTCTAAAAATTATTTGGCTCAAAGTCCCAAGTAGTAAAATTCAAGGGTAATGAATTTTATCCATTTGGAGAGCTTCTTTAACCTGTGGCAGTTCCTTTATTCTTGGGCCTCCACACAATGTTCCCACTGCAATGCTTAAACACTCAATAATCATAGAGTCTACTGAAAGAATATCATTTAAACAAATTCGTAAGTGGCTTAAAATACACAGTGCCGGTGATTAATGAGGAAGCATTAAAGAGCAGAATGACTGGAAACCTTCCAATCAGCACTCCGAAATGTACTCATCACTGACAAATTTCTCAGACTTGAAACTTTGACAACCTCGAGAAAGAATTCCATATTTATATAAACCATAAGCCACTCAGCAATGATCTGAACTTGCTGTAAAACGTTGATTTTTCTCAAAAGAGCAAAACTTCTTTATCAAGACCACTGAACACAAAGAAGCGATTAAACACACACCAATTTGCATAGGCAACATAGCATTTTCTGTTTAAAAATCAAAACTTTTCATCCAGACTGATACATTTTTCTCTGAGAAGATACCTTTTTAAAAGAAAATAAACACAGCACAATCCAATTTCCCTTGCAAAAAGTGCAATCAAAAGTTTACAGAATTATACCCTATTATAATACCATATATAAGGACGAGCAGCTGATACCAGTTTCTGTTTTCCCCAAAATGCCTCTGGACATTGAGTCTTAAGGAAATAACCAGAGTAGTGTACAGTTTTGTACTTTTCTTTTACAGGATATTCCCACCTCACCTGCAATATTCTTTTGAAATATTAGAATTACCGGGACAAAAACTCAGAAGCATCTCATCACTTTTGTATCAAAGGCATCATTCTTATATAATTCTGACACATGGCTTTCAACCCTTGTGCAAAAAAATTCACCCTACCGAAAAACATGAGCTAATCTCCAAAAGCAATGATAAGCCTCTTGATATTTGCACTTGAGGAGTATTACTCACGGGCATAGGTGTGCTCCTTCATCCTCTACTGCCTTGCCGAAGCCCCAGGGAATGGAGAAGTTCAGCCAAGTTTCTCCTTCAAGATCCTCACCCATGGTAGCAAGCCAAATCAGCTCACCTCTGCCTAAAGATGGAGAGAAAGAACTCGGTTTTTGAGTCCTTTATAAGAAGAATGTTTGTATCACAACAAACAACTGCTAGACAAGAAGAGTGAGGGGGAAGGAGAGGAGGAATCGATGCTGCGAGGCCAATCGTATTTCATCACTCAGCTACTTGGAAACCAGATATGCTGAGACAATCACGTGCTTTGAGAGATTTGAGGATGCAAAAGAGGACGAGCTCTGTCTTTTGTAAATTATTAACAGGGACTTTTTTCCTGACCATGAGTAAAGATTCACAGGTTACTCGTTTCAGAAAAAAAGCAATCAGGTTTGGCACGGAGCACATAAATCGACAAGTCAAGAAACAAGATTGATGATCAGAGCTCTGCCACTGACCCCTATGAATCAGGACAACCCTGTGCAGTTGGAATCGAAGCAATGTTACACTGGGAATAAAGCGGCACCTTCTAAAGAGGCCCATAACTGCAATTTCAGCATTTGCCTCTGATGAAAACGAATATTTGCTCCACCCATCTGAGAACTCACTATGGGCTATTTGGCACTATGAGCTGGAATGAAGCCACACCTGCATGCAATTCTCACAGCTCTCCTAGGTTTCAAAGTGCTGTGAACTTCTCACATGGCTTGCTTGTGTTTCATCCAAATTTGAGATTTAACATGCCTGCCTTAAAGCCATTCGAAGTTGCCAGTGTTAATGCTAGATCCTACCGAGTAATTTAAACTCAGTGGGAAGATGCTGATTCAGAAAGCTTTCAGAAAGCACTGGCTTCCCATGACACAGACGGGGACATTTGGGGCACATTGTGTTGAGTGCTGTGGAATGTCTCCTTTTCTCTAGACCAGGATTTCTCAACCTCAGCATCACTGACATTTTCGGCTGGATACTTCTTTGTTGCAGGGCTGCCCTGTACACTGGGGGATGTTTAGCAGAATTTCTGGCTTCTACCCACTAAATGCCAGTAGCACCTCCAGCTGTGACAACTAAAAATGTCTCCAGCCATTGCCAAATATCCACTGGGAGGTAGAATCACCCGGGTTGAAACCACCGCTCTAGACCCAATTCTTTCGTGAAGTTTTTCAAAACAGGAGGAATGTTATTTACATTGGAGATAGGCTCATGCCAAACACAGGTGGTAGGTAAATAGTCAAGGCTGTGGGTGAACCCTAGGACTCATATGCAGGTGGCCAATTCGATTTGCCTTAATGGAGACACATTCAAAGTGGGGAACATAGGTCCACCGGTTAGGACTCAGAGCTTTCACTGCTGGGGCCCGGGCTCAATCCCTGTTGGGGAACTAAGATCCCAGAAGCCATGCATGGCCAAAATAAATCAATAAATAAAGTGGGGAATACAAACTCCACATTTACATTTGCAAACCGCTCACTATTTGGGATGGTTTTGTATGTGTCAACTTGACTGGGCCAAGGGATGCCCAGATATCTGGTTAAACATTATTTCGGGTGTACCTGTGAGGTGCTTCTAGATGAGATGATTAACATCTCAACCCATAGACTGAGTAAAGCAGATCACCTTCCCCAGTGTGGGTGGGCCTCATTCAAGGGAGAATTCACTCTCCACCTGACTGTTTCCGAACTGGGACATGGGCCTTCTCCTGACCTTGGACTGGAACTGCACCACTGGCTCTCCTGGGTCCCCAGTTTGCAGATGGCAGGTCATGGGACTTCTCAGCCTCCATAATCATGGGAGCCGACTCCTTATAATCAATCAATCTGTATGTACACACATACACACAAACACACAGACACACACAGACACACAAACACACACACAAACACAGACACACAAACACAGACACACACACACACACACACACACACACACACACACATACAGGCAGACCTCGGAGATGTGAGTTTGGTTCCAGACCACGGAAATAAAGCAAATATCACAATAAAGCAAGTCATGAATTTTTTGGTTTCCTAGTACATATAAGAGTGATGCTTACACTATACTGTAGTCTATTAAGTGTGCAATAGCATTATGTCTAAAAAAAACCAATGTGCATGCCTTAATTAAAAACAGTTTATTGCTAAAAAAATGCTAACCATCATCTGACAACACAGGGTTGCTCTAAATCTTCGGTTTGTAAAAAATGCAATACCTGTGAAGTGCAATAAAATAAGGTATGCCTGTAAATACAATAATAGCAATCTATTTAAATTCAACACTGAGAAAATTAGGCACATGGTTTCAAAACAAAAAATACAGATCAGCCAGTCCACAGGTGGTGGTGGACATCTTCTCATTAAGAAGACTGCCAAAAAAAATAAACAAATAAATAAAAAAGAAGACTGGCAAAGGACTTCCCTGGTGGTGCAGTGGTTAAGAATCTGCCTGCCAGTGCAGGGGACGTGGGTTCGAGCCCTGGTCTGGGAAGATCCCACATGCTGCAGAGCAACTAAGCCCATGCGCCACAACTACTGAGCCAGTGGTGTGGAGCCCGCGAGCCACAACTACTGAGCCCTCATGCCACAACTACTGAAGCCCACATGCCTAGAGCCCGTGCTTTGCAATGAGAAGTCACTGCAATGAGAAGCCTGCGCACCGCAACAAAGAGTATCCCCCACTCACCGCAACTAGAGAAAGCCTGCGCACAGCAACAAAGACCCAACGCAGCCAGAAATAAATAAATGAATAAATAAATTTATAAAAAAAAAAGAAGACTGGCATGCCTAGAAGAAACCCTGCCATGGGGAAGTTGTCTTGGGAGAAGGAACAGCCTTCAGAGCCTCAGAATTTCCTTTCTGAGTAGGAGCTGGTGTGATCAAGAGGAAAGTGAGTTCCTCACGTGGTACAGTGTGTCAGTATGGCTGTCTGTCCACTCCAGGGCTTATTGTGGAAGTTACTATGGAGGGGTCAGTCTCTGAAGGGTTGAGGTTTGTGCTTTGAGGTTCCTATGGGAAAGGGTATTGAGTGGGCAGGGAAAGAAGGGTGCTGCATCCCATTTCCTTCAGGATAAGAAAGAGTTTTTAATAAAGCAGAATGGTGTTCTGAGATGTGTAAACCACGTCCCCCTCTATGGACTGGATTGTAGGAGGAGGAAGCTGTGTGCCTTGGGAACTGTCCAGGGTGCTCAACGTGGCCTGGAGAGGGGAAAGACCCTCCACTTGAGCGCTGGGTCCCAGAAGCAGGAGCTTCAGGAAATAAACTCTCTTTATGTCTAGCCTATCTCCCATATTTATTCCCTGGCTGGGTGCTGTGGATTCTTCTTTCTTTTTTTTTTCAACTTGGAAACACTCACTGAATTGCTGCACTTTTACATTACAGCTGGATACCAAGGATTTATTAAACGCCTACCGAGTGGCCTGTGCAATGGCAAATATGAAAGACTTAGATCACATGTTGCTACCCTCAAAGACCTTATATTCGAGGATGAGAGAGAAAGATGATAAATATCCAAGAGCAGCGGATTTGAAAGATTACATTTCATATTTTCATTTTATGTTTTTACATAAAATTGGATTATTTTGCTTAGTTTAAAAAACTAAAGGTAGGGCTTCCCTGGTGGCGCAGTGGTTGGGAGTCTGCCTACCGATGCAGCGGACATGGGTTCGTGCCCCGGTCCGGGAGGATCCCACATGCCGCGGAGCGGCTGGGCACATGGGCCATGGCCGCTGAGCCTGCGCGTCCGGAGCCTGTGCTCCGCAACGGGAGAGGCCACAACAGTGAGAGGCCCGCGCACTGCAAAAAAAAAAAAAAACCTAAAGGTACACTTTGAGTGACTTTACTTATGAACATAATCATCCTTTTTGACTAGCCAATAGAAAAAGAAGACTACTATTTTTTAAAAATTATTTATTTATTCAATTTATTTATTTTTGGCTGCATTGGGTCCTTGCTGCTGTGCGTGGGTTTTCTCTAGTTGCGGCAAGCGGGGGCTACTCTTCGTTGTGGTGTGTGGGCTTCTCATCGTGGTGGCTTCTCTTGTTGTGGAGCTCGGGCTCTAGGCACACGGGCTTCAGTAGTTGTGGCACGTGGGCTCTAAAGCGCAGGCTCAGTAGTTGTGGCACGTGGGCTTGGTAGCTGTGGCTTGTGGGCTCTAGAGTGCAGGCTCAGTAGTTGTGGCTCATGGGCTTGGTTGCTCCGCGGCATGTGGGATCTTCCTGGACCAGGACTCAAAGCCGTGTCCCCTGCATTGGCAGGTGGATTCTTAACCACTGTGCCACCAGGGAAGCCCAAGAATACTATTTTAAAGCTGAGAAAATAATTTTATACTCATCTAAAGGAAGGTGTTGAGAATTATTTAGAGCTGCTCAGATAGAGTCCTTAATTCTGGGTCTGACATTCAAGGCCTCTGCCATCTCTTTCCAACCTTGCTTTCTGGCCCTTTCTCATACTTTCCATGTCAATTATATTAAAGAATGCAATGAGCTCCCTGTGATTTTCCACCTCCAGACATTTGGTTTTTTTCTGTTCCCTCCCATTAGACCACAAATTCCCTTCTTCCTGACCAAAATCAATCCTTCCCCAAACACCGGATTCATAGCCCATTTCCTATGATGTCTTCCACTTTCTCCAGGAGAATTAATCTCCCCACCTGGGTACTTCTAAAGGACATGGTACCTCTGTAAAAGCAGCTATCGCGCTCTGCCTTCCATTGCAGGGACTTGTGTTCAACTTGCTAAACTCACTGACCATTCTAGTATGCTTTCTGTAGACACTTTAGGATTTTCTACATAGCTGATCATGTGACCTGCAAATGAAATCAGTTTTACTTCTTCCCTTTCGAATCCTTCTCCCCACACCGCCCACCCCCGCCTTGCTTTAATGTACTGGTTAGAACCTCCAGTATAATGTTGAATAGAAGTGGTGAGAGTGGAAATCCTTTCCTGTTCCTGACCTTACGGGAAAAGCATTCTTAAGTAGTATTATACAAAGAATTGATAAACCAAACTTTATCAAAATTTTTAAAATGCGTTCTTCAACAGTGTACGGTGTAGAGAAAATATTTTTGTGTTCCTGAATAAATTTTGCTGAAAACTTGCGATGCTGAGCTAAGAGCAACCCTTGGGAAGGTAATTAAGAACTAGGTACACACTGAGAGAACTCCAGACAGATGGACTTAACTTTGGGGGTATGTGTTTACATTTCAAGGGAAAATGAGGCTCAGGGCCTTGGAGAGCCAGAGACATTCAGGCTTATGCGGTCCCTGGAAAGATTTCACTACATTCCAGAAGGTTAGGGTAAGAACCTAGGATCCTTTCATCCTGTCTCCAAGGAGCCAAAGTTTTATTCCCTCTTTTTGAAAGAAGAAGGGGAGGCAGCGGCCTCTTTCTCTTGTTTACAAGCAAAGAAAACCCATTTTTCTTCATTCCTCACCTGTGGATTATCTGGTCCCTCATATAGGAGACTTTTCCATCTGGCTTTCATGTGATGCCCCAGGGGTAAGGTCTGGGGCAAGGGGACCAATGCAGTGATTATTAGGTAAATAACACTAATGACAGTCTGTCTCTGATTCAGAAAGCGTCATGAACACATTCAGGATAAAATGAATGAAGATGGATATTAAAAACTCAACAAAAAGACACTGGGCTTTGATTTCTGTCTCTCTTGCGGTTGGAGGCTGTAAAGAAAAGGTCCTAATTTTCTGAGAAATGGCACATGCCCTCCGGTCAAAAGCAGTTTCTGTGCTCATTTACCTGCCAGTTTTCTCATTTTTTCCTTCATTTTTTTTTTCTTTTATTGTGGTAAAATATACATAACATAAAACTTACCATTTAAACCATTTTTCAGTTTACAATTCAGTGACATTAGTACATTCACAATGTGCAACAAGCACTACTATCCATTTCTAGAACTTTTTCATCATCCCCCAAAGAAATTCTGTACCCATTCAACAATAACTCTCCATCACCCCCTCCCCCAGCCCCTAGTAACCACCATTCTACTTTCTGTCTCTATGAATTTGCCTATTCTAAAGTACCTCATATAAGTGAAACCATAGAGTATTTGTTCTTTTGTCTTTGATTTCACTTAACATAATGTTTTCAAACTTCATCCATGTTGTAACATGCATGAGAATTTCATTCCTTTTTATGGATGAATATATCCCACTGTATGCACAGACCACATTTTGTTTATCATTCATCTGCTGATGGACCCCTGGGTTGTTTCCATCTTTTGGATATTGTGATTAATGCTGTTATGAACACTGGTGTGTAAGAATCTGTTTGAGTCTCTGCTTTCAATGCTTTTGAATATATACCTAGGAATAGAATTGCTGGATCACAGGGTATTTCTATGTTTAACTTTTTGAGGAACTAGCAAACTATCTCATACAGCAGCTGCACCACTTTTCTTTCCCCCCAGCAGTGCACAAGGGTTCCAATTCCGCACATCCTCACCAACACTTATTTTATCTCTTCCTTCACTTTTGTACTTTTGTCAGCTCATCAGTAATTTTAAGCTTTTAAAAAAGTATTTTATCTAGAGAATTGGTCTGAATAACCCTGCTACTCTTAGAAACAGGAGACCTCCTTTTACTTTCTTTTTTAAACAAATTTTCATGACAATATCACACAGAGTTGGTACAATAAATCTCAAAGTAATATCATTGGCTCTACAGCACCTGGGGAAACTTTTATTTTTGATAGAATGCTAAGAACAAGTACATCTTTAAATTTACATTAAAATATATATTATTTTGAATTCCTAGGTTCATTTTTAGTACTCCTCTTTATACAAATTTCTACCCTTCTCATGTGGCTGACATGGTGTTAACATGAAATGAACATGTTAACACTAAAAATACATCATGGGGCTTCCCTGGTGGCACAGTGGTTAAGAATCCGCCTGCCAGTACAGGGGACACGGGTTCGAGCCCTGGTCCAGGAAGATCCCACATGTCACGGAGCAACTAAGCATGTGCGCCACAACTACTGAAGCCTGAGCCTCTAGAGCCCGTGCTCCGCAACAAGAGAAGCCACCGCAATGAGAAGCCCATGCACTGCAACGAAGAGCAGCCCCCGCTCACCACAACTAGAGAAAGCCCGTGCGCAGCAATGAAGACCCAGCGCAGAAAGAAAGAGAGAGAGAGAGAGAGAGAGAGAGAGAAAGGAAGGAAGGAAGGAAGGAAGGAAGGAAGGAAGGAAGGAGGGAAGAAAGGAAGGAAGAAAGAAAAGAAAAGGAAACAAAGGCGGATCTATTTTTAAAAAAATAAAATAAAATAAAAATACATCATCGGGCTTCCCTGGTGGCGCAGTGGTTGAGAGTCCACCTGCCGATGCAGGGGACACGGGTTCGTGCCCCGGTCTGGGAGGATCCCACATGCCGCGGAGCGGCTGGGCCAGTGAGCCATGGCCGCTGAGCCTGCGCATCCGGAGCCTGTGCTCCGCAACGGGAGACGCCACAACAGTGAGAGGCCCACGTACCGCCAAAAAAAAAATAAAAATAAAAAATAATAAAAAATAAAAATACATCATCCACAGAATAAGTTATTTTAAGTTAAAGTCACCCTTTGGAGAGCAGCCTAGTTGGTGTTTTGTAAAAATGTTTTTCTCTAGTAACAATAAAAGCTGACTTTAATGAAAATTGAGGAAATGTCGGCACTACTTTTCTGTTATCTACACACTGTCATTTATTTTTCTATTTTCCTTTGTTTTCTCTGTAAAAGAATAAGGAAAATATCACACAGCTTGCTGAGAATAAGACCAGTCTTTTTCAACCTTGAACTTATAGTTAGAAATAACTGACACAGAATGAGATTTTATCCTTGCTGCAGAAAGTAAAGGAAATGTCATTAAAAACATAAATTGATTACAGCCTTTTGAAATTGAAGGGGAAATTTTCCTCCCAAACTCTTTCTCTCAATCTAAATGCTCCCAGTAATATTGTTCAAGGTTCAGATAAGTCGGCTATTAAGTAAATTAGCCTTGAACCTACAAGTGGCATTCAAAAACCTGTCTAGCCATGAAAGATTTAAGCTGAATTGTACCTGCAATGCAAAATGAGGAAAGGATTACAAAAGCTCATTACGTAGAATTCACATAGCAATTCATGTTTTCTATGCATCTACAATCAGATGCAAGTCATTGCTCTAAAAGGTTCTGTGCATTTTTCAGTGGGCACCGTTCTCCATAAAACTCACAATGGCAGAATTTGCTATTTCCATCCATCTTCCTTCCCTATCATTCATTCAATGTCTACTGAGTACCGAGAGTGACCCAGGCATTGTGTTAGGCAGTAGGGCTAGAGAAATGAATACTGTCTGGGCAAGTGCAGTGACTTCAGCATCCCCTCCCCGCAGTGTTTGAGACTGCAGGCTGCAGTTTTGTCTCCCTGCCTGAGCCCTTCGAATCGATAATCCCTTATCCACCGCCCCACATCCATCTGCTATTTGGTTCCTGACCTGGCTTTATCCCTGGGCACTGCTATGTAGGTCTGCCTCACTCCTTCCACATTTTGCATCTTGCAAGCCAGTCTCAGTCACCCTCCACCTTCTCCTCAGCTCTGGAATTCTGCCTAGCTGTAATGCCCAATTCTCCCAATGAAAGTTGGGATTAAGGATGACAGATAAAATAGAGGACTCCCATTATATTTGAATTTCCAATAAACAATGAATTTTTTAGTATAAATATATCCCAGGTAATATCTGGGATGGGACATACTCAGACTAAACAATTATTTGATATTATCTGAAATTCAGATGTAACTGGAGTCCTGTATTTTTATTTGCTTGATCTGGCAACCCTAGGCATGGCAAATAAAATACATTCCTCAAGAAACTGACACTGTGAATTAACATGATGAATCACAGTAGAACTTGTCTGGGACTGGTACTAGGTTGGGTTCCCCTGGAAGCATACCTTAAGATAAGAATCTGAGTGCAAGCGGTTTATTTGGGAGGTGACATAAAAGAGGGAAGGGAAGGAATCTAAAACAGTGTGCATTAACCGACAAGTTACTGCTGTGGATAACTGAGAACCCTCTTCAGAGATGTCTCCCCCAAGAGACAACAGTGCTGCAATATCTTTCCTCAGCTCACATTTGGCATTAGTCGAGGATCGCTCCTGGGGAGTTTAACTCCCCTGCATTTCCAGCCAAGTGTGTCTCGGCAGCCAGATGAAAGCCTCTGGCAGAGAGTGACAGGTGCTTGCAGCAAAGCCAGCAGAGACAGTGAGTGCCAAGGAGATAGGAATAGGCACTGCTGTGACAGCACCTGCTACAGTGATATCTCTATATTGTGAGCCCTGTATAAACTGAGTTAATTTGGGAATCAAACCTAAGTCCAAAAATTGTGGCAAGTAAGAATTGGGAAACACCTCAAAGATAATCTAGTCCAACTCCCTATTTCACAGATCAGGACGTTAGAGAGAGAATTTCTTATCCAAAGGAAAGAGTTACCTTTTGGCAGGTCCAAGATGCTATTTCTATTACTGTCAGGTCACCATCAAACAGTGAAGGATGATTTGCAAAGTACTTTCATATTTCATAGACCCCAATCCTACCACTTCACACCCAAAGGAGAAGAAGCTCTTTGAGTTTGGTCAGGAGTGGGGTGTTAGGCAAGGACCAAAGTGATCTGGGTATTATGTAGACTCAGAGGGCCCCTCTCACTGTAAGCTGAGAACCCAGCCTCCTGCTTGGATCTGGGAAACAGAGGAGGGTGTGAATTAGGAATCAGTCCTCTTTTATGCAGAGGGCACCTTGCCCCAGAGAAAGGTCGCTACCCTTTGTCTATTCCCCATCCTCAGGTCAACTAGGTGCTTGGCCTTCCTCAGATCACACTGAGATCCCATATAAAGAAAGTTGCCTGAGGGAAGATGGAACTTCTCCAGGAGTACCAGGTTAGGCTGACCTCTTTACTCCATCATTCCGGTATTCCTTCAGAGCGGTCCCACAGAAACCTTAGCAGTGGACAGAATTCTTTTTCTGATTCCCTCCCAAATTTGGGGTGAAAATCAAGTGGGATCATGGTGTGAAATCTCTAAATAGCTATAGATTTGCAATCTATGAAAGATAACATAAAATAGAGATTCCAGCTCCTGGCACAGAACTGCCACATAATAGACACTCAATAAATGTTTAATGAATGAGGGACAGAGTCCCTGAATTGCAACTTATTGCTTACGCTCACTTAAAAATCAATGTATTCTACTTTTTGCTCAGTTTGTTAGGAACCCTTGACTACATGATTTGACACCGATGTTCATACTCTGTGCCCTGGGATATAGGGTGCAGCCATTAGCATTAGGAGTAGCTAAGGAAAAGGAAGGCAAGTATGGAAAAAAAATACCCAATGCAAACTTTATGACCTGAACAAAATTTTGACAGAACTAATAGTCTTTGAAAGGTATCCATGAGGCTTTTATTTATTTAAGCATTTATAATTTAAACCAAAACAAGAAAACCAATCAAGATAATGTAACTGATTCTAACTTAGAATTTTTCTCCAGCCATATGTAGCAACTAATAATTTCCTTATCTGGCCCATAAATGACCTCACAGTAAGTCAAGGAAATTCAACTGGGATCTTAATGTCATATTTAACATTATTTTTCACCTCTTTTTTTTTTTTGCGGTATGCGGGCCTCTCACTGCTGTGGCCTCTCCCGTTGCGGAGCACAGGCTCCGGACGCACAGGCTCAGCGGCCATGGCTCACGGGCCCAGCTGCTCCACAGCATGTGGAATCTTCCGGGACCAGGGCACGAATCCATGTCCCCTGCATCGGCAGGTGGACTCTCAACCACTGCGCCACCAGGGAAGCCCCTATTTTTCACCTCTTAACTCAATATGCCAGACCTACACTTAGAGCATTACAGATCGTAAGCAAACCCACTTATCAGCGTCACTTTACAAAGTAAAGTGACACTTTACTTTAGTAAAGCTGTTGGAGAAAGCAGTGAGATGGTAGTAAGCAGCATAGTAAGTCTCTTCTCCAAGCACTAAACACCAAACCGTAGAAATGAACTCAACCTGCAATGCTCTGCATGTCTTCAAGATGTGTGTGGTAAAATCTTTATGTCTATTTAATGAGAACTTTACTTCTTGAAATCACATGTTTTCTAAGAAGACAATGAGTGTAACCTTAAGTCTGTATCACTCTGAGCTTTCTTTATGGACACAGTGTCTTAAATTCCAAGGAATTCAGACACGAGTTCTTAAAAGGCTCTTGGACACCACTGAGTCCATTCGACTCATTTTACAAATGACACGATCAATGCCCAGAGAAGTTAAGTGAGATTCTCTAGCCCAGGGCTCAGCAAACTTTTCCTGTAAAGGGCCAGATAGTAAATAGTTTAGGCTTTGTGGGCCCTATGGTCTCTGCCACACCTCAGCTCTGTCACTGTAGTGTGAGAGGCAATACAGTTGGCCATCGATATCTGTGGTTTTTACATTCACAGATTCAACCAATCACAGATCTAAAATATCCACACACAAAAAAAATTCCAGAAAGTTCCAAAAAGCAAAACTTGAATTTGCTGCACACCGGCTACTATTTACATAGCCTTTACACTGCATTTACAACTATTTACATAGCATTTACATTGTGTCAGGTATTATATCTAGAGATGATTTAAAGTATATGGGAGGATGTGCGTATGTCATATGCAAGTACAATGCAATTTTATATAAGGGACTTGAGCATCCTCAGATCTTGGTATCCACGGGGGTCTTGGACCTAATCCCCTAAGGATACCGAGGGATGACTGTACTTTGACAAATGAGCATGGCTGTGTTCCAATAAAGCTTTATTTACAAAAACTAGTGGTGGCTTGGGCTTGGCCTCTGGGCTGTAGTTTGCCAAACCCTGATCTAGATTGCACAGCTGAATAATGTCATAGCCAGGCCAGACCCAGCTTCTATTGAGTGGCTATGTTTATTTATTCATCTAACTAATACCTACTAAGAGTATACTGAGTGCCAGACATGAGGTGGGATGGTAAGACATTCTGGTACAGTTGAATAACCCCACGTCAAGACTGTAATACTTTGTCTATAGGGATAAAATTTAGCAGTCTCTACTAATTGTGTCTCAAGAAAACATCTTCAATTGGAGATCAAATTTCTGATCATGGAAACTGTCTATGAGACACGAAAATTTGATCTTCTCTAGAACTAACAGCATAATACATCTGCAGTTGTAGGTCTCTGTTCTCAATGCATAGGTGGCCCTGATCGTTCTGTTCCCAGACATGAGCCATTAGGATTTCCAGGATCAGCACCCCTACCCAACCCCGCTGGATCATGGACATTCCTTCCAGGGAGTTCTCACAGAATTTGGCTCACCCTACAACCAACGCCTCCTTCGTAATACAGTGTCTCTGCCAAAGGGTATCATAGAGAGGACCCGTTTTCATAGACAAATGAGAAGATCCAAAGGGACTGGCTCAAGTGAAGCAGGGGGACAGGAGAAATGTCGACCCAGTTGTTGACACTTTCCACAAATATTTAAAGCCCCAGCAACATTCTGGGCAGGCTGGGCTGAACTGCAGACAAAGTCCCTTTCTAGAGGGGCTTAAAGGAGAACTGGGAGGGCATTAAACTGATAGTGATAAGTTCTGTGAAAACAAATAAGGAAATGAGAGAGTAACTGAATAAAGAGTGGATGGGGGCTGTGGAGAGAAAGAAGGGGGCTATGTAAACTACAGTGATCAGGGAAGGCCTTTTAAAGAGGGTGTAATTTGGGATAAGTCCTACATGATGACAAGGAGACAGCCTCATAAGGATCACGGTAATAAGAACCATGATTCTTAATGCCCTGAGTTCAAATGTCTTGAGGCAGAAACTTGTTTGGTGTGTTCAGTGTGGTTAGACTAGAGAAGGTAGGTAAGCACAAGAATGCTGTGAGATGAGGTCAAAACGGAAGGAAGGGGGTGCAACCCCTGGCCACCATGCCTATGAGTCAGTGTCTACAAAGTAGGGGACATGCTCCACGGGGCATGACCCTAGACGATCCACTGGGGTGAGTGAGAAAAACATCAGCACTTTTATTTACGTATATTTTTGTCTAGGGACTTCCCTGGTGGTCCTGTGGCTAAGACTCCACGCTGCCAATGCAGGGGGCCCGGGTTCAATCCCTGGTCAGGGAACTAGATCCCACATGCTGCAACGAAGATCCTGCGTGCCGCAACTAAGACCCGGCCCAGCCAAATAAATAAATAGATATTTTAAATATATATATATATATATATATATATGTATTTGTCTAAAATAACAGGAAAGAAATTCAGCTTTGCTAATAGGTCATATAAAGATTGTCATTAGTGCTTTCTCTTAGGATGCCTGAAGGTCATGAACCAGGTATGCTACTGAAAACTTCCCGAGGGAAAAGAGTGTGCAAACAGTCTGTAGGGCACCTGCAATATTTTTGTTCTGTTGCAGTTGATATGTGCCTTAAGTGAATTTACAGATTATATTCTCTAGTTGTTACTAAATGAACTCTCATAGAACACACGAATGGCTTAAAAAGCTCTGTGCAGTGGAATCAAGGATTGAAAATAATGCAAAGCAATACAAGCACAAGAGAAAGGCAAGAAAATGGTAGAGTTTACGCTTCTCCTTCCCCTAGTATAACCTCTTTAATGGCGACAACTCCTGGGTAAAAACAATAATGATCTAATTCAACATTTTCAAAAGTGTTTGTATGTCACATTTTACATCATGGTTCAGTATTTAGATACGTATATAGAGTCATGTAAATATACACATATATATGGATATAGGTATATAACTGAAATAATAGTTTTTCAAAACAATACTTATTAGTAATATACTCTGATATTTTCTCTTATATTTTATTTAAAATAATATTCGTTATTACTAATATTATAATCCAATAGGTTACAATATGCAGTTTGAAAAATACTGATACAATCAGACCAGAGGAGAAATCAGCCACATAAAGTCAAACTAAGACTACCTAAATATGGATTAACACCCATTACGGTTAACCATCAGTCTCACCACAAAACTATATTTTGCCCCTTAGAAGTTGGCTAATGGTAGCATGAAGCCATCAGAATTTGCAAAATACTTAAAAAACTAAATACCCAGACCACAAAAACAAACCACTACTATATTTTTCAGTAACATTAAAACCATGAGACAACACTCATCCATTACTTCACAAAATTTTACTAAACTTAAGTCTCTTTAAAGATCTCTTCGTATATGTACATCATCTGTAAACATGCATAGACATACAAAGACACAGGCATATATGGATAGTCTTACCATTTTTTTGCTGAGGTGCTATGTAAACAAATAAGTTTGGAGACCACTATTATATTATAGCTCACAGAATTTGTCTGCCCTGGACCTCCGTTATCCACCTGAGGATTTCCAGGACCCTAGAACTGAGAACCGTACTTTTTCACCTTGTTTCTCCTGTTATTGTCTAAACTCAATGTTTGCAGTCCTTTATTACCTGAACTACTAGCCTGGAAAATACACCACTTTTTGAAGTCCTTTTCCCCACAGCAAGTAATTGATGGACACAAGACATCATAAGACCAGGCCACATAGTAGTTATTCCCATGCCAAAGCCTTGTATGACTTGGCTCATTTTGATTCAACTTACTCTACCATCTGGATATCCTTTTAGAAAAATTAAATGTGTGAAAGGATCTGGTATATCCCAATCACCACTCAGTTTATCAGTTATATAATCTGCTCTAGTTAAGAGAACTATATTTGGAGAGAGAGAAACAAACCTAGACTAGTCATATTAGATATACAAACCTCAGCCAACGTCTTAGCCTTTCTAGGCCTCAGTTTCCACATTTCCAGCATTTCCATGGTGAAAATACGTACCTCTAATTAATCCTATTACAGGGGTCCCCTGCTTTTCGAAAGTTTGCTTTATGCCACTTTACTCTAAAAAAACAAACCTACAATAGTACCCGTTTTCACTAACTTAAGGAAATATGAAGAGGATGTTTGCTTTTATGAAAAAAAAGCGAAAATGTGAAAATAGCATTTAGCATTTGTTTTGCAGCAAGCCTTTATAGAGGGAGCATGCACCCCGAGCAATGAGATTGGTACCACCAAGCTCCTTCCTCAGGAACTACACACAGCACCTCAGCAGCAAGCCACCACAGCCCTGAACTACGTCTGTGAGCATCTGTGCTTTCTCTCAATTTATTTTTGCAGGCATTAGCAAGATGTGTCCTGAGGTAACTGCTTATTCACTTTACATCATTTCAGCTTACAAAAAGTTTCACAGGAACACTTGACTTTTGGATAGCAGAGGAAACCTGTATAAGGATTAATTAGAAAATCTATAGAATGTACTTTAGCACATTGCTCAGCATAGAATGAGTACTCTGTAAACTGTGGCTATCACTTTCCTGTGGAGATTCAGTTCTGTGCAACACATCTTCATACAGTTTATACAACTCACATAGATGTGCTTTTAAAAAAATCATACTCAACAGTGAAAACCTGAAAGCTTTTCCTCTAAGATCATGAACAAAGCAAGGATGCTCACTCTTGCCACTTTTATTCAACATAGTATGGGAAGTCCTAGCCTGAGCAAATAGGCAAGAAAAAGAAATAAAGGGCACCCAAACTGGAAAGGAAGAAGTAAAATTATCACTATTTGTAGATGACATGATATTATACATAGAAAACCTAAAGACTCCATCAAAAAAACTGTTAGAACTAATAAATGAATTCAGTAAAGTTTCAGGATACAAAATCAATACACAAAAAATCTGTAGTGTTTCTATACACTAATAACAAAATATCAGAGAAATTAAGAAAACAATCCCATTTACAATTGCATCAAAAAGAATAAAATACCTTGAAATAAATTTAACCAAGGAGGTAAAAATCCTGTATATTGAAAACTATAAAACATTAATGAAAGCAATTGAGGAAGACACAAATAAATAGAAAGATATTCCGTGCTCATAGATTAGAAGAATTAATACTGTTAAAATGTCTATACTACCCAAAGCAATAGGCAGATTCAATGCAATCCCTATCAAAAGTCCAATGGCATTTTTCACAGAAATAAACAATCCTTAAATTTGTATGGAAGCACAAAAGACCCTAAATATCCAAAGCAATCCTGAGAAAGAAAAACAAAGCTGGAGGTATCATACTCTCTGATTTCAAACTATATTACAAAATTATACTAATCAAAACAGTATGGTATTAGCATAAAAACAGACACATAGATAAATGGAACAGAATAGAGACCTCAGAAATAAATCCACACATATATGGTCAATTAATTTATGACAAAGGAGCCAAGAATATACAATGGGGAGAGGAAAGTCTCTTCAATAAATGGTATTGGGAAAACTGGACAGCCACAGGAAAAAGAATGAAACTTGACCACTATCTTACACCGTAAACAAAAATTAACTCAAAATGAATTAAGACTTGAACATAAGACTTGAAATCATAAAACTCCTAGAAGAAAACATAGGCAGTAAGCTCCCTAACAGAGGTCTTGGAAATGATTTTTTGACACAAGAAAGCAAAAGTGACAAAAGCAAAAATAAGTAATGGGACTACCTCAAACAAAAAAGCTCTGCACAGCAAAGGAAACCATCAACAAAATGAAAAGGCAACCTACCGAATGGAAAATAATATATGCAAGTCACATATCTGATAAGGGGCTAATATCCACAATACATAAAGAAGTCATACAACTCAATAGCAAAACAAAACAAAAAACAAGCAATCCAATTTAAAAATGGGCAGAAGATCTGAATAGACATTTTTCCAAAGAAGACATACACATGGCCAACAGCTACATGAAAAGATGCTCAGCATCATTTATCATCAGAGAAATGCAAACCTAAACCACAATGAGGTACCACCTCACAGCTGTTAGAATGGCTATTATCAAAAAGACAAGAAACAACAAGTGTTGGTGAAGATGTGGAGAAAAGGGAACCCTTGTATACTGTTGGTGGTAATGTAAACTGTTGGTGGTGCAGCCACTATGGCAAACAGTAAGAGGGTTTCCTAAAAAATTAAGAATAGAACTATCTTATGATCCAGCAATTCCATTTTTGGTATTTAACCAAAGAAAACGAAAACACTAAATCAAAAAGATATCTGCACTCCCACGTTTACTCCAGCATTATTTACAATAGCCAAGGTACGGAAACAACATAAGCGTCCATTGATGAGTGAATGGATAAAGAAGTTGGAGAGGGGCTTCCGGGAAGATGGTGGAAGAGTAAGACGTGGAGATCACCTTCCTCCCCACAGATACACCAGAAATACATCTACACGTGGAACAACTCCTACAGAACACCAACTGGCAGAAGACCTCAACCTCCCAAAAGGCAAGAAACTCCCCACGTACCTGGGTAGGGCAAAAGAAAAAAGAATAAACAGAGACAAAAGGATAGGGACGGGACCTGCACCAGTGGGAGGGAGCTGTGAAGGAGGAAAGGTTTCCATACACTAGGAAGCCCCTTCGCGGGTGGAGATTGCGGGTGGCAGAGGAGGAAAGCTTCGGAGCCGCGGAGGAGAGCACAGCAACAGGGGTGCGGAGGGAAAAGCGGGGAGATTCCCGCACAGAGGATCAGGGCCGACTGGCACTCACCAGGTCGAGAGGCTTGTCTGCTCACCCGCCAGGGTGGGCGGGGCCTGGAGTTGAGCCTCCGGCTTCGGTCGGAGCGCAGGGAGAGGACTGGGGTTGGCGGCGTCGTGAACACAGCCTGAAGGGGTTAGTGCACCACGGCTAGCCGGGAGGGAGTCCGGGAAAGAGTCTGGACCTGCCTAAGAGGCAAGAGACTTTTTCTTCCCTCTTTGTTTCCTGGTGCCCGAGGAGAGGGGATTAAGAGCGCTGCTTAAAGGAGCTCCAGAGAAGGGCACGAGCCACGGCTAAAAGCGCGGACTCCAGAGACGGGCATGAGACGCTAAGGCCACTGCTGCCGCCACCAAGAAGCCTGTGTGCGAGCACAGGTCACTATCCACACCCCCCTTCCGGGGAGCCTGTGCAGCCCGCCACTGCCCGGGTCCCGGGATCCAGGGACAACTCGCCCGGAAGAACGCACGGCGCGCCTCTGGCTGGTTCAACGTCACGCCGGCCTCTGCCGCTGCAGGCCCGCCCCGCACTCCGTGCCCCTCCCTCCCCCCCCCGGCCTGAGTGAGCCAGTGCCCCCGAATGAGCGGCTCCTTTAACCCCGTCCTGTCTGAGCGAAGAACAGACGCCCTCCGGCGACCTACACGCAGAGGCAGGGCCAAATCCAAAGCTGAGCCCCTGGGAGCTGTGAGAACAAAGAAGAGAAAGGGAAATCTCTCCCAGCAGCCTCAGGAGCAGGGGATTAAAGCTCCACAATCAACTTGATGCACCTGCATCTGTGGAATACATGAATAGACAACGAATCATCCCAAATTAAGGAGGTGGACTTTGAGAGGAAGATTTATGATTTTTTTCCCCTTTTCCTCTTTTTGTGAGTGTGTATGTGTATGCTTCTGTGTGAGATTTTGTCTGTATAGCTTTGCTTCCACCATTTGTCCTAGGGTTCTATCTGTCCATTTTTTGTTTTTCTTTTTGATTTTTTCCTTAATAATTATTTTTTATTTTAATAACTTTATTTTATCTTTTTTCTTTCTTTATTTCTTTCCCTCCCTCCCACCTTTAGACAAGGAATCATCCAAAACTGAGGAGGTGGACTTTGAGAGCAACATTTATGATTTTTTTCCCCTTTTCCTCTTTTTGTGAGTGTGTATGCTTCTGTGTGAGATTTTGTCTGTATAGCTTTGCTTCCACCATTGGTTCTAGGGTTCTATCCATCGGTTGTTTTTTTTTTTTTAATTTTTTTCTTTTTTTCTCTTAAAAATTTTCTTATTTTAATAACTTTATTATATTTTATCTTATTTTATTTTACTTTATCTTCCTTCTTTCTTTTTTTCCTTCCTTCCCTCCTTCCCTCCTTCCTTCCTTCCTTCCTCCCTCCCTCCCTCCTTTCTTTCTACTTCTATCAATTCTTTCTTTCTACTTTTTCTCCCTTTTATTCTGAGCCGTGTGGATGAAGGCTCTTGGTGCTGCAGCCAGCAGTCAGTGCTGTGCCTCTGAGGTGGGAGAGCCAACTTCAGGATACTGGTCCACAAGAGACCTCCCAGCTCCACATAATATCAAATGGCGAAAATCTCCCAGAGATCTCCATCTCAACACCAGCACCCAGCTTCACTCAACGACCAGCAAGCTACAGTGCTGGACGTCCTATGCCAAACAACTAGCAAAACAGGAACACAACCCCACCCATTAGCAGAGAGGCTGCCTAAAATCATAATAAGTCCACAGACACACCAAAACACACCACCAGAGGTGGACCTGCCCGCCAGAAAGACAAGATCCAGCCTCATGCACCAGAACACAGCCACTGGTCCCCTCCACCAGGAAGCCTACACAACCCACTGTACCAACCTTAGCCACTGGGGCAGACACCAAAAACAACGGGAACTACGAACATGCAGCCTGCAAAAAGGAGACCCCAAACACAGTAAGATAAGCAAAATGAGAAGACAGAAAAATGCACAGCAGATGAAGGAGCAAGATAAAAACCCACAAGACCTAACAAATGAAGAGGAAATAGGCAGTCTACCTGAAAAAGAATTCAGAATAATGATAGTAAAGATGATCCAAAATCTTGGAAATAGAATGGACAAAATGCAAGAAACATCTAACAAGGACCTAGAAGAACTAAAGATGAAACAAGCAACAATGAACAACACAATAAATGAAATTAAAAACACTCTAGATGGGATCAATAGCAGAATAACTGAGGCAGAAGAACGGATAAGTGACCTGGAAGATAAAATAGTGGAAATAACTACTGCAGAGCAGAATAAAGAAAAAAGAATGAAAAGAACTGAGGACAGTCTCAGAGACCTCTGGGACAACATTAAACGCACCAACATTCGCATTACAGGGGTTCCAGAAGAAGAAGAGAAAAAGAAAGGGACTGAGAAAATATTTGAAGAGATTATAGTTGAAAAACTCCCTAATATGGGAAAGGAAATAGTTAATCAAGTCCAGGAAGCACAGAGAGTCCCATACAGGATAAATCCAAGGAGAAACACGCCAAGACACATATTAATCAAACTGTCAAAAATTAAATACAAAGAAAACATATTAAAAGCAGCAAGGGAAAAACAACAAATAACACACAAGGGAATCCCCATAAGGTTAACAGCTGATCTTTCAGCAGAAACTCTGCAAGGCAGAAGGGACTGGCAGGACATATTTAAAGTGATGAAGGAGAAAAACCTGCAACCAAGATTACTCTACCCAGCAAGGATCTCATTCAGATTCGATGGAGAAATTAAAACCTTTACAGGCAAGCAAAAGCTGAGAGAGTTCAGCACCACCAAACCAGCTTTACAACAAATGCTAAAGAAACTTCTCTAGTCAAGAAACACAAGAGAAGGAAAAGACCTACAATAACAAACCCAAAACAATTAAGAAAATGGGAATAGGAACATACATATCGATAATTACCTTAAATGTAAATGGACTAAATGCTCCCACCAAAAGACACAGATTGGCTGAATGGATACAAAAACAAGACCCATATATTTGCCGTCTACAAGAGACCGACTTCAGACCTAGAGACACATACAGACTGAAAGTAAGGGGATGGAAAAAGATATTCCATGCAAATGGAAACCAAAAGAAAGCTGGAGTAGCAATTCTCATATCAGACAAAATAGACTTTAAAATAAGGACTATTAGAAGAGACAAAGAAGGACACTACGTAATGATCAAGGGATCGATCCAAGAAGAAGATATAACAATTGTAAATATTTATGCACCCAACATAGGAGCACCTCAATACATAAGGCAAATACAAACAGCCATAAAAGGGGAAATCGACAGTAACACATTCATAGTAGGGGACTTTAACACCCCACTTCCACCAATAGACAGATCATCCAAATGAAAATAAATAAGGAAACACAAGCTTTAAATGATACATTAAACAAGATGGACTTAATTGATATTTATAGGACATTCCATCCAAAAACAACAGAATACACATTTTTCTCAAGTGCTCATGGAACATTCTCCAGGATAGATCATATCTTGGGTCACAAATAAAGCCTTGGTAAACTTAATAAAATTGAAATTGTATCAAGTATCTTTTCCGACCACAACGCCATGAGACTAGATATCAATTACAGGAAAAGATCTGTAAAAAATACAAACACATGGAGGCTAAACAATACACTACTTAATAACGAAGTGATCACTGAAGAAATCAAAGAGGAAATAAAAAAATACCTAGAAACAAATGACAATGGAGACAGGACGACCCAAAATCTATGGGATGCGGCCAAAGCAGTTCTAAGAGGGAAGTTTATAGCAATACAATCCTACCTTAAGAAACTGGAAACATCTCGAACAAACAACCTAACCTTGCACCTAAAGCAATTAGAGAAAGAAGAACAAAAATACCCCAAAGTTAGCAGAAGGAAAGAAAGCATAAAAATCAGATAAGAAATAAATGAAAAAGAAATGAAGGAAACGATAGCAAAGATCAATAAAACTAAAGGCTGGTTCTTTCAGAAGATAAACAAAATTGATAAACCATTAGCCAGACTCATCAAGAAAAAAAGGGAGAAGACTCAAATCAATAGAATTAGAAATGAAAAAGGAGAAGTAACAACTGACACTGCAGAAATACAAAAGATCATGAGAGATTACTACAAGCAACTCTATGCCAATAAAATGGACAATCTGGAAGAAATGGACAAATTCTTAGAAAAGCACAACCTGCCAAGACTGAATCAGGAAGAAATACAAAATATGAACAGACCAATCACAAGCACTGAAATTGAAACTGTGATTAAAAATCTTCCAAAAAACAAAAGCCCAGGACCAGATGGCTTCACAGGTGAATTCGATCAAACATTTAGAGAAGAGCTAACACCTATCCTTCTCAAACTCTTCCAAAATATAGCAGAGGGAGGAACACTCCCAAACTCTTCTTCGAGGCCACCATCACCCTGATACCAAAACCAGACAAGGATGTCACAAAGAAAGAAAACTATAGGCCAATATCACTGATGAACATAGATGCCAAAATCCTCAACAAAATACTAGCAAACAGAATCCAACAACATATTAAGAGGATCATACACCATGATCAAGTGGGATTTATCCCAGAGATGCAAGGATTCTTCAATATACGCGAATCAATCAACGTGATACACCATATTAAAAAACTGAAGGAGAAAAGCCATATGATCATCTCAATAGATGCAGAGAAAGCATTTGACAAAATTCAACACCCATTTATGATAAAAACCTTGCAGAAAGTAGGCATAGAGGGAACTTTCCTCAACATGATAAAGGCCATATATGACAAACCCACAGCTAACATTGTCCTCAATGGTGAAAAACTGAAAGCCTTTCCACTAAGACCAGGAACAAGACAAGGTTGCCCACTCTCACCACTCTTATTCAACATAGTTTTGGAAGTTTTAGCCACAGCAATCAGAGAAGAAAAGGAAATAAAAGGAATCCAAATCGGAAAAGAAGAAGTAAAGCTGTCACTGTTTGCAGATGACATGATACTATACATAGAGAATCCTAAAGATGCTACCAGAAAACTACTAGAGCTAATCAATGAATTTGGTAAAGTAGCAGGATACAAAATTAATGCACAGAAATCTCTGGCATTCCTATACACTAATGATGAAAAGTCTGAAAGTGAAATCAAGAAAACACTCCCATTTACCATTGCAACAAAAAGAATAAAATATCTAGGAATAAACCTACCTAAGGAGACAAAAGACCTGTATGCAGAAAATTATAAGACACTGATGAAAGAAATTAAAGATGATACAAACAGATGGAGAGATATACCATGTTCTTGGATTGGAAGAATCAACACTGTGAAAATGACTCTACTACCCAAAGGAATCTACAGATTCAATGCAATCCCTATCAAACTACCACTGGCATTTTTTACAGAACTAGAACAAAAAATTTCACAATTTGTTTGGAAACACAAAAGACCCCGAATAGCCAAAGCAATCTTGAGAACGAAAAAAGGAGCTGGAGGAATCAGGCTCCCTGACTTCAGACTATACTACAAAGCTACACTAATCAAGACAGTATGGTACTGGCACAAAAACAGAAAGATAGATCAATGGAACAGGATAGAAAGCCCAGAGATAAACCCACGCACATATGGTCACCTTATCTTTGATAAAGGAGGCAGGAATGTACAGTGGAGAAAGGACAGCCTCTTCAATAAGTGGTGCTGGGAAAACTGGACAGGTACATGTAAAAGTATGAGATTAGATCACTCCCTAACACCATACACAAAAATAAGCTCAAAATGGATTAAAGACCTAAATGTAAGGCCAGAAACTATCAAACTCTTAGAGGAAAACATAGGCAGAACACTCTATGACATAAATCACAGCAAGATCCTTTCTGACCCACCTCCTAAAGTAATGGAAATAAAAACAAAAATAAACAAATGGGACCTAATGAAACTTCAAAGCTTCTGCACAGCAAAGGAAACCATAAACAAGACCAAAAGACAACCCTCAGAATGGGAGAAAATATTTGCAAATGAAGCAACTGACAAAGGATTAATCTCCAAAATTTATAAGCAGCTCATGCAGCTCAATAACAAAAAAACAAACAACCCAATCCAAAAATGGGCAGAAGACCTAAATAGACATTTCTGCAAAAAAGATATACAGACTGCCAACAAACACATGAAAGAATGCTCAACATCATTAATCATTAGAGAAATGCAAATCAAAACTACAATGAGATATCATCTCACACCAGTCAGAATGGCCATCATCAAAAAATCTAGAAACAATAAATGCTGGAGAGGGTGTGGAGAAAACGGAACCCTCTTGCACTGTTGGTGGGAATGTAAATTGATACAGCCACTGTGGAGAACAGTATGGAGGTTCCTTAAAAAACTACAAATAGAACTACCATATGACCCAGCAATCCCACTACTGGGCATATTCCCTGAGAAAACCATAATTCAAAAAGAGTCATGTACCAAAATGTTCTTTGCAGCTCTATTTACAATAGCCTGGAGATGGAAACAACCTAAGTGTCCATCATCGGATGAATGGATAAAGACGATGTGGCACATATATACAATGGAATATTACTCAGCCATAAAAAGAAACGAAATTGAGCTATTTGTAATGAGGTGGATAGACCTAGAGTCTGTCATACAGAGTGAAGTCAGTCAGAAAGAGAAAGACAAATACCATATGCTAACACATATATATGGAATTTAAGAAAAAAAAATGTCATGAAGAACGTAGGGGTAAGACAGGAATAAAGACACAGACCTACTAGAGAATGGACTTGAGGATATGGGGAGGGGGAAGGGTAAGCTGTGACAAAGCGAGAGAGAGTCATGGACATATACACACTAACAAACGTAAGGCAGATAGCTAGTGGGAAGCAACCACATAGCACAGGGAGATCAGCTCGGTGCTTTGTGACCACCTGGAGGGGTGGGATAGGGAGGGTGGGAGGGAGGGAGACGCAAGAGGGCAGAGATATGGGAACATATGTATATGTATAACTGAGTCACTTTGTTATAAAGGAGAAACTAACACACCATTGTAAAGCAATTATACTCCAATAAAGATGTTAAAAAAATTAAAAATAAAAAGAAATTGGAGTATATATACAACATGGAGTACTATTCAGCTATAAAAAAGAATGAAATCTTGCCATTTGTAACACAGATGGACCTTGAGGGCAATAAGTTGGCAAAAAAAAAAGGAAGAAAAAAATAATATGTGTATCTATGTGTACATACATGCATGAATTTAAATAAATACATATGTATATATGTTTATACATATATG
Source organism: Delphinus delphis (assembly GCF_949987515.2). NCBI lineage: Eukaryota > Metazoa > Chordata > Mammalia > Artiodactyla > Delphinidae > Delphinus > Delphinus delphis. The sequence continues at coordinate 117,425,970 of NC_082704.1, forward strand.
GCTTTGAATACTATATGAGTATATTATATAATACATACAATATAGCACACACACACACACACACACACACAGAATTCTAAAGTCTTGACTCCTGGTAGTTAGTGTGATCCCCAGCCACCTGGCAGAGTTCAGCCTCTGGCACTCTGATAGAGGGAAAGGCAGAGGCAGAGAAGGAGCAGGAAGCACACGGCTGGGGTAGGAGGAAGACCAGATGAGTGTGGCATCCTGGAAGCCCAGAGGAAGCAGGGAAGGTGTGGCAGATGAGAGGAGACCATTGCTGGTACACATGGCTCCCCTCTGCACTCTACCAGAGGCTCAAAGAGTGGTCAGCCCAGGAGACCTGGGCAGAGAGAGCCAGATGGGCTTACTAGTCACCTGTGATTGGGGGTGTAGCCCTATATCTCCCCAGCACATGGATTTGTACACTCTCAGTGTTCCATCCTGCAGAATAATGCAGCCAACAGTTCTTCCCAACGCCACTTACCACGGGAGTGGGAGTGTCATACCTTGCCAAGCTGGTTTAACACAGTGTTCAGGCCAGGTGGCCTTCACATGGCCAGACATTCACTGTGGGTGGCTGGGAAGAGGCAAGGACTGGAAAGAAACTCCCAGAAGAGTTCAAATACAGGAAGCATTTGTCATTTATTGCTGGCAAAAACCGGACTAGCTAGCCAGCCCAGCCCACCTCCCCACACCCTCGCCATTCTTCTTTGTTGTCGAGAGAAAAAAAGAATCAAGTCACATTTTCAGCTCATGAATAAGAAAACAATATCATCCTAATGATGTTTGCAAGAAGAAGAAAAGAATCTTGCGTCAGATCAGCACTGCTGTCTTGGCCACTTTCTGTTTCCATAGCCACTAGGTCAACTTTGAAAATGATTAATAAACACTCACCTGTATTTTTCAAAGATGAAGATGAAAGGGAAGGGCAGGGTTTGAAATCTTGCATTTTATGTTCCACTCTCTGGGTAAAGTTAAGTTACTAAGTCACTTATTTTTTTCTCTTGGTCTCGTTTCCATCCACCTATGAGACAAATGATATCTCGTTTAGACTATCTTCCTTGCACAAAACGCGCTATGCATTTTTAAAGAACAGTGTGATTCACTGAGTTTTACTCATTGGCAAGAATACTTCTTCTGGGAACACCACGGATGTTCTTTAGACTTTTCTACCTCGACCACCCTCAATTTAAATAATGACTAACTTTATGAAACTACTGAGAACAATGAATTATAAGGTTTCTTTCACATTTTTCTGCACAAGAACAAACATTTACTAGAGAAAAACCCATTTTACTATAAGCAGAAGTCAATATTGCCAACAAAATCCAAGAGCAGTAAGGTCGATGGAAAGTATCCATTAAACCCCTTCCAATTTTGGAATGCATCTTTGTGCTCAGGGGCTTAGCAGATGAATGGAAGTCTTCATGGATAAATGAGGCACCAATTTTCTAGAATATTCCCAGAGCAATAAAACAATGACAGGACAGTTTTACATGTAAAGACAAGAGGCCTGAATGGTTTTGCATTTGCTAAATAACCCCTCGGTCACTCAGAAGGAAGCGCGTGCTTTCCACAAAGGATACTAAACGCTCCTATTCTCCCAATGTGCAGGCGAATCAAAACCACTGGCCATTTCCTCCTTCCCTTCTACTCACTGGGTTCAAAGTCTTGGCTTACTCTCACGAGCATAGATCCTCTAGGTGGCTTCCTCTGTCCTTGCCCCCCAGTGTGCCTGGTCGCCCCTTTAGTGCTGCCGATGCAATGCCCTTCAAGTGCCCTCAGTCAGCACCCAGCCTCCTGTTGCTGCCTCATCCCTTCACTCTTGTTAACTTTCTGAGCAGTCTTACTTTATTTGTTGCATGTAGTCCCGGTATAAGTTATTTTCACAGATGCATATAACGTGTGCGAGTGGCCAAGGCCGCAGCATGTGTGGGAATCCAGTTTTCCCTCCTCTGCTTCTGCCCGGCAGACTATTGTCTCCTCCCGTTAATAGCACCTGCAGCAAAGTCACAGCCTAAAGTTGTGACAGTACCGTGATATCCAAGGCAACCAACGGCAAGTTCCTAAACACAGAATTATTTCAATGCAAGACAAAGCATAACACAAAGCTGAGGAACAGGTGCATGCTTTAACATATGTCTTTATTAATATTGATATTATTAATATTAAACTGAGTTAAAGTAATTTCTGGGTATCATAAGAGTTCTTTCACAAATTATACAAAGAAGGAGCAGTATAAATTACGAAATTGTATGGCCATGTCGTAATTCCTGATAAAATGTATTAAAAGGATACTGAGGGAAAAAAATTAGTGGAGAAAAGAATTTTTAAGCTGTCTTTGTCAGAGACTTAAGACACCAGTTCTGAGTCAGAAGCACAGAACTAGAGGCCCAAATTATTATTATTCATTATTTTGAGTTTACATTGAATTAACTAGAGTTCAAATAATGTTTTCTTTAGTCATATATAATATATACAATTTTAGCCATAGTATATGACTGAAATACGAAATAATCTGTATCACCATTCTTGTAACAAGTCAAAAACTTTGTGACTCCCCACCACCAACACGCAGCGTAGCCTAGGGGGTGCTATAGACCTCCATAATCTTCACCAGTCCCACCGAAGTCTCCTCAGATACCCATGAAATCGAAACAAAAGCAACGTGCTCGCCATACAAACACCTCTTCAAGACAATCTCCCAAGCCATACACCTCCAACCAGGTTGCCACCCTTAAACACTTTGAGTTAGTCCTGGTCCTAAGTCAAGATGAGATTAAATGTATAAAGATTTTATTAGTGAAAATGCTTGTGCAAAGAGAAATACGGATGGAGCCAGGCAAGGCTAAGAGAGCTGACACACCCATCTTCTCATGGGCGGAAACATCCCAGACTCCCTTAATGTCTAAGGAAGGTTCAGTAAAGCTGTCTGGGAGTTCTTGAGCCAAGGTCAACTGACAAAGGAGTTTGTGTCTCCTGGAACAGCATGCCTTAGTATCCCCAGCCTGCTCAGTCATTGTTGGGGAGCGGCCCCTGAGAAGCAAGATCCACAGTGGATTCCGCACTGTAGGGCTGGGGCCCTGGGACAGCTGTTGCACAGTGTAGGAAGGTCTATGAGGCACATTCTGAGGGCTAATGCACCACTCCTACACAGAAATTAAAAAGTTTGTACTTATACAATAAATCTTGAGCCTCACATCCAACTTTTCCCTGCTCTCTACCTAACCCATGTGCAAACAATTTCTAGCACTTCATTTCTGACACCTTTACAGTAATCTAAGTACCACCTTCATCTGCATATGAGCCCCACAGCTGACCAAAATGCTTTCCCTCATGCTTTTTCCTCCTTCTAATACTTTCTCCATCTCAAACCCTCTTTCCAAGACCCTACCCACTCTATTAGGTTCATATGAAAGGCCAATCAAGTGCTAAGACTATCCTCGACATTCTTTTGCTCCCACCTCACCTGCTCAAGCCAACCCCAGTAGACAGGTTCTCTCTCCCATCTAGGAACCTTCATGGGACTTCCCCTACTTAGACATCAGCATTTAGGGTATTAAGCACTACCAATGGCTTTAGTTGTTAGAAGTTTTATCGCCATAGCAAACCGCTGGAAGGACTGCACATATTTCAAATTTGTATTCCTGTAATATTATGCAACTAGTAAACTGAATGAATGAATGAAACAACAATTCCGGCCTGGTGCATATCTATCAACCCAGGCCTAAAAGTAAAGCTAAAAGACCTTCTTTATTCCTTGCCTTCTTATTTTCACGTTTGTGCTGATTTTTAAAAAATTTTATAAGATAGAAACTATTAAACCTAAAGTAATATTGATTCTAACAGTTGAGGCAAAAAACCCCAAAGACCTGGAAGAGGATAGCTACAGTTATAGAGAAATCCACTCAGTAAAATTAGCTGACAGAGGAAGTTGACCCGGTAAATGACTATTTTGTGAGAGGTTTAAATATAGGATCCTGTTAAATTAATTAAACAAGGCCATTAGACGGAGGTGGCCATAATGCCATAGAAGCCCACGTAAGCAAACTGAAATCTAAGCTTGTAAATGCGTCAAGGTTATGAAATCAAAATGCTAAGAATGACCAATCACAAACAGCCAACTAGGCTTGAAGCCACAGCCAATTAATAATTTACTGACTTTGCTTTTGGATGGTCTCTATATGTCTTTCCCCCGGCTCCTGTCAGAGAAGCACCCCTAACCACTTCTGATGTGGCCCTGCCCGATTCAAACTGATTTTTGCTCAGAAGAACTCTAAGAATTTTTAATATGCCTCAGTTTATCTTTTAATAGTTCTGATGTCAGAACAGGGAACCAAAGGAGCCCCCAGGAGCACTGAGCAAACAAGCAGAGGTACCTGTGAAGCCCCTTGACCGGCTGCCTGCTCGCTGCCTCAGGAGGTGGGCGAGTCCGTCTCGGAGGCTGGATCCCAGCTCCGGCGTTTACGTTATGAGCTTTCGGACTTCGAGGGTTTCTTTTTCCAGACTAGGTCCAGAAACTGGCCAGAATTGGACTTTTTCCGACTTAGAAACCGAACCGGTTCCGGGGACGAACTGTGTCCAACTTACAAAGGGGACGAGGACCAGGACGACTTAGAAAACGGACCAGGTCCGATGACAAACTCGGTCCGTCCGACTTTGAAACTGGACCCGGTGCAGAACAAAGTGGTTCCGCCTTAGAAACTGAAATGGGTCTGGGGACGGACTGGGTCCAACTTAGAAACCGGACCTAGTCCAGGACACACTGGGTTTGACCTAGAAACCAGACTGGGTCCAGTATGAGGCCTCAGGTGAATAAAATTTTGTTTTAAGGTTAACCTTACCAAAGATAATCCTGAATTACAGTGGCCACAGTGGAGAACTTTTAACCACCTGAGATAACCTTATCCCCTTAGGAGGTGCCCTAGAGGAAAGGGGTCTCAGCCAGGCACTCACTCTGAAGAGTAGAGGGAAAGTTATTCTTCCTCCTCTATAGTTTCTAGTGACCAGGATGAGACCTACTGGGACACCCCACTCACTCCGAATCCTGCAGACAGCATCCTGGGAAAACTGGCAGAAGCCTGGCAAAAGGGTAAGAATTCTTACCAAGGTCAGCTCTCCAAAATCTGTGGAGCCTGGTCGAGAGAGGAAGGGAAAATTTCACGTTGTCCCTTCCTTTCCAGTGTTTCTACATTGGCAGGAAAACACATTGGTTATCAATCCTTTCCCTCCCAGGAACAGCTACTGCCTTCTTGTTTGTCTCATTTTGTGCCCTGAGAACTTGCCTGGGCAACTGTCAGGTTGGGGACCTCAAACATATAACCAGACAGAAATACCGACTGTTGCCAGCTGTCAGAGGAAGTAAGTCTCTCTTTCCTTTGGTTATTTTTGGGAGTGGCTCTCCATCTCGAGAGGGTAGTATTTTTTGCACCCTCTCTGAGAACCCCTCTTGTAGCCATGGGATAGTTCAATATGCTGGGAATATTTACTGTTTGACCAGCTGAAACCGGACAAGATACTCAAAAAGGTTTGTTTTTTTTTTTTTCTAAAGTAGCCCTATGGTCAGAAGTTGGCCAAATTGGAAGCTAATATTCAGAGCCTGATAGGAACGATTTTAAGGCCTTCTACCCAAGCAGTATGCACCTAAAGGGAAAGAAAAACATTCTGAAGCCACGGTGGAAGCGTTTACTAAAACATCCCAAAGACACAGAGCTAGAAATCTACAATGTAAAAATCTTTTGATTCCTATCTTAGTCGAAGATCTTCTCCCTGATGTAAAGAAGCAAATTGAGGCTAGTGTAGTTGTATGGCTGGGTCAAAGTCTAGATGTCATTCAGATTGCAACCCAATTCTTTGAGGAATTGAAACCAACTGTACTTGTCTTACAAACTGTGACTTCACAATAACAGAAATGCGGCTCTAGGAACAATTCAAAGCCCAACCATCCTTTTTACCAATCCCCAAACCTCCCCTATTCATACCAAAAGGCTTGCAGATACTCTAAAAAATCTGATTTAAATAGTAAAAGCCCTTCTTGGAGAAACTTACATCCTTTCTATGTGCCTTTGAGATATAAATATTCTACCTGGTCTTCTCTAGGAACCCAGAGCCATCTCATAAAATGCAAACTTCAGGGAGATAATTCTTATCAGAAAGAAGCAGCAGCAGCAGCAGCAGCTATGTGGAACTTAGGTGAATGACAAATCTTACAAGTTTTTTCCACAAATATTAATAAAAGCTTTAGCCATCTGAGCAGGTAACCTTAACTAACTCTATCTGCCAGAAAAAATTTTGATCCAGTCATTCTTTCATAAACTATTAAGTTTTGCGTTGTTGTATCTATCTCATGGCTAAATTTTTTAAACAAAAGCTATGAGAGCTCTGGGTCTGTCTGTATGTTTATGTATATATGTCATAGATGTGTGATATTCTTCTACCTTCAGATGGTATAGCCAAAATCAATTTTTAAAGAGCTATATTTAATAGGCTTAAAAACAAACTTTTATATAAATCAAGTATATGCTCACAAATATAGAAACCAACTCAAATGTTTTTCAATTGCACATGACCTAGGATAATCTTTGGTAAATGAAAGCTAGTTTAAGTTTGCTGGTTAAATTAAAACAGGCATGTCTTTAGATTTGTTAGCAGTAAGTAGAATACTTTTACCCTATCTAGGTTAACCAAAGTCAAATAAGCTCGTGTAATCTCTGTTACATAATTTGTCAGCAAGAAGGGTAACTTAAGATGATGGCTGGCTGTTCAATGTCTCATGAAATTTTCACGAGTAATCTAAACATAAATTGTTAAGAACAATCAACTTAAAGAGATGTAAGCAACATAAAAGTTTATAAATGCACTTTTCAACAATAATCACGCTTTATGGTATGTCTACTTAAAAATAGTTTCCACAGCCACTAAGGAGAACAGTATGGAGGTTCTGTGAAAAACTAAAAATAGAGTTACCATATGATCCAGCAATCCCACTCCTGGGCATATATCTAAAGAAAACTCTACCTTGAAAAGATACATGGACCCCAATGTTCATAACAGCACTATTTACAGGAGCCAAGACATGGAAACAACCTAAGTGCCCACTGACAGATGAATGGATAAAGAAGATGTGGTACATCTTCTTTACAATGTAATACTACTCAGCCATAAAAAGGAATGAAATAATGCCATTTGCAGCAACATGGATGGACCTAGAGATCATCATACTAAGTGAAGTAACTCAGAAAGAGAAGGACAAATATCATATGATATTGCTTATATGTGCAATCTAAAATATGATGCAAATGAAATTATTTACAAAACAGAAACAGACTCACAGAGATAGAAAACAAACTTATGGTTACCAAAGGGGAAAGGGAGGGGAGGGATAAATTAGGAGTCTGGGATTAACAGATACACACTACTAAATATAAAATAGATAAACAACAAGGTCCTACTGTATAGCACAGGGAATAATGGAAAAGAATCTGAAAAAGTATTTATATATATATATATCAATACAGATATATAGATAGATAGATAGATATGAATCACTTTGCTAAACACTAGAAACTAAGACAACATTGTAAACCAACTATACATCAATAAAATAAATAGTTTCCAAAATATTTTTGGTAACTTAAAACCTTAAAGTTGGATGAGATAAGTTAAATGAAGGCTATTCATTGAACATCTAGATCATTTCCAAGTAAGATAAAATACTGCAACGTTAATTACTGAACATAGGTTTATCTACTTTTGGTTTTCTTTTGCAGAGGAACTGAAGATATTTGGTTCTATCAGTAAACATGTTTTGTGCCACACTGAAAAACTACTAAGAGGATGAATATACTTCTAGAAACTGTGAAAGGTGTTTATAAATTTGCCAATCCACAGAATGCTAGTGTAACAGACAGTCCACACTGATTACTTCTTTGTTTTCCCTAGGAATAAAGGATTCTGAGGGTTAAGAATTCTAATAAATATATGTAATTAAAACTACTTAGAAATAATAAAGGTGAGCAGAAAGAACTGTGTGTCTGTAAACTGAACTGGATCCTGAGTTCTTCTAGTTTTCTCAGATGTCTGGCTGCAACTCTCCAAACTAATGTTTCCAATTTTCTCCCACTCTTCTGATTTCGAATCACTAAGAATGTGACTGCCCTTGAACCTCCTTGGAAGGGACGATACCAGGTCCTTCTCACTACCCAGATCACAGACAAATTTCAGGGAATTGAACCTGGGTACACATCCCCCAATTAAAAAGGGCTTCTCCAGAATCTTGGAACTGCACGCCAGCTGGAGATGTAAAATTAAAATTGACTAGAGAGGTTCCTCCCCAGAGGCAGATGGTATCTTGAGGTAGACAGCTCTCCCAAGATCACAGATCAAGATCTTTATCCCCAATATGAAATCTTTATTCCTTTTGCCTTCTTGCCTACTTCTGTTTTCTCTCTGTTAACGCATGGAAAGACAACGCTCCTTAACTCCGACCACTATCGCTGCATCTGCTGCTAAGGCCATAACTATACAACACAAGTCCTGAGACTTTCTTGCTAATGTGGTTTAGATAAAAGAAGTGCTTCAGATTACTTGTTGGCTGATCAAGGAGGAGTCTGTACCACAGCAAATACCTCTGCTGTATCCGGTTCAACACCTCTGGTATTGTAGCAAATACAGGAAGTTAACAAACAAGCCACTTGGCTAAAACGGGTTGATGCCCCTTCATGTGCATTCTTTGACTGATTTGATACCAACTGGTTTGATCCATGGGGCCCTGGTTAAGGAGGATACTTCAGTCTCTCTGTATTATCTTCCTAATAGTCCTCACTGTAGAGCCCCTGGTGTGCTATGTTCCCTCAGTGGTCTTAAATGCGTGTGCACAGCCATTAGCAGTACATCAGATGGTCTCACTGAAAATGGTCTCATGAAAAATGAGATTAACATCAAAAATAATTTTTCCACGGTTCAGACATCATAACCTATGAGTTTCACAATGAGACAAGAACATCTTAAGTCTGTTGGTGACTGAGAGTGGTGCTAATACCAAATTGTTGGTCAATATCTCCCGCATGAGAGGATGACCAAAACGGGGGAATAGTTTAATTAATTAAACAAAGAGGCCATTAGACTGAGGTGGCTCTAATGCCTTGGCAGCCTAGGTAAGCAAAGCAAAATCTAAGCCTGTAAGTTCCTCAAGGTTATGAAATCAAAATGCTAAGGACAACCAATCACAAACAGCCAACTAGGCTTTAACCAGTAGCCAATCAATACTTTCTTTACTTTGCTTTCCCCATTTTCTCTATAAAAGTCTCTTCCCAAGCTCCTGTTGGTGGAGTATACTTCCAGTTTGGTACTGTCCCATTCCAATTGATTTTTGCTCAAATAAACTCTTAAAAAATTTAATATGCCTCATATTATCTTTTAACAATCCTAATAATACCTCTTCATCTATCTATCTCCTTTTTCTCAGGTATCACTTATCTCAGATATCAGTGTCAACCTTCTATTGGAACTTATGGCTCTTGTTTGCCTTTGTACCAAATACAGCTAACCCTTGAACAATGAGGGGGTTGGGGTGCTGCACAGTCAAAAATCCATGTATAACTTTACAGTCGGCCCTCTGGTTCCACGGTTCCTTATCTGCAGAATCAACCAATTGCAGATCGTGTAGCACTGTAGTACGTATTTATCGAAAAAAAAATCCGGTAGAAGTGGACACACGCAGTTCAAACTCATGTTGTTCAACGGTCAACTGTATATCCACAATTAATACAAAGAAATAAAATCATTAAATGTCTTTAAGTTGCTTAAGAGTCCCATAGCAGAGATTTAATTGTGAATAGAGAACGTTGTAAATTTTTCAATAAAAAAACAACCAGCAGTAAAAGATTAATCAATCTTCATATTCAAGTATAACCAGGAATTTGAGCTCTACAGAAGCCCTTAAAACTCATCCCACCTCACCTGCAGCAATGAAGGAATCATCTATTCCTAACGTGGTGTAGGAAAAATCCAAGTGACTTATAAAACTTTCATCTCTTTCATGAGTTCATTTATAATTAGGTTTCAAGAACCTCATAAGATGCTTCCAAGGCAGAAACATTTCTCCAAGACAATTCGTCTCTTTCAAATATCATTAAAGTGTGATTGGCACAGAGCCCTTAGAGAGCTGACATCCAGAGGGAGAAGAACATATTACTAATAGCTAGTCAGGTGCCAGCTGGCTCTAAGTGGCCAACTCTCTTTCCTGGGAAAACCAAGTATATCTAAGCAAAAGGAACTTTGATGATAATCAAGAGACATTCTCTGGCGTCAATAAGCTACTTGGCAAGAGATGAATCAGGATTGCAAATGCCACCTGAGTCATGGTATGGTTTCAACCACACAGTCCAGATATGTCCTGGAAGAAGCTGAACTTTAGGCCAAGATACCATAGACAATTCTCGAGCAGGAAGTTCTCCTTAGACCCAGTCTCCAAAACATGATTAACCCAAGAGATAGTAACCATGTGTAATAAGTTTGCTTAGACTTGACAATCAAGAACCATAGCAATCCTTCTTCAAAAGAAACAATAAACTGAGAAACTATTCTTTCCAAAATATATGCCTCTTGTTGTAGATTGCAAGTGTTCTGGCAGACGTGTTCTTAATTTTATATTGTCCCGTGAAGTGTCCCTGTTGTATTTAATTGTTAATTTGACTCATATAAGTCAACAATAATAATTGGTAGTTTGCAAGGTAAAAGTTAACCGAAGTTAATAGAAGTGACAGTTCAAATTCTCAAGCATAAAGACCGGAACAAGCAGCCAACAATAGGATATTATACCCCCAAAGTAGGAGAAGGACACAGGCAGAGTAACATCAGGAGTCAGAAATGAGCATTTCATTTGAAGTGGCAGCAGCAAGTAGCCTAAACCATTGGAAACCACTTAATGGAACAAGGAACAGAGGCAGGGTGGTAGGAAAGATAACCCCAAAAGCAGAACTCTTAAAATATGTGGAAAAAACAATTTCAGTAATTCCTCCCTGACCGTGAACCTCAACATTATTTCTAAAATAGTCATCAACTGAATAACAAAGCAATCTTCACTGTTTAGCCTCTAAAACATGAAAAAGCAGAAACTCACAGGCTTGGAAAGAAGCCTTTGTTACTTTATGCAAAATGGAGGAATTCTATTGTTCTAACATGGTTTTTATTTTTAAAAAATTATCTTAGGGACTTCCCTAGTGGTGCAGTGGTTAAGAATCCGCCTGTCAATGCTGGGGACACGGGTTCGAGCCCTGTTCCGGGAATATCCCACATGCTGTGGAGCAACTAAGCCCGTGCGCCTCAACTACTGAGCCTGTGCTCTAGAGCCCACGAGACACAACTACTGAGCCCACGCACCACAACTATTGAAGCCCACGCACCTGCTCCGCAACAAGAGAAGCCACCGTAATGAGAAGCCCGCTCACCGCAGTGAAGAGTGGCCCCCGCGAGGGGGAAGGGTAAACTGGGACGAAGTGAGAGAGTGGCATGGACATATATACACTACCAAATGTAAAACAGATAGCTAGTGGGAAGCAGCCGCATAGCACAGGGAGATCAGCTCCGTGCATTGTGACCACCTAGAGGGGTGGGATAGGGAGGGTGGGAGGGAGACACAAGAGGGAGGGGATTTGGGGATATATGTATACGTATAGCTGATTCACTTTGTTATAAAGCAGAAACTAACACACCATTGTAAAGCAATTATACTCCAATAAAGATGTTAAAAAAATTTTAAAAAAAAGGTGGCCACTGCTCGACGCAACTAGAGAAAACCCACGAGCAGCAACGAAGACCCAATGCAGACGAACGTAAATACATAAAATAAATAAATTCATTAAAAAAATTATCCTAGAAAATGTTCACCTCATCTCAAAATTCTGCCTCAGATGATCATTCCAAGTTCAAAGGAGCGGAAGTAAATATATTTTGCAAAACTTGATCATGTGAAAACCTGAAATTGCTTTTTAAAACTGCATGACAAACCTCAAAACACTGCATAATGCTGTACTTTGCCGCTTTGTGCTTCCTGCTTTTTAGCTATTATCAACTTCATATTGCAGAGAATAAAAATTGATGTCCTGGATAATTGTGTATTTCTTCGCATGTGCAGTAAATGAATGATTTTTTTAATTAAATAAATGTCAAATAGTTCAGTTCAAGCATAGGAATGGCCTTAATAAGCCTCTATTATGTACACAAATGTTGAAGAACATGATGAGGAAACAAATAATATGTTCACACCTTCAACTGTTTATTAGAACCAGGGATAGGAAAAAATATTGTGACAGCTACATTTTAAGGATTTCTGCAAGTATATTTGCTTTCTTAATAATCTGCATTATAAATATGCCTCGTCCTGTTAAATGTACCTTAGGAAGAAGCCTCATTTACACAAGAGTATTATAAACTGATTCAGAATACATTTCGCAGAATATTTATTTTCAGAATCAACTTCTTTAATTCTATAAGAGTTTTCATAGTAAGTATTCTTTTAAAGTACACATGGAATATTCTATAGGATAGACTATAGACTGGGCCAAAACACAAGTCTCCCCAGATTTGAAAAGGCTAAAATCATACAAAATGTGTACTTGCCATAGTAAAGCCTGGTGCTGATAAAGCCTGGTGCCTCCTCCTACTGCTACATAAGTACTTCCCAAATGGAAGATGTGATCGTGTGGCCCAGATGGCACGAAATGGCTAAATGGGAATATCCCAAGCCCCAACTCACCCATCATCCATTTTTCAGCCCAGTGGGCTGGACTCTTATTTTCAGCTAATATCCAATGAAGAAACAAGTTTTGCCACCAAAACAAGGACTTTCTCCTTAGTCATACCAGATGAAGGGATTTCATTAACTTCCTTGTGATAAAGAATTAGAAGTTGGTAACAGAATCTCATTGTATATCTGTTAGAGGGGGTTTCTGGTATATATTTACACCTAAGTTACTGTAGGTAAACTGCATATAATTCTCATTCCAAGTTGTCAGTTTAGCCATTCTCAAAAATTTCTATTGTTATCATACCAAACTAAAGTCAAGTATTTCCCCAAATCCTTTGTTAGCAAAATTCATAAGAAGAGTTCAAAAATTAACAATTCATTTCTTAGTTCTTTGCAACCAGAATACATAAAGAACTCTTGTAACTCAATAATCAAAAGACAAGCCATTTTTTAATGAGTAAAAGACTTAAATAGACATTTCAGCAAAAATATTATACAAATAAATAATAAGCATATAAAAGGATGGACATCATTAGTCATTTGGAGAAAGGAGACCCCTTAAATACTGCTGGTGGGGATGTAAAATGGTATAGCCACTTTGGAAAATAGTTTGGCAATTTCTTTAAAAATTCAACTTACCATATAAACCAGCACTTCTACTTCCAGGAGTCTACCCAAAAGAAATGAAAACATATGTCTACACAAAGCCTTGCATGTGAATGTTCATAACAGCGTTATTCACAATAGTCAAAAAGTGAAAATAACCTAAATGTCCATCAACTGGTGACTCCATAAACACAACGTGCTCTATCCATACAATAGAATGTTGCTCAGCAATAAAAAGAAACAAACTACTGATACATGCTACAACATGAATGAACCTCAAAAAAAAATGTGCTAAATAAAAGAAGCCAGACCTGAGACTTCCCTGGTGGCACAGTGGTTAAGAATCCGCCTGCCAATGCAGGGGACACAGGTTCAAGCCCTGGTCCGGGAAGATCCCACATGCCGCGGAGCAACTAAGCATGTGCGCCACAACTACTGAGCCTGCGCTCTAGAGCCCGTGTGCCACAACTACTGAAGCCCGTGCGCCTACCGCCCGTGCTCCACAACAAGAGAAGCCACCGCAATGAGAAGCCCGCGCACCGCAACGAAGAGTAGACCCCGCTCACCGCAACTAGAGGAAGCCCACGTGCAGCAACAAGCACCCAACTCATCCAAGAATAAATAAATTTATATTAAAAAAAAAAAGCCAGACATGGAAGACTGCATATCGTATGATTCCATGCATAAGAGATCTCAGAAAGGCAAATCTATAGCTATGGAAAGCAGATCAGTGTTTGCCTGGGCCTGGTGGAGGTGGGGGTGAGTGTGGGGGGGTGGGCAAAGGGCTGGGAACTGACTAGAAATGGGCTTAAGGAAAACTCTGAGGGTAATGGGAAAATTCTAAAACAAGTCACGATGATGGATACACAGTTCTATGAATTTACTAAAAATTTAAAAAGAAAACCATTGGGTCAATCTAGTCCAAAATCTTTACTTTACAAATGAGCAAGCTGCCTTCTTCAGCCCATAAAAAGGTATGAATACCTTCTAGCACCTTTTGTCTGTGTCTCATATTTGAACTCTGATATTGCTTTCTAACTTCTCAGGTTGAGGATCCTATTTCCCATGGGATGAAGAATATGCCTTAGAATACAGGGCAAGAATTTGTGCTAGATTCTTGATGAGTTACTTTGAACTGAACTGACTTGATTTAAATTCATCAGAATAAGCGTGGTGAGACTGAGCCATTCTCCTGAATCAGATCTAACATAGTGGCTTTTCTACTCATTAATTATTCAGCTTCTACTACTGCAAATTCCCCAAACATACACAAGAATACTCATATCCAGGGGCAAACCAAAAAAAGCCTCTAGGTTGAAAACAAAAAACAAACCACAAATTCCTCTCACTGTGAATTAATATTCATTTCTAGTTTTCATCATTAGCAGTATGGAGAGTCCTATATATAAAGTGAAGAGACATGCTGGCTGAGCACTAAGATTCCCTCCAGTTCTAACATAAATCACAACCCCCTGTTACTCCTCACTGTTATTTATCATTTGTATTCACTATCACCTACTTCTTTAGTAGTTGAGCATGAGTCTTTTTTTCGTCACACTCTTCTTCTAACACATCCTTAGGAAAGTAAGATTTTTTTCAGATCCAGGATAGAAGAAACAAAATCTCAGCTTAAAAAAAAAACTGAATCCAGGAACATTCCAAAATAATTTCCTAAAAATCCAACATCAACATAAATATTTGAGATTACTAACTTCAAGAATTGACCAGTAGGATTGTTTTTAACAAAAAAGAAATGTGTTGAAATACAACTCTTTTTTTCAGTTTAAAAATGAAGTGAAATATAAATTAAAATACAATTCACAGCCAGTAACATAATTTATGTTCAGAAATATAATTCATAGTCAGAAACACAAGTTCAGTCCAACATGGCAATGGGCAGTCAGGATGCTTAAACTCTATCCAGAAAAGCTGTGAAGAAAGTGATTTATTATTTTAAGGATTAAATTTAGGTATTATTGGGCTCATATCTTTTTATTTGATATTTCCCAGTATTAGGGAATGAGTAGGACAATGGGAAAATGGAAAAGTGATTCTCTCCGGGGAATACTATGGGAAAGTTGTTGAAAAATGGATGTGGATTTTAACTTTTCACTTTACTTTTTTGAACTGTCAGATTTTTTTCATGAAAATATACTTCTTTTACATTTCAAAACCTAATAAAATTATCCAAGAACAAAATAGGGCTTTTTCATTTTCCTCATATGTATTTCCCTTGAAAGAAAGGGAGGGGGGTTATATCAATAATGAATTTTAAAAAGA